>NC_090924.1:858361098-858673598 GCF_040938575.1 Ambystoma mexicanum | reverse complement strand
TCTCATTGTTATTGACTTGAGTTTCAATTGTTATGCTATCAATAGATCTATTTATTTTCATCTGTGTCAATTGTCGTCGAATTGCATCCTTCGGGGGTCCAGTCTATAATGTAAGCATGGTTCCTTTTTGTGCAAGACAAAACAGAAATTTCTGTAACTTATGCAAATACTAAGCCGCACATGATGAACTGGTATAGTTCCGGCGACCAAAACAAACCTTGCATTGAGCATGGTATGGTTCATTTACTTTTTTATGACATTTTTCTTCATCAAGGTTTTATAATAATCTTGATATTTACTTTTCAGAATTTTCAACAATGCCTGCCTGTTCGATTAGCGGTTGCCCTTCGAAGACCCATGCTAAATCTGAAGGCACTACAATGCATGTATTCCCGAAAACTGTTGATCGAATAAGAGAATGGGTCAGACATTGCGGATATCCACTGGATGAGCTGGAAAGTAAAGTCCAACAAGTCTTTGAGAACAAGAGGGGTGATTGATACCGCATCTGCAGCCGGCACTTTCCCTCGAACATGTACACCACATCTCGGGTTACAAAGAAGAACAAACGGCGATCGACACGAAAATTGCTCGCAAACGCTATTCCCACTCTATTCATCCACAATCCACCACTGGTGAGTCAAGAATCCGTTTTTAGCTTTAGCGCTTGCGGTAGTGTGTAGGTAGCTGAATGGATTCATTGATATTTTAGGTGTTGCTTTCAATTTGTAATACTTTCGACATTGATATGAGTGTATAGCTTTTTGAATAATGACATTTATCAATATATTATTTTTAGATTTCATAACCCACAAACGAAATCTATATATGAGCACAGGGAACTCTGCTATATTGCGCATTACTCAAGTATTATGTCTCCTTCCATGGCAATTTTAAATATTGGCATTTCATTATCAAACAATAATTTACCTTTACAACTTCTTGACTATCCCTTGAATCTGAAGCAAGAACATTCTACTTCCGTCACGTGCTCGCAGTTATTAACCACTTCTAGCGTGTATCAGGTAATCATACTTGGCTATTCCGCCACAGACTTGTTTTATGCATGTCAAGTAATAGTTTGTATGTATCGTGTGATTATTTTACCAATTGTTTGGTTAGTGCTTTCCAATTGATATACACCTTAGTTGTCGTCCCCTGGTGTTTGTTTTCAGTTATAATTAGTGTTGTCCATACTAATGCAAGTACTGTCTTTCAGGGAGATGCTGAAGCGCCCACCACATTGACAACAGCCCTAGATGTTCTTCAGCAGCCCGAGGTATGGATACTGACAGCTCAACTGACCGTGATCATCAGGATTGGAACACTTGTTATTTGATTGTTCTACACCATGTTTCATTTGTGGTTAGCCGTTGATATGTACCTGTGCGGTCGACCCCAAGCGTGTGTTGTGTTTTCAATATTGTAATCCTTATTAATGCAAATACTATGTTTTCAGGCAGTTGTTGAATCGTCAACCCACGCACTTGATGTGGAGCCTGACATTCAAGTAATTCCAGTGGAAGCGGGACCATGCGGATACGAATCGGCGCAACAGCTTTCAGAAGTGTGCACCACATTCACAACAGCCCTAGATATTCTTCAGCAGCATGAGGTATGGATACTGACAGCTCCATCGAGCGTGATCAGATAACGTGATTCCATTTGCTATACTTTCTTTCCTATTAAATTAAGTACTGTGTTTCAGGGAGATGATGGAGCTTCCACTACAATCACAAGATCCCACTTGGATGATGCAGATGTAAAGAAATCAGAGCAATAAGTCAATTAAATCGGATCATTTTTAAATATTCCTTGATTCTTCATTTGCGGTTATCTCTTTATATGTACCTGTGCTGTCGACCCCAAGTGTGTGTTATGTTTACGATATTGAAAACCATACTAACGCAAGTACTGTGTTTCAGGGAGTTGCTGATGCCTCCTCTTCAATACAATCATTCGTGGCAGTCCATGTAGAGCCAGAGGTATGGATACTGACATCTCCATCGAACTAGGTCATCAGAGCTTGAATACTTGTCGTTTGATTGTTCCACACATTGTTTAAATCGTGTTTGGCTATTGAGATGTACATGTGTGTTCGTCCTCACGTGCGTTTTACGCTAACAATATTTTGATACACAGTAATGAAAATACTATGTTTCAGAGAGTCGATGGAGCCTCATTCAGTGCTGTCTATGCGGATTCAGAAAATATAGTCGTTGCAGCGCAAGAGGAATGGGAGACATGCGGAGACGTATCGGAGCAACAGCGTGCAGATGTTGAAGGTCGAGTCAAAAAAGTTGTAAAGAAAAGAAACCAAAATAAGGTTAGTTACAAACAGTTCATAACTTTAGACATTTTTTGTGCTGGGGACTATTTTATGTTTTTTTCCAGTCAATTGTACTATACTTTATCTTGTGTTTAAACTGAACATCCCTTTTCCAATCTGTCCTCTAGTTACCCATGGGTCTACGAACTGTACATACACAGACAGTGAAGCGAATGAGAGATGTTGCTTGCCAGACCATTTACACTATGGAAGAACTATTAATTCAGACGCGGCATGTTGAGACTCGGGATGCTCATGTCCAATGGCCAGAACATGAAATGAATGTGTCCGGAGAATCCAGCAAAGTTTTATTGGACCATTGGTACAGTACGACCGCACCGCTGCAACAACATGATACTGGAAGTATTGAAGATAGCTCTGAAGTAGTCGCAGATCAATTCACACAATCTACACCCGCCAAAAAATTGCCACCAAAAAAGCTGTCCACATTGTTGTGTTCTCCCATCAATGTTGAGGTAGCAGATGTTGAAATGACACAGAATGAACCAGCAGCAGCATTCACGGACGCATCAGAACTTGATAGCAGTGATATTTCTTTCAAATGTGGTGATATGTCCTCAACGTCACAGGCCGAAACAACTTTGACGCAGGATGACAGTCTAATGTAAGAGGGCAAATACATAGTATTCGACAGTTGTTTGATGGATATTATAAGTATGCTGAAATGTGGGCATTCCGTCAGAGGGAAAGTATGTGGGAAGCCATTGATTCATGTGACTCGTCAAAAACAAGGCAGTAACGTCACAATACATGCCGCCTGTAGATTACATCATACGTTCTCATGGTCTGCACAACCGATGCTGGGGAAACTGCCAGCAGGCAATCTACTGTGTGCAGCTGCATCACTTTTTAGTGGCTCCAGTTTTGGAAAGTTAGAGTCTTTCTTTCAGTTTGTGGGACTCCATTTCATTTCAAAAACGCAGTACTACAAATACCAACATGATTATATGTTTCCGGCCATTAGTGATGCTTGGAAAATTGAACAATTGTCTCTAGCAAGTACATTCGAAGGCAAACGATTCAGGCTAGCTGGCGATGGACAGTGCGACAGCCCTGGATTTTCTGCCAAGTGCTGCACCTACCACTTTCAGGACATGGATAGTAAGAAAATTGTGAGTTTGGTGGTCGTGCAGGTAACACAATGTACATCCTCAGTGGCCATGGAGAAACTAGGATTTATAAAATCAGTGGAATATCTACAATCGAGGGGAATGCACATCGACCTCATAGCCACGGACAGACACGTTTCAATTTCCAAGACAATGAGAGAGCAGTTCCCACATATTAAACATCAATTTGACGTATGGCATCTTGCTAAATCAATCAATAAGAAAATCTCGGCTGCAGGGAAAAAAAACATTTGGAAAGTATTTCAGAGTGGTCCCAGTCTATCAGCAACCATCTTTGGTGGAGCTCCAAAACTTGTGAAGGGTCAGTGGAAATACTACTTGAAAAATGGCGGTCACTGATGCACCACTGTACCAAGGTGCACCGCTGGTCAGAAAACCTACATTTCCACCAATGTGAACATGGCCGTTTATCCCCAGTGGAGGCACGGAAGAAGAAGTGGTTGAATCCATCTTCACTGACACACAAAGCCATTGAGACGATTGTTTTCGATAAAACTCTATCAAGAGATTTGAGGGGCCTGACAGAATTCTGTCACACAGGAGGTTTGGAGGTGTTCCACAATATGTGCCTAAAGTACAGGCCAAAGTGCTTGCATTTCAGCATACAGGGCATGAGACATAGGTCTCTACTTGCCGTCTTGGCCCATAACGAGAATCTCGGCCATGAACAATCTAGGGCTAAGGGTAATGTAAGGATGCCTCGCTACACTAAGGCCTTTTCAAAAAGAAGTAAGCAATGGGTGATCAAACCAGTCTATGAGGAAATGGAGTTCGACTTTGTCAAAAGCCTTATTGTTGCTGTATTAGAGAAGCACAGATATGGAATTTTGAACGTTTCTGTGCAGAGCACTGATCCATTGCCACCCAACATTGCCACTGTGCCATGCCCACCCAAAGGAGAGCTGGTTGTGAAGTACAAATCCTGGTTTAAATAATTGCAATACGATTGTCTTTTTGTAAATAAATGTTATTGTACAGTGTGCTTACAAAGTACGCTAACCCTAACCCCTACCTTCACCATCCTGGGTGCCTAACTACCTGGGTGTCATCTTTGAATTCTCTCTCTATTCACCTCATATTGCTGACCTTGTTTATATGTGTATGTATATATTTTTGTTGATGTAACTAATTTTCGCAATCTCTTATAAATGCTGGGCACTGTTAACCGAGGGGAGGCTTGCGTATTGCAAATAATAAAACAAACAAACAAACAATAAATCTCACTTTCAACTCAACTCCTCACTCCTCGGGTACTTTATACTTTTCCCTGACCTTCCCCAAAAAATTAAAAGTCTCAATAGTTATGGTTCTTTGGGGCTTTAAAGCTCGCAGACAACGAGGACTAAATTGGGGCCTTAGAACGCGCCAAGCGAGCCGTTGCAGATGGGAGAGAAGCCAGTTCGCATTTGCACATTGCACATTGAGGCGCACTACATAGATGGATTCGAAACTTCAAGTTCTCACAGACGGCTTTACTACGGGATGTTGCAAAGAAAGAATGTATGCTCATTTCTAGTGAAGGTCAGCGGCTTTGATTTTCAGCTCGCGCCCTGAAGAGGCCCACAACTGGCACTGGCAGTATAAGGTTCTATTGTTTTTTGACCTTGAGACAGGGACCATGCAGAAAGAACTTCATTTGAAGGAGGGGTTTGGGGGGTGCAATAACGTTTGAGACGATAAGGCAGAAAATTCTTAAACTAGATCGAGTTTCATGTTAGTTCAGTATACAAAAAATCGTTGTCAAGAGCACAGTGGGATTTACATACTGCATTACGCAGAGACACAATGGAAATTGCAAATATAATGTAAGTAACTCTTTAGACGCTTTTATACCGGAATGAAAAATTAATGAATGGATGCATGAATAAATGAATGAATGAAGAGCTTTGAAAAGGTTTGTGGGATCGTCCTTGTAGCGGGCACATGGGCATGCAGGTCCACATTCCACACGCATGTAGACAAAAAATTGTTTCTCATTATGTACTAACCTCGATTTATTTCGTTAGTTTTCGCATTGATTTTAGAGCCGAACATACTCCATTGCACTATCCTTGAAAGCAAATAGTTTCAGCTCGGCCGTAATAAATAAAATGAATAATATTAATAAAGATCGGCTGGCGAGACTAATTATACATTTTATGTTTTCAAAATAGGTACATCCTTCCCTTTTGCCCCTGCCACCAGTTTCAGACACCGGCAGATGGTTTCTTCAGCCGCCAGCTGCAGCTTAATGTAAACAACTGCACCATTCTGATGATCTTATGGGACGATCGCCAAGGGCCCATATGCCCTTACGCGGTACTAGCGGCTAGAAGCAACATATCAACCTTTACGCTGGCCTAGTGTCTACTTGATGGACCAGCCTTGCGGTTCAACGTGCGACAAAAGTGCTTCTTTGAACGAAAACCAACACCCTGTGTACCATAAAGGAACAGCGCGTGACTCACGATAAAATTTTATAGATTTGCGGATGGAGATAAAAGAAAATAAATGACTTTCGGAGTTCATATGGCAATTGCAGAATATTCTATAAACATTTAATGTCAAATAAATGTACTTTACCAAATTTACCATGTTGCTGTTTGATTTTAAAGTACAGTTTCATATTCCGAATTGTGGCGCGCTGTGTTGTGAGCTGATCTGTGTTGGTTTCCGGTTTCTGTGTGAAGTCGCGTAGAAGACGACTGGGCGCGTTTGCCTACGCAGCACAGTAACGTCACGGAGAGAGGCGGGGAATATGAATGTTTTGATAATGTCAGGCTCAGGGGCGGGGGATATGATTTAGTGCTGCAAAAGCAGGTCAGCCAGGGCGATGGGGGAAATGATAGGATTATCACAAAATGGCAGCTCCCTGGTACCTGTTTTCGCATGCGTTTAATGGACGAAAACTCGAGTAAGGTCCATAGGAAATATTTCTAAAATCGAGCGACTTAGGCTTAAAAACACATGGCCGACCCGTAGGGGCAATACAAAATTTTGACCGAACCATTCCTTTAATTTATTTTGGCAAAGATGTTGCATGATTTACAAAAGTGCAATACAACCCATATTAATAGTTGTGCTATTTCTGGGCAATGCTGCATGGGCATCCCACAAGCGAGGCAGGGTAACTGCTGTTACCATCGGCAGCTGGGAGAGGGGCAGCCCCAACCCCCCGCGCCTGCTCCTCTCCTCCCCCCAGCTACGGAGACACGCAGTCTCGGCAGCACAAAAGTCACGGAAGGGTAAGGTGCGAACAGTCATCACACCTTTCCTCCAAACAGCAAGGTGCAAAGCGCCATAAGGAAACAACCATCAGGCAGGGCCCAGGTTCAAAGATCTGCCCCCACCAGGGGGTCAGACAGTCGGCTATCCGGCCGGGGGCTGTGACAACAGCGGCCCCCACCACATTCACAACAAAGACCCAGGGTCTGAGGCGTAACCTCAGGACCCAGTGCTCAAAAGTATGATAACATCATGATATGTGATATTGTTATTGTCATAACCCATAGCTGTACAATAAAATCCTACGGCCTTTTTATTGCCAACACTTGAACCAATTTGTGAACCTATCATTATGGGTGAGGGTTTGGGGTTCGGCCATTACTAATGCATGCATATGGGCTCAGCAGTTACTTAGGTCACTGTCTGTTTCGACAGTTTAACCCTTGAAGGAACTGTCAGAAGTACATACCCAGAGTAAGACGGACAACTATCAAGCCCATATCATGACACACTGTAATTTCCCCTGAAGAATTTCCTGCAAATAATGTTTGCGATTAACATATGGGAATGAAACATGTTGGGATTGTTGTTACTGTGATATTAAGTACTTGCCGATAAGAAATTTCGATTTAGATAAAAAATAGCAAGTACACCAGACACAAGTACTTTTAGATCAAGACTGAGTGCTAGTTCTGATTTTATGTGTCATTTTTTAAGTTCGTCATTTCTTATTGGTTTTCCATTTTTGAACATTTGTCCACTTTTTTTAACCTTTTTATCTGGTTTTAGGTAGTTCTATGGTGAGGGCCCCTAATTTCGTATTTGTTTGTGGTAGTAAAGTATATTATGTTGATTATTCGTTTTTTCAAAAAACACTGCATGGGTTTTGGTGTATTTGTGGGTTTTTCATCTTTCTTATGAGAGATAAGTATAAAGCAATTTCACTGTATGAATTGTGTATAGTAAAATATGATTTACTGATTAATATCAAAAAATAAAAAAACTTTTAGAGAGTTTATATTTATAAAATTGACTCTCAATGTTGTAATTTTTAGAGAACTGAAGCTGTGTCCACATGGTTGCGTGATACTGACAGTCCCTCATTAGGGTTGGCCCCTATTTTAGGGATCCATGACCATGTAGGTTGTAGCAAGAAGAGGTGACAAGACTTTTTTGGAAACATTGTTTTATATTGAAGGGGAACAGTCGTAAACATTGTTTTATATTGAAGGGGAACAGTCTTGTCCTCTGTTCGAAATTAATCCACAGGTCTTTTTCAAGTCTATAAGACACAACGAGAGACCTTTGCAGATGAGTACATCAGAGTATCTTTCTCTCAAAATGTACGCTGAAGATCCACGTTTCCATCAAAATGTTGAGTTCACTTTGTTTTGTCTTTTTTTTAAAGAGAACTGTCAATCTTATGCTATGGAGTTGATCATACATCAAAAACTGGCATTCATTTTGACAACATGTCAGCAAGTTAACTACTCCAAGAGGTAAAAGACAAAGATGAAAAGTTGGAGTGAAATATAACCAATACTACTTGAAAAATGGCGGTCACTGATGCACCACTGTACCAAGGTGCACCGCTGGTCAGAAAACCTACATTTCCACCAATGTGAACATGGCCGTTTATCCCCAGTGGAGGCACGGAAGAAGAAGTGGTTGAATCCATCTTCACTGACACACAAAGCCATTGAGACGATTGTTTTCGATAAAACTCTATCAAGAGATTTGAGGGGCCTGACAGAATTCTGTCACACAGGAGGTTTGGAGGTGTTCCACAATATGTGCCTAAAGTACAGGCCAAAGTGCTTGCATTTCAGCATACAGGGCATGAGACATAGGTCTCTACTTGCCGTCTTGGCCCATAACGAGAATCTCGGCCATGAACAATCTAGGGCTAAGGGTAATGTAAGGATGCCTCGCTACACTAAGGCCTTTTCAAAAAGAAGTAAGCAATGGGTGATCAAACCAGTCTATGAGGAAATGGAGTTCGACTTTGTCAAAAGCCTTATTGTTGCTGTATTAGAGAAGCACAGATATGGAATTTTGAACGTTTCTGTGCAGAGCACTGATCCATTGCCACCCAACATTGCCACTGTGCCATGCCCACCCAAAGGAGAGCTGGTTGTGAAGTACAAATCCTGGTTTAAATAATTGCAATACGATTGTCTTTTTGTAAATAAATGTTATTGTACAGTGTGCTTACAAAGTACGCTAACCCTAACCCCTACCTTCACCATCCTGGGTGCCTAACTACCTGGGTGTCATCTTTGAATTCTCTCTCTATTCACCTCATATTGCTGACCTTGTTTATATGTGTATGTATATATTTTTGTTGATGTAACTAATTTTCGCAATCTCTTATAAATGCTGGGCACTGTTAACCGAGGGGAGGCTTGCGTATTGCAAATAATAAAACAAACAAACAATAAATCTCACTTTCAACTCAACTCCTCACTCCTCGGGTACTTTATACTTTCCCTGACCTTCCCCAAAAAATTAAAAGTCTCAATAGTTATGGTTCTTTGGGGCTTTAAAGCTCGCAGACAACGAGGACTAAATTGGGGCCTTAGAACGCGCCAAGCGAGCCGTTGCAGATGGGAGAGAAGCCAGTTCGCATTTGCACATTGCACATTGAGGCGCACTACATAGATGGATTCGAAACTTCAAGTTCTCACAGACGGCTTTACTACGGGATGTTGCAAAGAAAGAATGTATGCTCATTTCTAGTGAAGGTCAGCAGCTTTGATTTTCAGCTCGCGCCCTGAAGAGGCCCACAACTGGCACTGGCAGTATAAGGTTCTATTGTTTTTTGACCTTGAGAGACAGGGACCATGCAGAAAGAACTTCATTTGAAGGAGGGGTTTGGGGGGTGCAATAACGTTTGAGACGATAAGGCAGAAAATTCTTAAACTAGATCGAGTTTCATGTTAGTTCAGTATACAAAAAATCGTTGTCAAGAGCACAGTGGGATTTACAGACTGCATTACGCAGAGACACAATGGAAATTGCAAATATAATGTAAGTAACTCTTTAGACGCTTTTATACCGGAATGAAGAATTAATGAATGGATGCATGAATAAATGAATGAATGAAGAGCTTTGAAAAGGTTTGTGGGATCGTCCTTGTAGCGGGCACATGGGCATGCAGGTCCACATTCCACACGCATGTAGACAAAAAATTGTTTCTCATTATGTACTAACCTCGATTTATTTCGTTAGTTTTCGCATTGATTTTAGAGCCGAACATACTCCATTGCACTATCCTTGAAAGCAAATAGTTTCAGCTCGGCCGTAATAAATAAAATGAATAATATTAATAAAGATCGGCTGGCGAGACTAATTATACATTTTATGTTTTCAAAATAGGTACATCCTTCCCTTTTGCCCCTGCCACCAGTTTCAGACACCGGCAGATGGTTTCTTCAGCCGCCAGCTGCAGCTTAATGTAAACAACTGCACCATTCTGATGATCTTATGGGACGATCGCCAAGGGCCCATATGCCCTTACGCGGTACTAGCGGCTAGAAGCAACATATCAACCTTTACGCTGGCCTAGTGTCTACTTGATGGACCAGCCTTGCGGTTCAACGTGCGACAAAAGTGCTTCTTTGAACGAAAACCAACACCCTGTGTACCATAAAGGAACAGCGCGTGACTCACGATAAAATTTTATAGATTTGCGGATGGAGATAAAAGAAAATAAATGACTTTCGGAGTTCATATGGCAATTGCAGAATATTCTATAAACATTTAATGTCAAATAAATGTACTTTACCAAATTTACCATGTTGCTGTTTGATTTTAAAGTACAGTTTCATATTCCGAATTGTGGCGCGCTGTGTTGTGAGCTGATCTGTGTTGGTTTCCGGTTTCTGTGTGAAGTCGCGTAGAAGACGACTGGGCGCGTTTGCCTACGCAGCACAGTAACGTCACGGAGAGAGGCGGGGAATATGAATGTTTTGATAATGTCAGGCTCAGGGGCGGGGGATATGATTTAGTGCTGCAAAAGCAGGTCAGCCAGGGCGATGGGGGAAATGATAGGATTATCACAAAATGGCAGCTCCCTGGTACCTGTTTTCGCATGCGTTTAATGGACGAAAACTCGAGTAAGGTCCATAGGAAATATTTCTAAAATCGAGCGACTTAGGCTTAAAAACACATGGCCGACCCGTAGGGGCAATACAAAATTTTGACCGAACCATTCCTTTAATTTATTTTGGCAAAGATGTTGCATGATTTACAAAAGTGCAATACAACCCATATTAATAGTTGTGCTATTTCTGGGCAATGCTGCATGGGCATCCCACAAGCGAGGCAGGGTAACTGCTGTTACCATCGGCAGCTGGGAGAGGGGCAGCCCCAACCCCCCGCGCCTGCTCCTCTCCTCCCCCCAGCTACGGAGACACGCAGTCTCGGCAGCACAAAAGTCACGGAAGGGTAAGGTGCGAACAGTCATCACACCTTTCCTCCAAACAGCAAGGTGCAAAGCGCCATAAGGAAACAACCATCAGGCAGGGCCCAGGTTCAAAGATCTGCCCCCACCAGGGGGTCAGACAGTCGGCTATCCGGCCGGGGGCTGCGACAACAGCGGCCCCCACCACATTCACAACAAAGACCCAGGGTCTGAGGCGGTAACCTCAGGACCCAGTGCTCAAAAGTATGATACCATCATGATATGTGATATTGTTATTGTCATAACCCATAGCTGTACAATAAAATCCTACGGCCTTTTTATTGCCAACACTTGAACCAATTTGTGAACCTATCATTATGGGTGAGGGTTTGGGGTTCGGCCATTACTAATGCATGCATATGGGCTCAGCAGTTACTTAGGTCACTGTCTGTTTAGACAGTTTAACCCTTGAAGGAACTGTCAGAAGTACATACCCAGAGTAAGACGGACAACTATCAAGCCCATATCATGACACACTGTAATTTCCCCTGAAGAATTTCCTGCAAATAATGTTTGCGATTAACATATGGGAATGAAACATGTTGGGATTGTTGTTACTGTGATATTAAGTACTTGCCGATAAGAAATTTCGATTTAGATAAAAAATAGCAAGTACACCAGACACAAGTACTTTTAGATCAAGACTGAGTGCTAGTTCTGATTTTATGTGTCATTTTTTAAGTTCGTCATTTCTTATTGGTTTTCCATTTTTGAACATTTGTCCACTTTTTTTAACCTTTTTATCTGGTTTTAGGTAGTTCTATGGTGAGGGCCCCTAATTTCGTATTTGTTTGTGGTAGTAAAGTATATTATGTTGATTATTCGTTTTTTCAAAAAACACTGCATGGGTTTTGGTGTATTTGTGGGTTTTTCATCTTTCTTATGAGAGATAAGTATAAAGCAATTTCACTGTATGAATTGTGTATAGTAAAATATGATTTACTGATTAATATCAAAAAATAAAAAAACTTTTAGAGAGTTTATATTTATAAAATTGACTCTCAATGTTGTAATTTTTAGAGAACTGAAGCTGTGTCCACATGGTTGCGTGATACTGACAGTCCCTCATTAGGGTTGGCCCCTATTTTAGGGATCCATGACCATGTAGGTTGTAGCAAGAAGAGGTGACAAGACTTTTTTGGAAACATTGTTTTATATTGAAGGGGAACAGTCGTAAACATTGTTTTATATTGAAGGGGAACAGTCTTGTCCTCTGTTCGAAATTAATCCACAGGTCTTTTTCAAGTCTATAAGACACAACGAGAGACCTTTGCAGATGAGTACATCAGAGTATCTTTCTCTCAAAATGTACGCTGAAGATCCACGTTTCCATCAAAATGTTGAGTTCACTTTGTTTTGTCTTTTTTTTAAAGAGAACTGTCAATCTTATGCTATGGAGTTGATCATACATCAAAAACTGGCATTCATTTTGACAACATGTCAGCAAGTTAACTACTCCAAGAGGTAAAAGACAAAGATGAAAAGTTGGAGTGAAATATAACCAATTTCCTCTATATACGAATACTTCTAGCAATGTCATGCTGCCATTCGCCCTAGGTCCTCCTACTTGGTTCATTCGACTTAGTTGTGTTGAAAATGCATGGAATGATTTACACAAAGCTTATGTCCTGCAAATCACAAAAATGAAGGAATAGATTTAAAAAGTACAGGCGAGCTATGTTAATAGCTCCAGTGAATGTTTCTCTTTGCTTTCTCCACCAATTTACTTCCATGTTACATGTCACTCTTAACTAAGATTGCCTTCAACTTGAAGTCATCGAACATTCTTTTTGGGAAAATGAATACCAGTCCATAGGAGCTCCCCCTATTGACATGCTTTTTACAGAAGAAAGCCACACACAAATGTGGCCATGACACTGACAAGACTGTCTGAATTTAGTGAAAAATACATTATATGTTTCATCCAAAAGAATGACACACATAATGGCTCACACACCAAAATCTTACATTTCCAACAACATACGTTTGTAAAAGAATGCAGAGGTAGATACAGAAAATGAAACAGATACTACACTAACTGTCATTTTGGATTTCCTAGACCTTTTTGCACCAAAGTTCAGGTACATTTTTTCATATTTGATGTTAGCCACAGAGTCAAAGGCACATCTTCCAAAAACACATATAGGATCAGAAGAAACCCGGTCCACAACTACATTGATGATTACAATCCTATCATTGCATCCATGTCAAATGCTAATGTAGATGTTGAATAAATCACATACATGTCTACTGTGGTCAACATTTATGTTACAATTTATCACACCAAAGCTGAGAAAAGTGAGTTTAAATCATACATCTTTCTAAAAACAATGACTTCCCATACAGAATGTGGTTAGTCTGAATCGTCTGGCCATTCAACAATAACAGCTCTCTATGGAAACTCTGAACACATTCTCTGCACTGCCTTGGTGCAGCTTCATGTTGAAAAGAATACTTAAATAATCTGAAGAATTGAATATCTAGCTGTATAAAATCCAAATAGTTAAGATATCTGTCTTGCAAATGCTGTAACAATACAAAATTCTCAAGGCCAAATTCCGACCATGCACTTGTAGATATAGGTATTAAAATCTTTAAAGAAGGTGTGGATTATGTGGCACTGTCATGCTTTTGTAAACACACATGTCTTTTGTTTCCTACACTTTGGTACAAGCACAGTAAAAGCAGGCGTACTTTGCCTTGTAGACAATAGCAGACTTCAAACTTTGTACATCCCAGTACTCGATATTCTAAACCTGCAAAAACTATAGGTGCAAAGTATAAACCCGCATCAGATCTCCCTGTAGAACTCACTACAAACAAATAATCAGACAATTCTCAACTTAATCACACTCCACATCTGTCTAGCCCTTTAAATATGAGCACAGCAAAGGAGACAATATTTATCCAAATGTTGCTGATAATTTGCTGTTTCAGTAGTCACCACTAATCGGTAATATTTTGTGATGTGGTGCACACAATCACCTATACAGAACAAAGCAACAAAGAATCCAGTCATAAATCACAATCCATCTGGAATAAGAGCCTCAGTGGATTCTTAAATTCAACCTAACACACAAGACGGTTCCCCAAAAATTCCTTATGTATGCTCTTGAATTTCTGGAGAGAGAAAGCATTCTTGGAAATTAAATGATGTATATTTCCTATATTTGTAATTACACAAAGGAGTGCCCACCCTCACCTTATAATTCCAAGAATCAATCTCTGAAGGGTCAGTAGATACTAAAGCACAGCACTGGATTTGAATGCAGACACACTATCTAATAAATGTAACACATACAAAAACATTGACATAACACCTATTTATTTACATAAATGGCATAATTCATATTCATTTAAAAACATTTTTCAATGTGAACAGCCCGTCTAATATCCAATTAAGTGCCAAAGGGTTAGTGCATGCATGCTTCTATAAAAGAAAATGCATTTAATAATATTGAAGTGTCCTATATCTGGGATTTTGTTTAAAATAAAGTCGACACAGTCAACACTCTGTGTTTAGGCAATTTTGTCAGAAGTGCACTCATCCCATGTCCCTCCTGCCACAGGTAATACCAGTGGCCTTCATCAGGACTGAAAGAACAGCTTTCATCGTGACTGGATCCTCAAACCCCTGAATAGGCAGTATGCATAGTGTCTACAAAAGCAAGATGAGGCAGTATATGTTACAGTTACTTATTTGTAAAATCCACAAACAATCTACTAACCTTTTTACCTTCAAGCATAGTGTGCGGTTTGGCTAATGCGACACAGGTTGCCAAACAAAAGTTTCGGACCATGCCTCCACAGTATAATTAGTATAAAAAGTACGTACTCAGTCGATAAACTGACCTGTGCAACCGCTTATAGTCTGATCAGCAATTTGCTTCACAAAGCTGTAATAAAAAATGGGCACATTCTACAAACACTTGGTTTTAAACAACAACATAAAACTGTTTGGCATTTAAACAACCAAATCATTTGTACATACCTATGAGAATACTATGAAGAAAGAAACAACTATCACCAGAATCTGGGGACGGAAGCCAGAGACAGGATATTTCAGATGTGCCATCTGTTCCGGTTGCCCCTTTACCCAAAACTTTAAAGAACTTGATCGCTATGGTCTCAAATGGGAATGCAGACATTTCTCCAATTGCAAAAGCAGCTGGGTAATTTACAACATGAAATGCCCATGTAACCTATTGAACATTGGGAAAATAGTGCGAGAAATCAGACAAAGAATCAGTGAGCATTGTTCAAGTGTAAGAAAAACAGACAAACCTCTGGTAGAGCATTATGTGACATTGAATCACTAACTTAATTAAATATAATGGTTTGTAACACAATTTGTAAAAGCCCCTACCCGTGTTGAGGACAGAGACAGAACACTAAGGAAAATCGAACAAAAACAGATCCAGCATTTAAACACTGTAAAGAATGGTCTGAACACAAGTAAGGAGTGGTATTTATTCATATCCTAAGGTCAGATTTATACTATTTCAGTTAGGGCAATAGTCGCACTCTGTGTTGTTTTAGTTATTTGTCTCCTGCCATTGGTTCACCAGGTGAATGCTTCCAAGACAGTGTGGGAGTCGGTTCTGGTGGTTTGAAAATATTACACAGTAACCTGCATAGGGATATTAATACCTCCTTCAACATGATTCTTTGGCATATGTATATCGCCATGTATAAAAAACATGAATTTTCCGAGAGGAAACAGATTGTGCATATATTACAAATAGAATTCCCTCTGATCATGAGTGACTGGATGTTTCGCAGCACAAAACATTAGATAATCTCCCAGGGATGAACAAACCTTTTTAAAGATGGCATCAATTTTGATTGTTAGATGTAAAAGTTGTGATGATTCACAAGTTCTTGTCACTACTCCGAGCGGGGTTCCCTTCCCTATAAGGCTAGGGAGGACGAGGCCTCTACTCAATAGTACCCCTAGGGGTGGTGGGTGAACTGCGGGACCTCACTAGGGATAAGGACTCCCATCCTGGGAAGGACCTCTCTATACCTGTTACCCCATTAAGCCATGACCCTGGTAATGCCATCTAGCATCCAACCTGACAGTGCTACTGTTTGTTGTTGTAAAGTCTCTTCTATCTCACCTTCAAGATCTACATTGACTGAGACAAGGAAGAGCCAAGGAAACATGTAGGGTTACCACAGACAGTATCACCAAGAGACTGTGACAAGGTGGCCTCAAGGAGACGTAAGGATTGCATCAAGAACACCAAAGAAAGACGTTGACGTTACGCTGGGGCTGGCGCAGATATATATCGTAAAGACAGAGGAAGGACTAGGGTTCTGGGGAAGCAAGAACAGCCATGAGGGAAGCTAGTGCCTGTGCTGCATAGCGTGGGAAGTTCAAACCCATGGCACTCGAATGACAGTCAGTCCTCGAGCAAGAAGCAGAGAGGAGCTATGTATGCCAGTAGGAGGCTGACTTGCTACTGAACCTGAAAGTGTCCAGTGGTGGCATGACCTCTGTGGAAACGGTGCAGCGGAGCATGCTGGGGAACCGTGCAGATGCAACACTGACCTGAGATTGCTGGAATAACCAGCACACTCCTCAGTCAAGGTGAAGGTAATAGGAATTGTTGACAAGTTGGGTGGGGTCCGCGGACATACAAGGTTCAGGCATTCCTCAGGAGTGAACTCCCTCATCACAGTAGAGAAACCCAGAGAACTAAGCAAGTATTCTTCACAAGTGAAATCCCTCGTCACAGTAGTGATACCCAGAGAACCAAGAGTTAAGTGTTTTTCGGGAGTAATCTCCCTTGTCACAATAGTGATACCCAAAGAACCAAGAGTTATGCATTCATCTGGAGTAAACTCTTGCGTCAAAGTAGTGATACCCAGAGAAGTAAGAATCATGTTTTCTTTGGGAGTAATCGCCCTCGTTTGTATGTGATACCCAACAAACCAAGAGTCAGGGAAGTCACAGGAGGAGTCTCGCTTGTTACAATAGTAATATACAAAACAACCAAAGTATAGAGCCTATCGGGAGTGATCTCCCTCATCACAGTGGTGACAACAAAAATAGTAAAAGCCAAAAGTGCCTTGGGAGTGAACGTCCAAACCACAGTAGTGAACCTATTATGCCTGAAAAACATCTATTAACTTAAGAAAAGTCTGGGAGCAAGCTCCGCAACACTCAAGAGCAGACACAGGGCCCAGGGAGCCCTGACAGTATAAGGAAAATATTAAGAAGAGTTGATAGAAATTCGAGGCAGAGCCATAGGAACTCCTGGGAGGAAGTGAAGAGATGCTTAAAGACTTGTGCAAAAAACTGTAATTGAACAGCCTTCAAGATTCCTCCAGATAGACCAGGAGAAGGGAGTCATTCTCCTAGTCATATTGGTAAACAACCTCTATTGCAAAAGACAAAAGACTGCAAGAGAACAGCCTTCAAGACTCTGACAGACAGACCAGGGAAAGGGAGTCATTCTCCCGGTCATATTGGTAAAATAGACCCTATTTCAAAACACTGCTGTTAACGCAGTCTAAGACTGAATCAATACTCCAGGAGAAGGCAGTAATTCTCCTGGTATTGTCATCAAGAGCTTGTTGAATCCTTGTGTTTGTTTATGAATGGCAGGGATAGAGTAGTTGGTCTGGACAGATGGCAGTATTTTGGTTTTGACAAACTACTGATGACGAGCACTCTGGCTGTTTTTTGCTTAGGTATAGATAACCTTATAGAAATAGGGAGAGAAGGTTATTTTTCCTTTTGCTGATTAAGGTCTACAGCCAAAATGCCATCCTGTTATCCACCTCCTCACTTCACCAAGCCACATAGTATGGTGCAAGGATTCTACACTCATGCGAGTTTAGCGCATCATAGAAATAGAGAAATCATATCTGATGCGCTTCACCCAAAATGTCTAAATATGAACCATGAGCGAGGAAAATGCTGTGTGCAAACTGTACAGACATTTTTACTATCCATATAAGTTATTGAACACAAGCCACTTTGCAGGAGAGTGTTTAGCCAGCACATCACGGAGACCGAGTACATTGTTTGTACGCTTGACCAATGAAACATATATAAATATATAGAATGTAAGTGGGGCTAAGTTGCAAGTTTGTCCTAGGTACACAACAGTAAGGTCTTATAGAGAAATGCCTTAAATCACACATTTTCGTATATAGTTACAAAGTTGACATAATAAAATATAACTGGGGAAGCCTACACTAAAAGCACTTTAGATGAACGGGTTAGACAGGAATGTCTTAATCATAGATTCCTGCAATCGTAAATAAGAGCTTTCTTGTAATTATAACAGGGACGTGGAGTAAACAAGTAATGAATTATACTGCCAAATAATTAGTACCTCATCGATGAATCTGGCCACCGTGTCATATGATGTTTAAATGGATTTATCTCTGAGTAGATGTAGCTAACTTCAAAGTTATCGACATACTTTCTTTGTTTGAAAACTAGTCGTTTAATCAAATGAAAGTCACATCCATAATTATGCCTTTCATTTGATTAAACAACCAGTTTTCAAACAAAAAAAGTTTTCAGTGAGGGCTAATCTTGTGCATTCCAGAATGAAATCTGTCTGCACCATCCCAATAGAATCAGTCCGTGAGTTTTGATATTTTTTTATGATTATTAAACTAGGCAGTTGGGAAATAAAGGGCCTCAATATCAAATGTGGCCATTCAATCATTTAATGCGATCTCAGTGTTCCTCAAGATGTTTATTATATCAGTAGAATCTTTAATATACAACACTATCTTCAAGTGAAAAGGTTTAAAGAAGAAGTCAACGTACATTGACAAGGGTTCCAAAAGTGACACTATTGCAGACACTATGGGCCCGATCCATGGAATAATCTGTGCGTAAAAAAACAGCACTTGCGTGCAAAATCGCACGCAAGTCCCTGTTTGTTGATTCATGGAACAAAATGCGCAGGGCTTACCCAACACTTGCGAGGAATCGGCGCTGGTCCCCCATGTCACTGCAACCCGACGAATGACTTGCGCGAGACTCCACTAGAAGGGCCGGCCGGGCCTGTCCAGCCACCTAAAAAGGGGATGGAACATGTGTAATGAGGAAGAACAAGCGAAAATGTGGGCATTGTGAGGGACGTTCCACCATCAAACAATCTCACCGCTCATATGCACGCAAAACAACCGTATTCATGCAATTGAACAGGGAATGCCAGCACAAGGAAAAGCATGCATAAATCCAGAAACATCTACGCCATGTTATAGCAGTCATAAACGTCAATCCACACACTAATAAATGCATGAGAAGCATGCACGATCAACAAACGCACAGATACAGCCATGATGAATGCACCATTTGTTGTAGCATTCATCCTGCGACACAGCAAGAGGTGGAGGATGGCCACGGCCCGGATCTTCCACCCAAGGACCAGCCTTTTTGGGATGCCTGACAACCAGGTCTATGGAAGGTATAGGTCCTCCCCATATTATACTCGACCTGGTCACGTAGTGGGAGGATGACCTCACCTGACATGTGCTCCCAAGGATTGAGCCCCTTGCAAAAAGGGCTCACTGTTCTGCATGTTTAGGCCACTGGCTCATTGCAGCAGATCACTCCATAGTAGGTGGCATCTCCCAGGCCATGTAGTCACGCTGCTTACACCAGATGTTGGCAATCATAACTGCACATCCTTCTGTCCATGGCATATCTATATGCCCAGAACACCGCCAGAAAGTCCAGCAGTGGTCCAGGATTTTTATGGGGTGGCACACTTCCCAAAAGTGCTAGGTACCATTAATTGCATCCATGTTGCTCTACGTCCACCTCGAGCAACAGAGCACATCTACCGCAACCGGAAACATTGGTACTCTATCAATGTTCAGGTTGTGTGTGATGCCAAGGGCATCATTACTGAAGTTTATGCCAACTATCCTGGCAGCACACATGATAGGTACATCTTCAAGCTGTCCCTGCTACACCAGCCCCTAAAAGCTAAGCATGGCAGCACTTGGCTCATTGGTGAGTATAAATGGCAATGCACATGCATGCATGTTGCACACAGACCAATAGACACCGTCAACAAATGACAATGACAACCATTCTCACCTCTACAGGGGACAGTGCCTTCCCTCTGAGCACATACATGATGACCCTCATTAGCAAACCCCAACACACCTGCCGAGGTAAGGTACAACATAGCCCATATTGCAACTTGCTGCATAGTGGAGCGCACATTAAGGGGGCCTCAGGCCACATTTCCGCTCCCTCTCCACTCTTGTGGTGTGTTGCTATATGCACCACCAGTAGTCTGCAGGATCATTGTGGCAGCATATTTCCTGCACAATGTTGCAACATGGTGTGGCGTTGCGGTGGACACGGTGGTGGCACCCCATCCACACCCACAGGCACACCCCTTGCGTATGGCAGGGCAAAGGGCACGTGGAGAGGCTGCACATACCCAGCTTGTGCATTCTTATTTCACCAAACACACTAAACACACACGCTGACAAACAACAACAACCCCCACACTGCCTTTCCCCCTCAACGACATGCAGCAAATGTGCATGTCACATATCCCCATTCACAAGACAATGGCACATACACAACATATGCATCAGTCAACATGCTGCATGACAATGAGAAGACATCACATATGCGGATAATTGAGCACACAAAAAACTGGGACACCCCTGGAAGTCTACCAATGACATCACAAGGAATGCCATCACCTGCGTAGTATTGGGACAGTACACTGAACACAGTCATGAGAGCCCATTTATTTATGTATTTATTTATTAACTCATTGGTCACTTGTTAGGCGCTTATACAATTAGCAACACTGTTTCAAAGCACCCACAGGGCAAGATGGTGGGGACAGGGGAAGGTAGACAATGAATTACAACAGAGAAAAATAATAGAATAGTACTAACAAATCATGAGAATAACAATGAGGAGAGACAAACCTACTAAGACTTGTGAGTGTTCAGAACCTGCAGAGGATGGGGGTAAGGGAAAAGGTGCTGGGGTGCTCATGGAGAAGTGCTTGGGGTGAAGTGCTAAGAAAAGAAAAAATTAAGTGCAACCTCCCGTAGGCAGGCTGAGCCTGAGCAAGTGCAGTACATAGACAGCAGCTTGGATGAGAGATGTTGTGGGTCAGGGCCCTGAGGATACATAAGGGCCCTGCACAACAGTCACGCAACTGCATGATTAGCAGGGAAGAGAGGAGGAGAAGGAAGCGAAGAAGAGAAAGGTAGGTCTTGAGGCTTTTTCTGAATTTAAGGAGGTCCTGCTCAAGACGCACAGGAAGAGAGAGGCTATTCTACAGAAGGGAGCCCGCACAGAAAAGTGATTTACCACCAGCTCTCGGTTTAGCAAACCGCTTCACATACAGGGAGTTGGTGCCAGTCGAACGCAGGAGTCTAGATGGGGAGTATTTGGTCAGGAAGCGTTGACGTTAGAGTGGTCCCCAGTGCCAAATAGCCTTGTGGATGATACAGAGGGTTTTGAGTTTAATCAGTGCTGAGACATGGAGACAGAGAAGGCTTTGTAGGGCAGGAGAGATGAGGTCCCTGGGCTGGAGGTCAAGGATAAGTCTTGCTGCCCTATTCTGGGTAAGCTGAAGGGGACGCAGGGTGGATGAATAAAGATTAAGGAGGAGGCTGTTGCACTACTCTAACCTGGAGAGAACCAGAGCATGGGTAACATTGACTGGGGAAGGTGACAGAGGCATAGCCAGGACCGTCGTGCAAGTGGGGCTTGAAGCTAATGTAGTTGAGCCCACCACAGTAACATTAACACTGCAAATGCCCACACAGCGCTGCTGAGTGGCCCTTGTCTGCTCAGGCCCTACCCTGTCTATGCCTCTGGAAGGTGAGGAAGGATAGAGTTCCTTTGAGAAGGAAGACCTGAAAGTGGGACATCTTGACAATGTCCTAAATATGAGGGATGAAGGAAAGGGAGGAGTCAAAGATGACTCCAAGATTTCTGGCTTCAGAGGAGGAGACAGGGGCGGAGCCCATGGAGGAAGGTCAGAGTGAAGGGAAGAAGCAGTGTGCAGGGGATCCAATAGGGATAATCTCTCTTTTGCTGGCGTTGAGGCAGAGGTCATTAGCAGTGCACCAGGCCTGGATGGCAGAAAGACAGTCCGGGAAGAAGGAAGGTGCAAGGGCATCAGCAGGAAGTTTGAAGAAGAGTTGACTGTCGTCAGCCTAGCACTGGAAGTTGGAGGACAAGGAGACAATGAGGTGTGCCAGGAGGGAAAGGTATATGTGAAAGAGCCAAATTGAAAGAATGGATCACTGGGGGATGCAACAGATGGAGCAAAAAGTAGGGGAGAGGAAAGGGCTCAGAATGGTTTTGGAGGAACGGTCAGTTAGGAAAGAGGTAAGCCAATCCAGTGCCTGTTCCCAATCCAGTGCCTGTTCCGAGATACCAAGGGTATCATGGAGCCTTTGCATGAGGATGGAATGGTTGACTGTTTCAAATGCAGAAGAGAGATCAAGGAGGATGAGGACCGCAGGGGATGAAGGGAGTGATGGAAATGGGGCGGTAGTTGGCTGTGCAGGAAGGGTCTGCAGGCGTTTTTTTAAGGAGGGGGGCACAACGGAGTACTTGAGAGAGGATGGAAAAGAACCAGTAGCAAAGGAGCGGTTACAGAGATCAGCAAGAGCAGGGGCGAGAGAGGAGATGTTGTCCTTGATGGTTCTGGAGGAGAATGGGGCAACCTGTTTGGAAGATACCTTCATGCAGCTGAAAACTCTGATGACTTCCTCAGGGGAGACAGGAGCGAAGGAGGAGAAAGAGGAAGGAGGAGGTTGAGTGATGGGGGGGCAGAGTGGGGAGGGACAGGTTGGAAGAGTGCGTGACAAGGCTGTTCAATTTGTCCTGGGTTTTGTAAAAGTAGTGAGAGGCTAGTGCATTACAAAGGGCCTATGAAGGAGTAGGTGCAGAAGATACTGCGGACGGGTTGTCAAGTTCCCTGTAGATTTTGAAGAGTTCAACCGTGAGGCAAAGCACAAGAATGCAAGTACACAAATACTCACCTCTTGCACTCCATGCAGGATCATGCCTGACGCATCAATTCATAGGGGCCAGTGTCAGACTGGAAGGCTGGCCACCGAGGGAACTGCCATGGAAGACATAAGCAGACAAGACAAAGCAATGTGATACTGTAAGCAAGGATAAATGTATGCTAAACGTAGGATGCAAACTAAAAGTGCAAGGTCAATGCAGATTTCATTGTGACAGAATACAATTGGTCCAATCCTGCAGTCAATTGAATGCGGCAGTAGCATGCACCCAGCTGCGGTCAACTGAAGCTCAAAACACCCTGATGTAACATGCATGGGACATGCATGTGAAAACACCAACACCGCTAAATGTAATGTGCTGGTACACAACATAGCATCCCACAAATGTGCATCAATGTTCCCATGGTTGTGGCTTGTAACTGGCGCTGCACACCAAAATTGGAGAACCCTAAGCAAGAGAGGCCAAATGTGCCATCGAACACTTAACCCACAAAAATTGCAAGGGATGTGAAGTGTCACTCAGTACACATGGTCAAAGTGCAATGAGACACACATCAGCACAACCATCAACACCTGTCACAGGCCACAAACAGCCAGCCCTGCCACACACTCCCAAACACCCAAGAAGGGACCACACATTTGGGACTCCCACAATTTTTAATATGAAACCATTGGCCCCACCAATCCTTAGAATCAACACCATGCCCAGACCTATCACCCGAACCACACCCTGTGAAACATGCATCCATGAAGTAGTACTGGTGCCCCACAAGACAAATAAATCCCAAGTGATCACAAACAGTACAAGACTCGCAGACAAACACCACACAAGTGTCTGCAAATGCCCTTCACTTACCGACACAGGATACCCACCTGCCTTGCATACAAGTCAAACTATCGGGAGACACATTCCCTAAATGCAATGACATGCATAGTAACAACAGAAAGAACATGCACATCCATGACAACACACATATTGATCCTGAAAATATGCAGAGTGCAGTGCACCCACTGCAGCAGCACCACCGGTACAAGAGGGTGACAAGACATAGATTGTGATCTGCCCATGAGTGCAGCGTACCACAACAGAGAGAGGGAGAGAGAGTGACACTGAGAGGGAAGGCCAAGTTAAAAACACATCAAGGAGTACACTGCCTGGATTGGAGATGACCAATGACATGCACTACACCACAGTAGGTGCGGCCATAGATGAATTGACAGAGGGAGGTAACACAGTTAGATGAATGCCACTTAAATAACCACTCCAGCATGGTAGCATGCAAAGCACTTATAAGTAATGTTACACATGCAGCAAACATGGTGACCAATGATGCATGCTCAACATGCAAGACAGTGCTTATGCTTACCAGCTGACTGCACTGCATGGTGTGAATCCCACCGCATCACCTTCACCATGAACTGTGTCTCCAAATGAGTGACAGGAGGGACAGTGCATGGTGGAGGGCATGGGGAGCATGGACATCAAAGGGTGCAGGGTAACAGCAGTCACTGCCAGATCATAGATTACTGAAACAACATGGGAGAAGACATTAAAACAGACAGAGTGAAGTACCATTCTCACAGCACACATGTTTGAGGAAACACTGAACCATAGTTAACTGCACATGCCATCATGTGCACCACCATGCAAACATGCAAGTTGGCCTCACTATGCATGCCTGCATGTCCACCACTACAAACGTCATGGCCTTGAGAGGTTAATTGCACAACTCAAGGAAAATAAATATAAATTAATAAAAAACTACATCAGGGCTGGGGTCAACTAAAGTATACAAAGTTTACCAAAAAATCAAAACTGTTCATCATGGATCGAGTGGGGGGTCCATCAAGGAGGGTGGAGGGGCATGGTGCATCTCTACGTGGACCTAAGAAAAAAATAATTCTTCTCCATGGGCTCATGGACTGCACGGCTAGAGTGGACCGGATGGCATGTCTCTGCTGACACCACCATCCTTCATTGAATCAGACGGTGGAAGTGGTGCTCGAGGCTCACCACGTAGTGCCCTGGCCTGGTCCTCAGTGGCAGCGGCCATACGTGACACTGAAGAATGCACCAGCAGACGGCTTGGAGGTCACTATGCACAATCTCACAGATTGCAGAGAGTTCCTCAGCAGTTGTCTGCCTCAATGATAACATATCCTGGCGGAACAGTCTTCTGCTGCCTCTTCCTCATGGATTGCAGCTCTGTGGGCCAACAACTCATGCCTCAGGGCTTACCTGTGTCTCTGACGCTCTGCAAGCAGGGATTCCTGCAGACACTGCAGATCTGCCACTTCGGAGCCTGATGTTAGCCTCCATGTGCAGCCTGTGTGAGCAGCATGTGGACTGAAGCCGTTGCTCCCCCGTGTTGCTGGGGGGATCTTGGAACTGGCCACCCTATCTATGCCCTCAGCAAAACTCTCAGAGGCAGCACCCTGTCGGTGTGCAGATGCTACATCTGCTGCTCCCACACAGTCTTCCCAGCCTGCACATATTCCCCACGTGTGCAGGGCCCACGCCTGCCAGATCCAAGGCAACATGGCCCTTGCTGTGATGCCACTGTTTCTGGCTGCAGAACTGCAACCCTCCTTTGGATATCTGCCCCAGGACCAGAAACCAATACATGGGAGTGTGGGCTTGCAGCCATAACCACCAAAGACGGGTGTGACACCACTAACTGGCCTTGTGAAGGCACCTGAACCCCTGCACTCACATCTGCCACAATCGAGGACTGCACATCTGGTTCAGCATCAGAGCTACTTGAGTTCAAAGAGACAGAATTGTCTGCAACACGGCTCAGGATGGTCTGTAGCACCAGTAGATCATCACGGACTGCCACACCACATCCTCCACTGGTGGTCTGAAGCACCGCATACTCTTCTTCCTCCTCTTCCTCCTCCTCTGCATCTGGTGCCTCCTCACCTGAACATGGACAGAAAAAGACATATGGAGTCATGTGACCCGTGTCTACAGTAAACATTTGTACCACATTGCTTTCATGCATCCAAATGCTGGTCATGTGATTATAAGAAATATCGGATCCACACACTATGTACAACAAGCTATCTGAGCATGACTGGTAACAACATTCCCTACTCAGGGCCATGCTGCCAGTGGACACATTGCCAACAAACAGGGTCGTTATGAAGCACATTATGACACATGGCACTGCTAACTGTTGACTAATACCAGTGAAATTGTCATGGCCATGTGGCTTTGTGATGTACATTACATCACATGGCAACAGGCAGACACGCATGTCCACATCCATCACATGCCTCACCAGTGTTGACCTGGTACAGGGACTGTACACAATTGGAACATGCCATAAGTCTGTGAAAAAGGAAACCGTCCCAGTTGATATATGGCTGTAAGAGTTCCACCTAGCCAAGGTCCGTGAAGTGGAGAGAGTAAGTCAATGGAGTTGTAGATAGGAACAAGGTACAGTGTCCCACAAGTGGGAGAGGGGCATGGACCCGTGGAGTGTGGCCTGAGTGTGGGTAACAGGGCTCAGACCTCACAACAATTTGCCTCAGGATTCATTGCCATTGGGGCAACTGGGATGTAGACAGTCTATACATATGCACAATCACTCAGGGCACGCCGTAAGGCATGTTGGTTGTCATCTTGTATGTTCTATGTACGGGACAGGAGTCAGTACACCACAACATGGTTCCCCCAGGGCAGTCATTTAAATGCAGCAAGATGTTCACCACAATTATAAATCTTGGTGATTCTTGACTTCACGTACTCATGATGCACAATCTTGGTAACTCACCGGATGAGACCTCATAATTTTCCAGGCCTCCCACGCCATGCACCTGCTCCAGTAGAATGAATTGGCTCATAGCCTCTTCATGATCAGTCAGCTCTTCCTCCTCTGGTGACCCCTCTCCAGTTGCCAGAGCAGAGGCTAGGTTGGCACCCAGCTTGGACTTGGTGTGAGTGGTGAGGTCATTCCAGCGCTTCACTACCTGTTCAGCAGTGCACTTCTCAAATCCTAAGGCATTGATCTCATCCGTGACATGCTGCCAATGAACCATACAATAAGCAGGTGTATGTGTGCTCCCCGGTTGGTGGCACATGTCATGTTGGTGAATGGCCACATAGTCCATGAGGCTCTTGAGTTCTTCATCATGGATGTTCTTCTTCCTCAACATGCCAGTGTCCTGTGCCGTGTCATGGGGTTGAGCCTGTTCCTGCTGTGCAGGCTTTGCCTTCTTGCCACGAAGTTTGGTTGCCATCCCTGTGTGGTTGGGACCACTCTGGGGTCCAGATGCTGGACCACAAGTGGCCTGGGGCATGGCATTACCACCTGAGGCTGGTGCAGCTGCTTCCACAGCACGTCCTTTACCCTTTTGTGCTGGGGCAGCTGCTTCCGCAGCACGTCTCTTACCCATTTGGGCTGGGGCAACTGCTTCCACAGCACGTCCTTTACCATTTTGGGCTGGGGTAGTTGCTTCCGCAACACGTCACTTATCCTTTTGGGCTGGGGCAGCTGCTTCCACAGCACGTCCCTGAACCCTTGGGGCTTGGGCAGATGCTTCCGCAGCATGTCCCTGAACCCTTGCGGCTAGGGCAGCTGCTTCCGCACGACGTGTCTGACCTCAGCCACGTCTGTACGCTTTGCCTCTTGGGGTTTCTCCACTCGTGTTCCAGGTGTAAGGGAAAATTGAAAGCCACACCAAGCAATTGTCCGGGACAATTTGAGTGAGGGTGCAGTCTACGTGATGCATGACATGGTGCTGTGGTTCGGCAAGGCTCAAATGTATCCCAGGTGTGAAAAATACAGTATGCGTAATGCACAGGAACCCCCCAAAAAAAGATGCATTCACAAGACCAGGATAGCTTCCTGGAAAAATAAAAAGTGGTACCCGATATGCAGTGGCCCCCAACAACACAAAAAATGCGTATGTGAATCCTGGAAAGCTACCCGAAAGGTAAGAATAGAGGTACGCGAAAGGCAGGGGAACCCATAGTTCCAAAAAATGCATATGCGTCTCACCGTTAGCCTCACAAAAATCAAAAGTAGATGCGTGTATGCGCAGAGGCAAATTCCCCACCAAGATAAGAAGTTTGTATGGTCCCCGAAGTGAACAGATTGCGTGGCACCCCAAAATGCGTAGCACTCCACTCGTCCTTCTCTTCCCCCTTGCACACAAGTTTGGAGTTGCTTCTGCACGTACTAATTTATCCCCAAATATGGTGTGCTGAACCGCTGCACACAGCGCATATCACATAAGATACACACTGAGGGCCTTTCCTCTGATTTCACATGTCCACGCAGATTCACTCTGCTCACGTCTGCCAGCATTGATATAAACAGAAAACCCACACTCCTGCCTCCGTGCCATTTTGCCTGCCTCCACCTGCCCTGTGCTGCCTCCAACTTTTCCATCTGCTGCTGTCTATCCACTGTGTGTGCCTGCTGCCCAACTGCACTGCATTTGGAGTACCTGCTGTTCAGCCATTGCCTGTGCTCCTGCCTTTGGCCCTGTGACCATCTCAGCTGTTCATTGGACTCCCACTGTGCCTTTCCACCACCACAGCACCACAGCCCAGCTCCAGGACCACCTTGCCCACCCACACCTGCCTCAGAGGTTGCCATGTCTGCCCCATCATCATCAGAGCAGAGCATCAACCCCTTGGCAGCGAGGCAGAGGACTGTCGACTTCAGCCCCAGGGAAATTGACATCCTGGTGGCAAAGGTCCTGGAGCATTGCCCTCTTCGACCCTGTGATGCAACGCGGCAAGAAAGGACATCAGCAGATCTGGGACGGGATCACGGATGTCACCAACATGGAGGGGGTGGTAGTCTGCTCCTTCAACACTGTGCACAAGCGATGGGAGGATCTTAAATCCAGGACCCATGGCAAGGCACTGAGATTCATCCAGGCTGGTGCTACCACGGACAGATACCGTGAGTGCAGGTGCTGGATGTTGGGGAAAAACATGCAGGTCCTGGAGAGGTTTTACCTGGCGCTGCACACCCAAGTCTGTGAATTATGGGAACGTCTGGAGTCGACTGGTGGGTAGCCATGTGGTGCACTCCTGTACGGTGCATGTGTGTTGTGCATGTGCCAGCATGTTGGCAGTGACCCCCTTAGGTTTGCAGCAAGTATGCTCCTGAGACGGATGTCTGCTTGCATGCCTCTGACATCGCTCTCCATGTGTGCATTGGAACATGTCTTGAATTCAAATGTGCTCTTACTTGCGTTGGTTTGTTGTAGTGCTGTCTTGGAGACCGTGCCCATGCAATGTTACTTGCGTCTGGAACGTTCCAGGATGGCAAGTGTGCCAGTTGAGGTAGTGTTGACCATGTCATGTGCATGCATGATGCACATGTGTATGTGCAATTGATACATGAGTGCATGGCATACACAATCGATTGGTTGTGACAGTGGCATGTAGTTTGATGTGATTGTGGGGAGTGATGGCCAGGCAGGTGTCTGCATGGATGTGGATTGAATGCCCTTGTGTGTGGGTGTGGAGGTTTATGGTTGTCCCCTTGACAAGTCATGTTCCTGTGAATGTTAATGATGCCATGCTGGCATTGGTGCAGTACACTGATGTTGCTGTTCTGTGTCTCCTTTTCCACAGTTGCATCTGATGAAGAGGATGGAAGCAGTGCTGTGGAGCAGGGATGCAGGGATGCCTCTACTAGGCAGAGGCGATGTGACTGTGGCAGCGCCGGTGACATCGGGCATGGCTCCTTGGGTAAGTCAAAGAAGGTAAAGGTGGGAGTGTACTCCTTAGCAGCGGTCGGGCCATGTGAAGCCACACAGGGGCCATCCATGGTGGAAGATGCCCCAAAGTCATCCAGGTTGGCGGAGTGGGAGGTGGAGGAGGTGGCCGTTCAAGCACAGCCCATGGGATCAGGTGGGGGTGTTGACCTGGGCATGCGTACTGCAGTCCTGGCCCAGAGGAATAAGGCTGTGCAGGCCACTGTGCAGCAGTGTGTGCATGCTGGTATTCCTCCACCCAGACACATCCCCCTTTGTCGCCTGGTGTGTCCAACCAGACAGAGACCCCATTACCATTTGATGTGTACATCTTGGATTATGTACTACCCCTGCTGGCCGGATTGATGAGGCGGACAGGTGTCATTCATGATGATCTGCAGGCTACTCGTAGTCTACTTGCTCATCATTATGGTGAACTATACTGCCTCGTGTCATGGCTCGGAACATGCCTGTTCCGCGTTGTACTCCGTGGGATGTTTCCTGATGCAACCACCTTCTCATCTTCCTCTGTGTGCCAGTCGTTCTCCAGGGTGCCTTCAGGCCCAGGTACCAGCAGGGCCCCCTGTACACCAGTCCCACCCCTAACGCCCCGTCTGGTAGAGATCACATCCCTGCTCAAGTTGGGAGTGCAAGGCAGAGCAGCTGAGGTGGTCACTGTGCCAACCCAGGCACTGACATGGGCACAGGCAATGGAGGGACAGCAGGCACCCATGAGTAGTGCAGGTGACGTACGCCACCGGGTATCATCATCAGCTCGGAGGGCGTACCAACGTAGCAGGCACGGGCACTGGAACAGCATTGGGAAATAAGGAGGAGGTGATTCGTCACAGGGCAGACCACTCAAAGGAGGCTGGTGGCAAGAGTGAGGCAGGGGGCATACCTCAGGCACAGATTGTCTTCTTTATTCAAACGTTATGACTGGCAGATTGTGGCAGAGAGGCAGCAGAAACAGAAAGCAGGAGTAGTGATGGCCAGGGCTGGGATTGCGCTGCATCATGCAAGGAGGCAGACTGCGATCCTGGTGGCAACTTGCAGTGAGGCGGAGGTGATGGAGACATGGCTGATGGACGACCTGCAAGTCATCCAGGCAAGAACGGAGGCCCACCTGAGTGGGGGGGAGACGTGGCATGGGACCTAGCCCTGGGGGAAAGTCTGATTAAGATCTGGAAGGAGGACTAGCTCGCTGCCTATGTAAATAGTTATTTAGATGTAGGTTTCCTTTTTTTAATTATTATTTTTCTTGGACTTGCTAGAATTTCCTTCCCAGTTTTTCATGTATATTATAAGTTAGGCATAGGGTGTTTATTTATTTTCTTTTTTTTCCACTGGAATGCTTTCAACTTCCTTCCCCGTTTTATTGTAAATATTTCTATGCAATACATATTTAATTTGGCTACATTCCACGCTTCATGCAGTTCATTTGTGTGTGTGCAACTTTGATATTTCACTTTTCAGCCGGTGCATCTCGCCATTGCATGTCATGTGTCTTGTGGCATGCATGTATGCATATGTGTTGCTGTTGCTGTCAATGTTGAGTCCAGAAGGTTGCACATGTGCATGACATGTGGGGGGGCATTCAGACATCTTTGTCTGCACAGTATGTTTTCATTTGCTTTTAGCTGTGCAGCATCACTGTGTGTTTTCCATCAGTGTGGTTGGGTTGGAGGTAGGTGGGCTCACTGTGGAGGTGTTCCATGGTCCCGTCAATGGCACTTTTGTTTGTCATTGCTGTGTTAAACCCATGTCATGCAGACACACCCACCAGCATGTGCAGTCACACACTGCCTTCTCTCATGTGTTGCACCACCTCAGACACTGGAATGCAGTAGTGAGCCATGTTTGCTATTTCGGAGCGGCATCAAGATTCTCGGTCTCTGTGACTCATGCACTCTCTGACTGCCCTTCCATCACCAATGCATGGCCCTGTCATGTTATTGTTCCCTGTTGGGTAATTTGACGCACCGTCCACCCAGGTCACTGATGCTCAGGTGGTGACGCACATGGGCATTGTTTGTGTATTTTGAATTTTTATTAGTATGTTGACTTCTGTCATGGCACACATTCAGTTAGTGTGCTTTGATACCTTGGCAATGTGCCATGGACAACATGCACATGCCACTTGCCATCAAATTCACTTGTCACATGTGTATGGTGTGGGCTGGTTAAAGTCTTGAGGGGTGTTTCAGCAGATGCTTCAGTCCTATATTGATCTCCGGTGCTTCCAGTCGATCATGTTTGCGGCTAACATATTGGTGTTACACTTCATGTAGCTGGCAGACCACGGAGGTTCAGTTAAGCTGCAGACATGCATGGCACTGGAATTGTGGAAGACTGTCAGGGGTCTAACTGGGGGCAGGGGGGGGTGTCCAGTCTGGAGTGGGATGCCTGGGGGATGTCCAGTCTGTATGGGGTGCCCGTCTCGAGTGGAATGCCTGGGGGGTGTCCAGTCTGGCGTGGGATGCCTGGGGGGGTCCAGTCTAGAGTGGGCGTCCAGTCTTGAGTGGGGTACCTGGGGGGTGTTCAGTCTGGAGTGGGATGCCTGGGCGGTGTTCAGCCTGTAGTAGGATGTCTGGGGTGGTGTCCAGTCTGGACGGGACTGCCTGGGAGGGTGTGCATTCTGGAGGGTGCTGCTGGAAGGGTGTGCAGTCTGGAGTGGGATGCCTGGGGGAAGGGTCCAGTCTGGAGGGGGTGTCCAGTCTGGAGTGGGCTGCCTCGGTGGTGTCCAGTCTGGAAGGGATGTCCAGTCTTGAGAGGGTTGCCTGGGGGTGTTGTCCAGTCTGGAGTGGAATGCCTTGGGGGGGTGTCCAGTCTGGACAGGGCTGCCTGGGGGGAGGGTGCAGTCTGGAGAGGGCTGCCTGGGAGGGGGGTCCTGTCTGGCGTGGGATGTCTGGGGTGGTGTCCAGTCTGAAGGAGGTGTCCAGTCTGGAGTGGGATGGGTGGGGGTAACCAGTCTGGGGGGGGTCCAGTCTTGAGTGGGATGCCGGGGTGGGGGTCCAGTCTGGAGTGGGATGCCTGGGGGTGACCAGTGTCCAGTCTGGAGGGGCCTGCCTGGCGGGGGTGCAGTCTTGAGGGGGCTGCCTCTGGGGGTGTCCAGTCTGGAGTGAGATGCCTGGTTGGGGTGTCTAATCTGGAGAGGGTGTGCAGTCTTGAGTGGGATGCCTGGGGGTATCCAGTCTGGAATGGGATTCCTGGAGGGTGTCCAATCTGGAGTGGAATGCCTGGGTGGTATCCAGTCTGGAGTGGGATGCCTGGGGGGTGTCGAATCTGAAGGGGGTGTCCAGTCTGGAGGGCGCAGCCTAGGGGGTGTCCAGTCTGGAGGGGGCTGTCTGGCCTTGCGAGGGAGCACCCGCATTTTCACTGGTGTGCGGCCTTGGCTTGCGAGGTGATTTGCGCGATTTCAGTGGGGTGCAGCCTGGCCTTGCGGGGGAAGGCATGCATTTTCTCTGGTGTGCAGCCTAGGCTTTTGAGGGAGGGCATGCGTTTTCTCTAGGGTGCGGCCTGGGCTTGCAAGTTGAGGCGTGCGATTTCAGTGGAGTGCAGCCTGGCTTTGCGAGGGAGGGCACACGTTTTCTCTGGTGTGCGGCCTGGGCTTGCGAGGGAGGGCACACGTTTTCTCTGGGTTGTGGCCTGGGCTTGCGAGGTAAGTGCACGATTTCACTGTGGTGCAGCCTGGGCTTGCGAGGTGAGATGCAAGATTTTGCTGGGGTGCAGCCTTGGCTTGCGAGGTGAGGTGCGCCCTCTCACAGGGGTTGTGGATGGTGAGCCAGGGGTGGTGTGGAGGCTTGCGCTGTGTTCGTTCTTTTGCTTGCTTTTTGCTGTGCTTGGGGGCATGTTGTGGGTGTTCCTCGTGCAACTTATTACTTGAGCGACGTCTAGTAATGTGTCTTTAAATTCATGAATACGCGTGGGCTCAATATATTTTCTGCACCACGGCTCGCACAGGTACCTTCTCGTCGTGCTTACCTTGTGCCATTTCTGTGCTCCATTCCATGAATCAGTCCCTATAGGTCTGCCTGGGGGGGTGGTGCCATTTTTATGGACCTTTGGGGGGATATAGGACGCCAGAGTGGTCGGATGTGTCTTATTAAGGAATTGTTTTTGTTCTATCTCCAGCCAGTCTTCTTCTAATGTATGTTGACTCAGACTGGAAGTCTGTGCACTCAACCTCTGAGTGGTATCTATGCATAGTTCTTGATAGTGGCTGCTGTTTCCCATTATGCATAGCGCCTCTTGCCTGTAGTATTTTCTGTTCCATACAATGATCCCCACGCCTTTATCTGGTGGTTTTAAAATCAGTTTATCATTGGATTGCAGCCTTAGGTACACCCCACTGCCTATACCTGGAAACATATATGCAGTCTCTGCTAAAATAGTTTCACAAGACAATATTTCCAACAAGCAATTTGAGTATATCTATATCAAACTGTGATTTTGTACCATTTCAGCAATTGTAAATAATGCAAGTCACTACATGCTGTGCTCTTCTTGCAATTCAGATATTCTTTCCATGGACAGACATGGGCAATGTGTTGTGCTTATGCTTCTGAGATATATGGCAGATAAAAAGAACTGCTAGAAACAGACAATCATCACTTTTGGACACATGTCTATTGGTGGAAAACATGCACCACAGTTAGCATATTATACAATACAGGTTTCAGTACCACAACTGGCCATTACAAAGCCCTCCTCTTAACAAGACTACACTAGTTGCATCATCAGTGTCAGCTGACATTGATGATGACAAGACTCAAGAACCGCTTTACAAAACTATCCATCACCTAACACTCACCCAACATTCCTTAGATACTTTCAGCACTACAGAAAGCATGTTATCAGTGCCAGGAAAATTAGTCTTTGGTCTGTTCCACGACCAAGATCCATGTTCACTTTACAATCGAAATAACACTTGGAAAACATTGGGCCTCATTACAACCTTGGTGCTAAGTGCACCAACTTTACCACCATGGTGTAAACTCCGTTTACACCATGGTGGATGGCGGATTTACCGCCCCATTCCAAGGTGAGTGGGGCGGTAAATCCCCATTTCCCATTTTCCCTTCCCCATTCCCATTTTTGCCCCATAGGGCATAATGGGAGTGGGGAAGGTGCTAATTACGCCGCCGTAAATTACGGCGGCGTAATTAGCACCATGGCAGGTTAGCGCCATGGATTTTAACGCCTGCTAAAAGCAGGCGTTAAAATCAGAATCAGGCGTTAAGGGTTAACGGTGGCGTTAACCCTTAACGCCTGAGTTGTAATGAGGCTCATTGTCTCTTTATGTCACTATAATCAGTGACATAACAAGGCTCTTCCTCGCTAATCCAGCATTTTTTAATGAAACATCCGCCGGCAGGCGGATACGCCGGCAGCTCATCCGAAGGCCATACAAAGGCCTGTTTAGCGCCCTGGACCCCCATTCACTTCGTCCCCCTCGCACAGGGAAGAGGGCAGGAGCCCTTCCCCACTGTGGAAGCCCATGGAAGCCAGGAAACAGCTGGTAGCTGCAATGTTTACTCAACGCAAGGCCTGCCTGACCTTGTCTGATCACCCTGCCTGTCCCCCGCATGCCGGGCACTTCGCAGTGCCACAACGAGGCTCTGCCTTGCTAATCCAGCATTTTTGAATGAAACATCCACCGGTAGGCGGATACCCCGGCGGCTCATCCGAAGGCCATACAAAGGCCTGTTTAGCGCCTGTTCGGTGCATGTGACGCACGGCGTGGCCTACTACTTTGTTCTTGCTTCCCAATGGTGTTTCGCAAGGGACCTTGCCTTCCGCCATGATGGGCCCACACAACCACGGTAAGCCTTGGGGCTTTTTCTTGCACCTTTAGCAGGGAAACCAGAAATCTGTAAATTTGAGACTTACCAGCCACTCACTAACAAAGGGCCACTCTCCAACCTTTCTTGCACTTCGGAAAGCTGTGCGGATTTGCCTCTGCCCACTACCTTGCATCTTATACAGTCCTAATGTATGAGGTTAGCCATGCCATAATGACCGCTTTGCTTTACTAAGATCCTCCCCACCTGTGCGGAAACCAGCCTCTACATAAGCTACCTATGACTGCCCACTAAAGTTCAATTGGGAGCCATACAGTGCTATCCCCTCGTAACTTAGTCACTTCCTATGCTGATCTATGCCCACTGTACCTTTCTGTAATTTAGTCATTGCCTATGCTGATCTCTGCCCACTGTGCCTTTGTGTAATTTAGTCATTACCTATGCTGATCTTTGCCACTGTGCCTTTGTGTAATTTAGTCATTGCCTATGCTGATCCTTGTCCATTGTGCCTTTGTGTAATTTAGTTACTGCCTATGCTGACCTTTGTGTAATTTAGTCATTGCCTATGCTGATCCTTGCCCATTGTGCCTTTGTGTAATTTAGTCATTGCATATGCTGATCCTTGCCCACTGTGCCTTTGTGCAATTTAGTCACTGCAGCCCACTGTACCTGTGTGCAATTTAGACACTGCAGCCCACTGTGCCTTTGTGCAATGTAGTCATTGCCTATGCCGATCTTTGCCCACTGTGCCTTTGTGTAATTTAGTCATTCCCTATGCTGATCCTTGTCCATTGTGCCTTTGTGTAATTTAGTTACTGCCTATGCTGACCTTTGTGTAATTTAGTCATTGCCTATGCTGATCCTTGCCCATTGTGCCTTTGTGTAATTTATTCATTGCATATGCTGATCCTTGCCCACTGTGCCTTTGTGCAATTTAGTCATTGCCTATGCTGATCCCTGCCCACTGTGCCTTTGTGTAATTTAGTCACTGCCTATGATGATCTCTGCCCACTGTGCCTGTGTGCAGTTTAGTCACTGCAGCCCACTGTGCCTTTGTGCAATTTAGTCATTGCCTATGCTGATCTTTGCCCACTGTGCCTTTGTGTAATTTAGTCATTGCCTATGCTGATCCTTGCCCATTGTGCTTTGTGTAATTTAGTTACTGACTATGCTGATCTTTGTGTCATTTAGTCATTGCCTATGCTGATCCTTGACCATTGTGCCTTTGTGTACTTTAGTCATTGCCTATGCTGATCCTTGCCCACTGTGCCAATGTGTAATTCAGTTAATGCAGCCTACTGTGCTCATTCTATTTGGACCTTAGTCATTGTAGCCCACTGAGCCTATGCTATGTTCTGCCCATCTGAAGCAGCCTACCCAGCCTACTGTGTTCACTGGAATGTAGTTCTACATCATGAGTAGCACACCTTGCAGCCTGCTATTGTACTTACTTCTAATTATCTTCCACCACAGAGAGGACAGTAGCTTCCCCACATTGCACACGAGACCCCTAAACAATTCTACCATGACCATCCTCTCTACCGACACCAGTATGGAACACCTGGATCTGAGTCCCTCAACTGAGTTTCCTAGCAACCCATGTAGTCTACTCCGTAGAAATTCTAGGCTTAGAGCTAGACTCTCGAAACTCCATGAGCCTCTGACTAGAACCCTACCTCCTACTAACAAAAGATCTAACACCCAGAAGGCTAATATCGCCCATCTCAATAACAGAGACTTCCTCCCACCTTTACCAAAATTGAACCGTCTCATCCGATAGCCCCCCCTCAAAGGGGGATTAATAAATGCCAGATCCCTGATAGCACATGCCACAGACATCTGCGATTTGATAGTGCTCGATAACTTGGACTTCCTCGCTATTACAGAGTCTTGGCTGCATGACGCAGCAGGACCCCTACTCTCCTTAGCAATCCCAAAAGACTTTACAATACTCAGGCAAGACAGAACCAATATGCGCGGTGGCGGTACTGCTATCGTCACAAAGACTAGCTTAGGTATGCGAATTTCACCTACAATAGCATCTGATTCATGTGAATCACTCACCATTAAACTTCCACTAGCTAGCTCCCAAACATTGACTATCCACCTCATCTACAGACCACCTGGACCCTTGGGGACATTAGAGGAGGACTTCCACAACCTACTCTCCAACAACCTTAAAACCTCCTCCCAACTACTTGTACTAGAGGACTTCAATTTGGGCTTCAATGACCCCTTAGATAAAAATGCCACCATCATTGCCAATTCCCTCTCCAATCTGGGTATGACACAAAAAAACTCTAGAACCCACTCACAATAAAGGGAGAATCCTTGACTGGCTAGTAGACTACACGTGTACCGCCAATATCAAAGCCATTATCCCTCAACCTTGGACAGACCATTTCTTCCTGTCATTTGAATTATCTACTTCCAGACCACCTCCACCAGCTTCCATCATGGCCCCGCCTTGCCTAACAAGAAATAAAAAGAGCATCACCAGAGATAAAGTGATCCTGGCTATTCTACCTACCCTCAACGGATTAGAGGATCATTTAGACCCAGAAACATTAGTCAATGAGTATAACAAAATTATGTTAACCACCCTTGACAACATCGCACCTCTGAAACTCAGACAAAGTAAACCCAAATCTCACCTAAACAAATGGTTTACCCCTGAATTAAAGGATCTGTGACTACTTAAGAGGAGTTGTGAAACAGCGTGGAGGCTTACCCCTTCAGAAGATCATAAAATGAAATTAACAGAAATCTCCTCCCAATATAAAAAAGGAATCCATTTGGCCAAACAGAACTCATTCAATAAGTGTATTTCCAATGCCAATTCAAGCATGAAGGAACTGTTCACCATCCTCAAAGAACTAGAATCACCCATCCCCATTCCGGATACATGCACCAAAGATAAAACTTGGTGCTCCGATATTCAGCAATCCTTATCAAATAAAATGTCCTTACTCCAAACGAAAATAGCCAAAAAGAAAGCCTCCCTTACACAACCATCTAAGACCAACAACTCCATTGTAGACCTTGCCCAAAAGGCTCAGGACCCAGCTATACGGTTCATGTTCTCTAAAACCTCTATCCTTGAGGTGGAGAAAGTCATCCTCTCTCTCAAGCCGTCAAATTGTCAGGGTGATTCCTGCCCTGCCCAATTTATAAAAGATGCTGCTAGGGATCTTTCCCCGTTTATCGCCAAACTTGTCAACTCCTCATTCACGTCCGGCACGGTGCCCACCAATCTAAAACAATCCTGGGTACTACCACTGCTTAAAAAGCAAACGCTAGACCCTCTTATACCCACGAACTACCATCCCATTACGACAGTCCCCTTCCTGCTTAAAATCTTAGATAAGATTGCCTATAATCAAATCCAAAGTTTTCTGGAACAACATAAACTCTTAGCAGAGCGCCAATCAGGATTCCATCCCCAACACGGCACAGAGACTGCCCTCATTAACCTAAAGGCACAAAAATGGCTCTCCTCTTGCTGCTGGACCTCTTGGCGGCATTTGACCTCGTGGACCATGGGGTACTTTGCAGCCATTTAGACTCTGTCGCACATTTCTCCAGAGAGGCCAGAACTTGGATTGAATCCTTTCTTAGTGACAGGACCATGAGGGTGTTCTCCCCATCGGCAGCGGCTGACCCAATCCCCATCCAGTGTGGAGTTCCTCAGGGCTCGTGTGTCTCCCCGACTCTTTACAACATATTTACAAAGCCCCTTTTTGACGATCTGGACCATCTCGGCATCACCTACACTAACTATGCAGATGATACCCAGATTCTCCTCCCACTTTCCGGGGATTACAATAAGGATTTGGCCTTGGTAAATAGGGTGTATATCATCGTCCAGGCATGGATGGTAACCCACGCTCTATGCCTGAACGATGATAAAACAGAGTTGATCATCCAAGGGACGCACTCTAACCTTAAAAAACTTAGCCAGGACTATACCTCATTTGAAATTGATGGGAATATCATCAAGGTATCTAAAGATGTGAAGACACTTGGCTTCTATCTGGATGTCACCCTTTCTTTTGACAAAGAGGTGAAGTCATTGGCTTCGGCCACCGTCCACACATGCAAGCTCATTAGAGCAGGCAAGCACTTTCTCTCTGACAATAACTGCCTTATCCTAGCGAGAGCACTAATACTCTTGAGGCTTGACTATTGTAATGCCCTCTACATTGGAGCAAATAAATCCATCACCCACCAAATTCAAATTTTACAAAACAACGCTCTACGAGCCACCCTCGGTGTGTCTAAAAGATCGCATATTTCAAAGATCAGGCGTCAAAACAACTGGCTGTCGACCCAAAATAAAATCCACTTAAAAGTAGCGTCCCTGGTTCACAAAGCCCTGAACAATGCCGCACCAAGCTATCTCTGCAACAAACTCACAAAAAGAAACTACACGCGCCTAGCCAGAACTTCAAATGCCAATAGCCTCATCATTCCAAGATTCAGGCTAACTGAGGCGGGGGGCAGCAGCTTCCCGGTTCAAGCGGCCCAATTATGGAACTCACTGCCAAACCCTATACGTGAGGAGCAGCCCTTTCCGAAATTCAGAACCAACTGCATTAATCTGCTGAGGTCTGCCAATGATTAGCCCATTAGCGCCCACTTCTCCTCACGCAACCCTAGCACATACACATCACTATTCTGTTCTCCTTGATTTTATGGATTTCCTCACTCTGCCCATCTGGCCGATAAACTAACGTCCATCTAGTGCCTGTATATATACTATCCTTATTGTACTTTGTACTCATTTTGCGTGTATTTTGTGTGTAAATTGCAATTGCCGCCTCCCTGTGATATATTGTATTTTGTATTTTGTACTCTGTATGCAACCCATGACCCTACCCTGTAACTTAAGCTTTGCATTGTCTGTACTGCTGTGCCCGGCTACCTTCGGGTCTGTTGCGCATTATGAGTGAATAAAACAAAACAAACAAAACAAACAAACAAACAAGAAACATGAAAAACAGTGAAATGTTTATAAAAACAGAACTGGGTCTCGGGAGAGATTTCTTGCTCATTACAGTCAATCCTAACTTAGAGCCTCTTTCCATGAGTAAAATATATTACAGACTCTGAAGACAATTCACTAAAATGGACTGCAATTATTAACGATTTTGGAAGAAACATCTGTTCAATATAGGCTTCTGATGAAGAGGAACTACATTGAAACGCGTTAAGCCATATTGTATTGAACTTGTGAAATGTGTTTTTGCTCGCTATCACATTCCTCGTTTATATGTGATTAAAATGCTTGTCATTTTCTACACAGTCCGCGTTTCTAGAATATTGCTTTGTGAATCCATTTCCTGTGAACCGCTTTTAGTGAATTCCGCTAACTAACTTGAATGAAGCATTAGCTATGTCTATTACCAACTTTTTGGTGGATTATAGATAGTGTGCAGGGGACGGAAGGGTTCCTACTTTGGATCCTCTTTTCCTTTCATGTGTATTGTGAGACCTTGTGCCAAGGTCTTTTTCCCCTCCCTTGCACCTTTGAATTTGAAGCCAGCTTGTCTGGACTTATCTACTATATTCAGCTTGTTATGATGTATGGTGTGCACCTTCTACCTTATCTTTACTACCTTTACACTACATGAAATTATTTTATCATAATTTTAATGCTCTGTTTTCTCTAATATGACAACTGCACTATTTGACATATGTTGGGTATGTTTGTGGAGATCACTGGGAACCTATTGCTGGGTGTCTAAAGGGCCTGTCAGTGCTGCTAGATGTCATGTGAAATGTCCACAAGCACCTGTGTCTGTTCACACACGTTGCACAAGGGCGGAAACAGGTTTCCATCTTCTCTCCCAACTCAGATATACTCAAGTCACTCAGATTGGCTCAATATAAGTAGACATGTGAATATCTATCAATAAAAAGAACAAACACTGAATCACACGTTTCCATCTCATATCAACACTTTATATGCATCTATTACCGTTAACATCAGTGCTGTAAGTCAGACCCTGCTCTGCAACACACTCTCTTTCAAAACATGACAGCCCCAACAGATACAATCATCAACATGTAAGAATACAACTAGAAATGCATTGTAACTATCGCCCATTTAAAAAAAGAAATGCAGCTTTTTAACAGATCGTAAATGATAAGAATTGCTAATAAATCCCAAACCTCTCGTGCTGTGCTTCTTTAGATATATTTGAATAAGGAGTACTTCCTTGAACTCACTAACATGATTATTAAGTACCCCCTATATCTTACATACATCACTCTGTTAGGCCCAATGATATATTTTTCTTTTCAATTCTATTGTGTTTCAAAATACATAATACAGTTTCAAATGTAAACATTGATGTATTGAAATTGATACTGTAAACAATGTAGAGCTGGGAGAATGATCTTTCTCTGTTTACTATACAGCTCCAAGTCACTTCCAAAAAATGTGTACTGAAAGGTTTATCGTTAACTATATTTTCAACTAACTGAGGCACCCGTCGTTGCCCGTGGCCTGATCGAGTGGTGTCTCATGTGCCCTGGAGGATGTTGCTCTTGTCCTCTTGTCGGCTAGTCTTGCTCTGGTGTCTCATTTGCCCTCAAGAAAGTTGCTCTTGCCCCCTGGTCGGCAAGTCGTGCTGCTGATTGTTGTTGTGTTTCAGAAGCTCTTTATATTGATTTCCGCTTTTCATCAGATGGAGCTTTTTCTAGTGATGTTCATTTTTTGTTCGGCATGTTTCAGTCACTCAATGGCTTCATCACACTTGAGAAAGTGTCCAAGAAAGATTGATTGATTCTGCTCTCTTCTTGTCAATGAACTTAAGTAAACTGAAACCTTGCCATTTCCCACATGTGGAGTGGCGTGATAAACAAAAATGTAACATATTTTTTTTAATTCCCTTTAAAAATGCTCTAATAAACACTTTCGAACTGTGTACAGTAGTAACACATTTCAGAGGAATAATCAACACATCGAACATTTTGCTTCAGACACTTTTCGAAATTTCGTCTCCTTCTAGTACCTACTGTAGTGAATAAGGGTGAGCATTAGTAAATGAGGGTGTCAACAGAGTGAATTTTTTACATCCAAACATAGACTACAATCTTGTCCCAGACAAATGAGGAATCCATGCAAAATTTTGTAGCAGTGGGTTCAACGGTGTAGATTTGTATAGCCGGAAAATCATACACATACACATCCAAAAATGTTTTTGCACACACGGTTTTTGCATCAAAACATAGACTACGATCTTGCCCCAGACAAATGAGGAATCCATGCAACATTTGGTAGATGTGGGTTCAACGGTATGGATATGTATAGCCAGGAAAACATACACACATGTATACATTCCGCTTTAGATATAAAGATTGTATTTTCTTTCTAAATGCCTAATATACTTCAACATGTGCACAAATGTTTGCAGGCTCAGTGATATACTTCCACCATTGCTTTGCAGTAGACTTCTGGGGTGACTTGTCCCTGTTTCTCTTCTACTTTAGTAGGTTTTGGGACTTCAGGCCTGATCTCAGTCAATAAGGCTAGGGTATCTTGATGTTGAGGTGCTGTGGCCATTTGGGCATGTTTTAGGATCTCAAAAAGTTCCTCTATGGGTTTTCTCTCTGCTTGTGAAGGGACTCTTTCTTGAAGACGATACCTTTAACTATCCTTCCGTAAATACCTCCCTTCTCGAGCCATTCACTTCTCTACTTCTAATTCGCTCAGGGTAGGTTGTTTTTCAAAGAAACAAGCTGAGGGCAGATCTCTGTCTTCGGCTGGGGCCTCCCTTTGGAACAGCCTCCCTACCACCTCGAAACTTGAGGAGAACCATCTCTGGTTCTGGAAGCACCTCAAGATCCTCCTCTTCACTTCTGCCTTTGCCCCTCTACTCCCCTGCTGATATGTTTCTCTCTCTTGGCAACGTGCACCTGGCTACCCTCTATCCTTCGGGGCCAGGAACCTGCTCACCCGGCCTCCCTCCTGCACTGCCTCCGGGCCACCCCCGCATTGGGATCTGTATCTGTACTCATACAGTCCCCCATTCTTCTTCTGCCCTTATCAGGTATACCCTATCTGACTAACTTGTCTGGCTGCACTTCCATTTTCACTGCATTTATTTATTCCACTTATTGTGTATTCTGTTCTCTCCTCTGTTCTGTACTTTCCACATCTCCCCCTCCGTGCCCTTCCCCCTTTTTCCCTTTTCCATGCACTTGCGCTTTCTTAATGTCACTGGGCCTAGTAAGATCATAGTTTTGTTCTTCTGTGTTCCCTTCCCTTTGCTTGGTCGCGCTCTGAAACACTCTGAAACACTTGTGCATGAGCGCGATATAAATAAAATATCATATCATATCATATCACCCTCTTTGCTGGCCATGGTCATGCTCCTGAGTGGAATGGATGTTGCTGATATCTTAAGTTTCATGCCAGCATACTCCACAGGCAAAACATTTAGTGACACTTTTTTATTTGAATGTTCGCGTTCTCTTGCTTTGGTTGGACTTATTTTACTAGAACTGGAACTTCATCCAGGGGTCAAAGGTGGGGAGTTTTCACCCAATTATAAGGTACTCTGGAAGATTTGGATTAATAAAAACCTTAGTTTTCAAGAAGATTCACCAAGTTGAATGGGAACTTTAGTTGACATGACACCCAGGCTCCATGGATGCAACAGGTGGCTTTGGGAGCTCCATCTACTTGGCTTCTTGTGTTTAAAAGCTCCAAGCGGATGCTGCTATAAGCACTGCCTGAGTCTAAAAAGCTCCAGTTAGTCCTCTCCTACAGCTTCAACTGCACATAATATCCACCTTCCAGGAAGGCCCAGTGGGCGTACAACAACGTGGCCCTGGAGCATCTTTTGAGAGTTCTTCCTTTCCTCCTCTGTCCTTTAGTTTTTCCCTTGGCGTTCTGGTTTGAAAGTGTATCCTTGGGGCTTGAGTCCCAGTCATTCATGGTGACTCAATCGTCCCTTCTGTACGGAACAACATTTCCCCTGTATGTTCATAATCCACCTCTTGCATAAAGTCTTCCACCCATTGTTGGAGCAGGATGGCCTGCCACTGGGATATTTTTTCTGGAGAGGGATCCCCGCCTCTTCTTTGTCTGAGAAAGGCCTGGTCTCAAGGGTTGGGGTCTCGGACCGGTTTATGGTTTTGCTTCTCGTGAGTTGTAATTTTGTTGTGGTTCTGTGGTCACTTGGGTTGTGTGGCCCTTTTGGAATCTCCTCTCTTTAATAACAAAAACATGCTGCACCCCTAGCATGCCTCCTAATCTGTATCGGTTGGGAACCAGGTGCTTTATAAAAAACACAGTCAAGGCACCTCTCTTGAGTGTTCAAGAGTGTTCATTTTACTTCCACCTAATACGCTTTTTTCTCCATCCACTTAATTACTGGTACTCCTATCCAATCACCTCACCTGCACTCCTAAATCCTTTGTCTCTTCTTATGCCTATGTAAACTGTATTTTGTAAAATGTTTCACAATGTCAACGAATATTTTGTATAATGTTAAACACATCATTTCATGATGTTTGGTTTCTATTTGATATATATATATATATATATATATTTGATCATATTAATTGTGATCATATTAATTGTGATTGGTCATCATAATAGAATTAGCTTTGCCTTGAAAAAGACCAAATAGGTCAAAACACATCTTGGCAAATATTAGGCAAACCTTTAGTGTTTGCAATAAAACATACTGATATTTTGCAAAAGCTGACACATTGATTCTTTAATACTTTCTGGCATACATTTATTATTGTGAGACAATCACATTTGACGCTGGCAAGCATCTCTGTTAACTTGAAACATCATTAGGCTGGGCTTAGCCTAACTAGTGCCAGTATCTGCAGCTGTTTTCAATCACTATCGTGGCCTAACCTGTTTGCTAACCCAAGCACACCTGCTACCTGTTTTAGACCCCACCTGTTTCTGTTAACTAAATTGAATAGTGCTTACATACCTGAATAGAACTGTGCCTTGTGTATGTAAAATAAATATCTCTTTTACTATAAGTACAAGTGTGCGAGAGTTTCTATGGGACTATGTATTTACTGAGTTCATTGTGCTTACCTACAGCTCACATCCGACTCCTAGGATAAGACTGGCTCCTCTGCCAATCTACCAAACCTTTGGGTACTACAGACCTATAATAAGAGTTGGGGCCTCTATACCAACGGAATAGTTTTATAGAGTCTCACCTGCTGGTAGACTTTAGGCAAACTCCCCTAACAGTACTACTAACTACACAACTATTAAACAACACCCTTCCTCTAACCTCTACATATAATAAGCAACATTATTACATTGTTGCTCCTCCTTTCATCGTGTAAGGCTCTGTAATGCTCTTCTAAAGTGTGTCAAATCTTAATTAAAAACAACACGTGTGAAGAACTGCCAAGCCCAACAACAAGATACTGACAAGAGTTCCCTTTGCTAATACAAGGTACGTAGCCTAAACCTTTCTCCATGGTTGGCGCGTTGTACTTGCATACCAACATGATAAAGCAGAATGTGTGTGATATTTGGGGTCTTGGCATACAGTTTTGAAATACATTTGTGTGCCCCCACTCCTCCCCAAATGCTGTCACATATTATTTCCATGAAAATGTACTTCAAGAATGTACTGCAATATTTTTGTTTTCCCCTATTTCCTTCCTGCAAGATTTTCCCATGAGAACTTTTCATGCAAGCCTTGCATGGGATTTTGTTCCCATGAAAATAATTCTTTCAGAACGTAACCTGTTTTGGTTATTGCAAATAAAGCACTCTTACCGGGCCCAACCAGCTTTAAATATGCACACACCCTTTTTTGATTTTGCCACATTCACCCTGATTGCAAACTGCCCCTTTCCCCTCTCCAAATATCTTTTTTTCTGATGTTTAATCCAATGATGCACTTCCAAACCCTGTGATAATCTTGCAAAATTCCGATAAGGAATTTGCCTTTATCTTCTGAAAAGATGAAAATGATCAGACTGAAATAGCCATTTCGAGCACTCCCGCAATTCTCAATCTCACCAATTGCTCCTCTTCTATCCTCCCCACATACTCTCTGATGACAGAAAAGTACAGCTCAAAATATAATTTGTGTGTGTGTTTATTTTTCTTATCTCACTGGATTCTCGTGAGAACGCCCCGTATCAGACAAAAAATAATATCGATGCTTTTCATTTCTGAAAAGCCTCACTTGTTCCAATGCACTATAAGAGAAGTCTCAAGGTTTTTAAGATGAGGAAGGCACCCTTTTCACATCACATCTTTATGAACCTATTTACCCAAACCACCAAAAGGCACATCTGCACCACTTTATGTCCAACTTGTTTCAATGGCTGCACATTTTTCCCTCTGGTAAATCCAATGCAATCAGTAAAAAACATCACCTTTTTCAAAGCTTTCCAAATTTTAAAGTTGGGTAAATGTGCACCAGACTTTACAAATAGGAGGCACCATGGTCATAATAGCATGTTTGGAACATTTCAGACAAATATGTCAAACAAGTCGAATGTTTTGATGAATAGAATTTGTATATTCAAATTCAGTGAACAATCTTTGTTAAAGGGACACTATGGTGAGGTTGCTCTAGTACAAACCTGTAAAATTTAGTAGTGAATAGTTTGTTAACAGGAGCCTATGGTTGCAGTGCAAAATGTAAAAACCCTTCAAATTCAGGGCCTCCCCTTTCTGTGGAAGATTTTTATAAAAACAACTGATTCATTACCTCCCCTTAACAAATACTCTATAGCACACATACATCCACTTATGCATGTTTGTCTATTTATGTGCATCAATATATGTATGTCTAAATGCATAAATATATATGTTTTAATGATCCCAACAATGTCTGCAAACATAGCTTCTGTCCAAGAATGCAAATGTATAAAAAAGGGAATATAATGTTAAGTTTAAATCTCCTACTGAACAGATATACCGTTTTATATATAAAAAGCACCTTCTCTCAACATACATGTTATTACACACACCTACACCTATTTTTATTTGATCAGATATTGCAATCAATATACAACATTCTAAGCACCCATTTCAGTTTTGATATCCACAGACAACAGACATGTCTGCAATGTGAAATTAGCTTTCAGGCCTGCCGCAGATATCACCAATTGCCACATCCCCTTGATACACTTTTAATTCATTCATGCATTTAGACCAATACACCAATTGCTCTCATGGTCAATGGTCTTTTGTATTTAGATGCTCCCCTCCCTGGGAGGAGCAGTTCAATTTGCATTATTATCACACCCAGTTTTTCGCATACATCCACCGTAAACATCCTCGTTTGCTTTCCATTTACCTTCTTTGTGTTTCAAAAAAAGATAAAAAACAATAGAACAAAAAAGGTTCTTATTAGAAAGGTATTTTTGGTAAAAATCTTGAATTAATCTAAGGCCCCCTCCCACATGACCTTAGCACAGTCTGACTTCTCTTATAGGTGCCCAGGTATCCATGAACATTCACTTATGTCTGCAGACTAGATGATAAAATAACAGTAAACGGAATGGTCAATAATACAAATTCTAATTCTTTTTGTTAAGCCAGCAATGGGGGCTCTTTAAAGAGGCTTTTGTGTGTTTCTCTATACAACAAGAGAACTACTGCATACTAAATGTTACATAAAAGGGCTCACTGCTATGATAAATGCGATGCGTTCCATATATGTTTTATAAATAATTATCAACAGATGGCTTATATTGATTGAAAGGAAATGCATAGTGAGTGGTACTCATATTATGCCTGTTTTTTCCACGTTTGCCTTTGAGTAATCCTGCAAAGGATACATATGTATATTTCATAGAAAATTGCAAAGATTTGTCAGTAACACATCTTAAAATTTATCTAACCCTCACATTAAAAATGAACAACAAAAGGTGCAAGGTAAATGTCTCTGCTTAAAGTTCTGGAAAAAGTGTGCACAAAACTAAGTATGTAAATCCAACAAAACAATCCTTGTATCCAGGGGTTGATTCCCTTCCCCTGAACTGTCTTAAGTAGTATGTTGACAGTGTTCTGTTCAGACAATGTTGCCACACGATTAGTGGAAATGTCTCTTTCACATAACACTTTCTTAGGGATGATGAAAAGTGTCTCTTCCAGGCAATTGTATTGGAAAGGATGGCAAAAGTGTCTTTTCTACACAGCAACTTAAGTAATGGTGTGTTAGCACTTTCTTAAGGATGATAAGAACAATGTCTTTTCCAAACAATGATTCCTTAAGCATACTGAAAATGTCTCTTTTGCATAACACTCTCTCAAGAATAATGAAAGAGTGTCTTTTCCCAACAACAGTGTTTTAAAGGATGGAAACAGTGTCTCTTCTATACAACAACTTTATTATAGATGGTCTCCTGGTGGACTCTCCTGTAGACACCTTTGCACAATGTCCTTTTTTTACATGTGTTTAAATGGAATATCTGGTGTTATCCACTGCCAGGGATCCCCCTGTAGGTTTTACAGATCCCCTGGTGAACTCTCCCAGCACATATCTTTCCCCCGAAGGCTTACTGCCTGATGCACTTCTTTCATCATGTCTTCTATAACTTACTTTTTATCTTTCAGTCTCTTTCTCTTTAAGAATAACACAGTTGTACTTCTTCACTGTTTATACTTTATTTGCTCCAGGTATTACTAGTTCCAAGTTCCCCCATATTGACATTTCATTTATGGAGAATTGTTCAAGCTTTGTTTGTTAACTTCATTGTTAATTTTCATTGGATTGTAGCAATACTTGTTCCAATCTTCCCCATATTTACATCTCATACATGTTGATTTGTGCAGATCTTGCCTTTCCACTGCTTCATTAATGTTCCCTTGCTTTTGACAACATTTACTCCAGCTTTCCCCATATCGCCATCACAAATATGTAGATTTGTGTAATCTCTGTATTTCTATATGATTTGATTGATTTTCAAAATAAGTTCCCAATTGTTTGTACGGCTGTCGGTATGCCCCAGGGCTCCCAATGCTTTTGGAAAGACTCAACAGTGTTTGCTACTGTTTGAAACCTGAGGCGTACAGCTGCGGTGAAGTCGGTGCTTCGGTGAAGCGTTTCCCGCCCTACAGACCCTCCTGAAGATCTCCTGCTGGCTTCTCCTTCACCTGCCGGTGGACCTACTGCTCTTCCCTGTGACCGTGTCCCTGATAACCCTTGCCACTTTTGCCGGCCCCTCAGAAGTTCACCTGGAGCACCTGCTGTACTTCTTCCAGTCTCTCGCCTTACTGGTATGAAGCACCTGGCTCCTTCCATACACTCTCTTGTGCCTGACTCCAGTTCTGCTTCCCGCTTCACCCGCTCTGCATCTCTCTTCTCCCTTCTTCAGACTGAAAAGGCATACCATTTTTAAATGTCCCATGCAGCTGAGTTCCATTCCAACAACTGCTTTGAACATTTAGCTTGGTGTTTCTACTACTCCACCTTAACACCTTTCCCAGTACTGGAGGTTATATGGGAGTTGGACTCCATAGCAGTTTTAGACTTTTTAAAGCTGCATTGCTTTGAATACTTATTTGAATCAAAACTATTAGAAACACGAGGTGTTAAGTGAGCATTATGTGTAATGGTATTTTGTTTGGGACCCTCACTTAGGAGAAAACCATTGGAGACAAACGATGTTAAATATGAGTTATCTGCACCTGAGGCGTGAATGTTTTTCTGCCTAGAGTGTTTTGCAGAAAGGGTTCCTTGGGTCCTACAACGGAAGAAACTTGTAAAGTGACAACATGCCAGTAGGAATTTAGGAATCATAGGGTCTTCCTCATTATTAAGAGAAGAATACCACGTCTCTCCTGATGGGGTCACCACATCTCCCTGATAGGCAAATCTTAGGTTGGGTATCAGTGATGACTTCACAGGATTCATCACACTGCACATTGGTAACAGCTGAATCCACTTCATTACACCCATTTCAAACCACAACACCTCCACATTTTGCAAACCAAGGCCATGCGAAATAGCAATCCTCTTTACATAGACCTCCAACAATGGAATCCACAAATCTCCAACAGTCTACACATTCATCTTGGTGAGCTCCAAGTCACCAATGCAGAGAATGAAATTAAGCAATTCATATATACATATTTTTTAAGTCAAAGTACCTGCCAAAAACAGGACACTTTAACGGGTAAGATGCTGGATGTCTGCAAGCACTCCCAATTGTTCAGAGGCATCAGGAGCCTTTCTGCAGGGTGTGGAAATTGCATGGCAGAGTTGCCAGCTGGCATGTGCAATGTCCGCAAACAACTGCATATATCCAGAGATTTTGCACAAGGACCACACAGTCTTCCTCCTTCTGTTTCTTCCTACACATATCCAACTCTCAATTGGCTGAATTCAAGCAGTCACATAAGCATCCACCAATCAAATCAACAAACACTTCATCTAACCATCTAACCTAAACTCAACAGTTCAGATGTAGCTTTGGCTTTCTAACAGAGCATTTGTTCTGTGAATCAGAGACTGTTCTATGACACACTTTAAATACAAATGATTACAGATTACTGTTCAGCATTTACAAGCCTCAACATCTAAAGAGACAGGTGATTTTTCATTGGTAAGAAAGGAAAGGGAAAGGATGGTCCAACTGTTGCCGCCAGACCTTGAAAGAGAGCATTTCAGTCAGGAAGGGCTGCACCTCTGACACAAACAAGTGGCCACCTTGCACACCATCAGGCAAAGTGCTGAAATTAAAATGTACCCAACGACATGTTGGATGCAGTGTGCTTGACAGATTATTTCAGAAAATGCAGCACATCTATTTGCATACAGATTGTGTAGTGAGTAAGGGAAGAAGAGAAAAAGGTGAATCTGAAAAATATTGAAGAATTCAAAGGGGCCGCCAGTTTGATTTGGGCTCAGTTGGAGGGTTATTAAAGAAAAGAATTGTATGGTGAAACTAGGGCTGTGGTGTTGGTAGTCTTGTACTATGGGGAAAGAGAAGTGGACCAGGGATTTGGGTTGTGAAGCAGGGAAACAGGGAGATGAAAAATATGTGATATGGGGAATACTGTGCTTGACAGGCAAATTCACCCCATACCTCTCCCTGTGTTATTGTGTTATTAGTGTAATTCAGCATTGACGAGAACCAACAAAAGAGAGATAATAAACAATAACATATTTGTGAACCATGCAGGCGAATAGAAGGACAGGTGCAGAGTCAAGAAGCAGAGGCCTCTCATAGGAAAAGGTCACCAGAGAAAGGCCATTAGATGGAGCAGAGTAGCAAAATTAGAAAAGAGAGAGACACATGAATTGAACAAGTTGAAACATTTAACGAATAGATCTTAGTGCATTGACATGATTGTGCTGAAGTCCAGCATCGTTGAGTAGGAGGGTGTGCGTGTATATGAATTGACTACACAACAAAGCAACACGGTATTTGACCAATCATTTGGCTTTCTACAGATAGAAAGGAGATATGCGTGGCTGACACGTCACGCATACATGACTTATTAATACGAACAGGAGATAAGATGGGAGCTGTACCACAGTAAAATATACAAACGGTTAACATGCTATCGAGGAAATGAAGGAAATATAATACCTCCAATCAGGGTTTACATGTAGAACAGGTTAGCGACGTGTCTAGTGTGTGGACAGTGACTAGAAAGCGAGTCGCTGCGCTGACTACAAGAAGGAATGCTATGCAATAGCATCTGGTCGCATGCCCTATTCCTTTAGAATCAGACGTCTTTATTTTTTAATGTTGAAATTATCCTCATTTTGTGTCTCCGTCTTGAGTGCTCTAAGATGCTGCCCGTTTTATCTGTGTAATGTAGATGCTTGAGTTCCTTCAGCTGTTTGTAACCAAAAGGAATGTGAACTTGCTATGAAAAAAGGTGCTGCCAAGAGTTCAATAGACAGCTTATATCCTCTCGCCTTATCTTCTCGCTTGACTCTGCCCTTCTGGTTTATTTTCGTTGGTTAAGTTCTGCGAATGGCGTTCCCATGACAACTGCAATTCCTGGATAACATTGACCCCAATGGTACAGAGTTGCAACAGCCCTTGTCCTTTCTGATCTCTGCAACTGACTGAATTAGAAGAAAGAAAGCACGCTTCTTCAGTAAAGATGGCGTGGCCTAATGAAGTACACTGCGCCATTTAATAGGGTCCCTACGGCACACGAATGCTTGCCTCATTGTGTGCTGAATGGGGCACACGTAGACTTAAAAGCAATTTAAAGAGAAAGGGCTTTAAATAACTTACACATGTTTAACATTGATAATCCCCCATAACAAAAAAATAGAAATGTACACGGTGGAGGATTTACGAAAGTGCTGTCAGAAGGTCGCAGTTGACTGCTAAATGTATTGTTACCATTGAATTACTCTAAAAACCGTCTGCCAGCTCGTTTTCCCACACTAAACAGTTTCCTGCTTACGTCTGATCGACCGACAGCAAAGTTATCTTGTCTGTGAACACTATTCTTTAGTAACTTTATGCTCGCCTACGGACTGTATTGCTTTTTTGTGGCAACGTTGGACAGTAAGGATTTTTTTCTGGTTTGATCTTTGGACGGACCAAACATTAGCATCTTCTGTTTAAGATTTCCTATTAATGCGCATTGACTTTTGGACTGATACTGTTTGAGCTTTATATCAGTAAATATACTATTTGACAATGTGTATTTTAAGGAATCTATGTGTTTCCACCACTGAAAACAAACATCTTTGGGTAAACGATATTTGTTTTCACCCACTAAACACAATTTCCAACCTATGTTAGGACTGGTGCAATTATATAAACAAACTCCAGTTCTAGGAACTGTAGGGAACGTTTTGGATAGTGGCTAAAACAAAAGATTGCTTACCCAAAGATGCGTGTTTTCAGTGCTAAAAACACCCCACACCATTTAAAGGTGATCTTCAAAAGAATGCTGCAGATGGCAATTAGGGGTCCCAGTAACTCACAGCAGAAAAGGACAACTAAATACTTCAAAACACCACGGTGTATAGTCATTCCATCGACAGCCAAAGCATCTAATGTCATACCATCTAAAAAAAAAGCAATCTAAAAAAAAAGCATCTAAAAAAAGCATCGAATGCATTTCTTTTTTTTTATGGGGTATCCTGGGCGGTTGGGGGTGGGGGAGCGTCCTGGGGGGGTCTATCCCAAACCCCTTTTTTAACCTTTCAAACCCATTTTCATTAAACTAAACCCTTTACCATCTAAAATGCATTTATATATTTTTTTTAAAGATGCTTTTTTTAGATGGTATGGTTGTCGATGCTTTGGTTGTCGATGCAATGACCGGATACCAAACAGCACACTTTTTACATGAGAAAACATTTTCAACACGCTATGAAGAACAAGTTTAGCAAAAAGAAATGTATAACTCAATTTCTGAAAAATGAAGTGTGACTACAAAGATGCCACTTTGTTATGTAACCATATATGTAAAGTTATAATAAACATTAAAAACACTAAAAACATAACATTTACAAAATTATTTACATACTGTGGAAACAATTTTGAAACAAGAAAACACCATTATTACAAACAGAAATTACAAGTATTATAGGGCGGCGAGGTGAGTTGGAGACACATAGAATTCAGCGCACAAGTGGCGCACGCGGCTGGCGGACAGTGTGTGCGTGCGAATTACTGCACCAGCCGCGTACTCTAAAATCATCCATTTCCGCGCACAGCGTATTCATGGATTTTAGCTTCCTAAACCAGCCGTGGCACACAGTGACGCAGCGACCCTGCAGCAGCGCCAGTTACGCCCACAACCCCTCCCCGTGCGCCATGTACGGCGCACAAATCCTGTACATGCCGCACAGGCCCCCAACCACGAAAATGCCTGTAAAACTCCCTGCGCACCCCTCCGAATACACGTACCCCGCTGCACGGGGAGTGTCACACGCAAATGGAGTGGGGTACGTGTATAACAGGGGTTCGCGGGATGTTTCACACACGATAGGCCCTGTGCGAGTGGGGCACGTGTATTCCTGGGGTGTGCGGGAAGTTTCACACGCGATTGGAGAGGGGAACGTGTATTTCAGGGTGCGCGGAAAGTTTCACACGCAATAGGCCCTGTGCGAGTGGGGTACCTGTATTCCTGGGGTGCGCGGGAAGTTTCATACGCGATAGGCCCTGTGCGAGTGGGGTACGTGTATTCCTGGGGTGCACGGGAAGTTTCACGATTGGAGAGGGGAATGTGTATTTCGGGGGTGCGCAGAAAGTTTCACAAGTGAAGTGCCCTGTGCGAGTGGGGTCCGTGTATTCCTGGGGTTCGCGCGAAGTTTCACACGTGATAGGCCCTGTGCGAGTGGGGTACGTGTATTCCTGGGGTGCGGGGGAAGTTTCAAACGCGATTGGAGAGGGGAACGTGTATTTCGGGGGTGCGCAGGAAGTTTCAAACGCGATAGGCCCTGTGCGAGTGGGGTACGTGTATTCCTGGGGTGCGCGGGAAGTTTCACACGCGATTGGAGAGGGGAACATGTATTTCGGGGGTGCGCGGGATGTTTCACACACAAAATGCCCTGTGCGAGTGGGGTACGTGTGTTCCTGGGGTGCGCGGGAAGTTTCACACGCGATTGGAGAGGGGAACGTGTATTTCGGGGGTGCACAGGAAGTTTCACAAGCGAAATGCCCTGTGCGAGTGGGGTACGTGTATTCCTTGGGTGCGCGGGAAGTTTCACACGCGATTGGAGAGGGGAACGTGTATTTCAGGGGTGCGCGGGAAGTTTCACACGCAAAATGCCCTGTGCGAGTGGGGTACGTGAATAACTGGGCTTCGCGAAAAAGTTTCACACGTGATTTTGCTGTCAGAGCGGGGTACGTGAATTTCGGGGGTGCGCGGGGAGTCCTACATGTGAATTGGCAGTGTGGGTCCTCCCAGGTGTTCCCTCTACACCCTCCACGGCCCCTGCAGGCAGCCCACACCACAGGGGACTACCCTGCACCCCTGGTCATGTCCCGCAGGCAGCCCATCCACCATGGGCATGCCCCCCAGCCAAGCCACATGTCACCTTGCACTAGTGATCACCAACTCATGTCCCCCATCACCCGCACCCCCCAGCAGTCAGGGGCACCTGCCAGCAGGCCCCCACTCATGTCCCACTCATGTCCCCCAGCACCCCCACCCCCCAGCAGTCAGGGGCACCTGCCAGCAGGCCGCCAATCATGTCCCACGCATGTCCCCCAGCACCCCCACCCCCCAACAGTCAGCGGCACCTGCCAGCAAGCCCCCCATTCATATCCCCCAGCACCTCCACCCCCCAGCAGTCAGGGGCACCTGCCAGCAGGCCACCACACATGTCCCCCAGCACCACCACCCCCCGGCAGTCAGGGGCACCTGCCAGCAGGCCCCCACTCATGTCCCCCAGCACCCCCACCCCCCAGCAGTCAGGGACACCTGCCAGCAGGCCCCCACTCATGTCCCCCAGCACCTCTACCCCCCAGCAGTCAGGGGCACCTGCCAGCAGGCCCCCTCTCATGTCTCATTCATGTCCCCCAGCACCCCCACCCCCCAGCAGTCAGGGGCACCTGCCAGCAGGCCCCCACTCATGTCCCACTCATGTCCCCCAGCACCCCCACCCTCCCCAGCAGTCAGGGGCACCTGCCAGCAGGCCCCCACTCATGTCCCCCAGCACTCCCATACCCCAGCAGTCAGGGGCACCTGCCAGCAGGCCCCCACTCATGTCCCCCAACACCCCCACCCCCCAGCAGTCAGGGGCACCTGCCAGCAGGCCCCCACTCATGTCCCCCAACACCCCCACCCCCCAGCAGTCAGGGGCACCTGCCAGCAGGCCCCACTCATGTCCCACTCATGTTCTCCAGCACCCCCACCCCCCAGCAGTCAGGGGCACCTGCCACCAGGCCCCCACTCATGTCCCACACATGTCCCCCAGCACCCCCACCCCCCAGCAGTCAGGGGCACCTGCCAGTAGGCCCCCACTCATGTCCCCCAACACCCCCACCCCCCAGCAGTCAGGGGCACCTGCCAGCAGGCCCCACTCATGTCCCACTCATGTTCTCCAGCACCCCCACCCCCCGGCAGTCAGGGGCACCTGCCACCAGGCCCCCACTCATGTCCCACACATGTCCCCCAGCACCCCCACCCCCCAGCAGTCAGGGGCACCTGCCAGCAGGCACCCACTCATGTCCCCCAGCACCCCCACCCCCAGCAGTCAGGGGAACCTGCCTGCAGGCCCCCACTCATGTCCCACTCATGTCCCCCAGCACCCCCACCCCCCAGCAGTCAGGGGCGCCTGCCAGCGGGCCCCCACACATGTCCCCCAGCACCCCCAACCCCCATCAGTCATGGGCACCTGCCAGCAGGCCCCCACACATGTCCCCCAGCACCCCCACCCCCCAGCAGTCAGGGGCACCTGCCAGCAGGCACCCACTCATGTCCCACTCATGTCCCCCAGCACCCCCACCCCCAGCAGTCAGGGACACCTGCCAGCAGGCCCCCACTCATGTCCCACTCATGTCCCCCAGCAGCCCCACCCCCCAGCAGTCAGGGGCACCTGCCAGCAGGCCCCCACTCATGTCCCCCAGCACCACCACCCCGCAGCAGTCAGGGGCACCTGCCAGCAGGCCCCCACACGTGTCCCCCAGCACCCCCACCCCCCAGCAGTCAGGGGCACCTGCCAGCAGGCCCTCACTCATGTCCCACACATGTCTCCCAGCACCCACGTCATGACGATCCTCAATCATGGGCCTCATGGCCACCCACAGAACACCCCACGCCACCACATCCCAAAGACCCAAACAAGTATTGCATCCACCCACAGAGAAATGGCCATTACATTACACAACCCGAATGGCAAGTATGTACATGAACACATGTTCGTCACACACACACAATGGGTGCAAGTGAATGTGAAAACCCATATCATGACATGCATGAAACCAATGAGAGAATACCACACATCAAAGTATGAAACGAAAATGTATTGAACACAACATGAATGTAATGAAAAAAATAAATCAATAATGGGAATAATAAATAAAATGCAGCATGTCCGGAAAAAAATAAAAAATATGAAATCAGAATCCAAAGAACTCCAAATGAAAATGTGTCCAAAGTCTCAGTCCAACAAAGCAAATCCAAGGGAAAAAAAATATATGAAATCCATTGCGCAATGGTGAAATTAAAATAAAAACGAGAAACATCCACTGTTCAACTATATACACATCACCAATCCAGGGTCCATGAGCCCAACAAATGAAATGAAACCTACAGAAAACCCTACCTAATAATGAACTATATACAAAAATGTGGTGCACTGTCCAAGCGGCCCAAAATAAACAAAAACAGAAAGGAAACCTAACACTATCTAACTATTTACAATGGCAGCGGTCTAGTACGACGGCTCACTTATTGATGTCCGGGGCCAGGGCATCATCGAACTCCTGCTCAATGTCCTGGAGGCGGTCCTCTTCCATGGCCTCGAGGGTTCGCAGGGACAACGACATGTTCACCTCCAACTCCCTGTGAATTGCCTCGAGGCACTCGGCCCGCCTCAGGGCCCTCCGCATGGAGTTCTCTGCCCTGACCATTGTGAGCCGTGCCTCTTCCGCCCGCTGCCGCTCCGCATCTATGGCGTGGCCCAACCGCTGCCACATGGAAGACACTTGAAATCCCGGGTCCTCCTGCCCTATGGCCGATGCCTGCCCCTCCGATGTTGAAGGCCCCGAGCCATCATTGCTCCCACCATGTTGCTGCTGCTGTGCCTGTGCCTGCGCCCTGGCTCTTGCTGCCTGCATGTCCTCCTCCGGCTGGGGTGCAGTTGTCGTGGTGGCCACCCCTGCTGGACGTCTGACTCCCGACAGTGGCAGGGATGTGTCCTCCACCAGCCTGGCCGCTGGGCCAGGGGCAGCTCCACAGGATACCCAGGTGACACATGGGTGGGAAGATGGCATGGAGGACGACTGGCGCGTAGGGGGTTCCAGGTGAGGATGGGGTCGCAAGAAGGTCCAGCACACAGAGGAATCCAGCACTGGTGACCCATCCCAGTTGGTCAAGGTGGTCAAAGAGGCATGCAAGATGACATGCAGTCTCTCCACGAAAAGAATGCAGGTCACCTCGCATGCCCCGTTGACACAACGCTATCCCACTCAGGACAGGCTCAACACGGTCCTGGATAGCCATGTCCGCAGGGAGAGGAAGGTCAGTTGTTGTGTGCTCATCCCCTCCCTGAAAACGGGTCTGGACGTAGGCATCCCTGCTGGTGCCAGATGATGCAGTGACAGGATCAGGGACAAGATTACACACAGGCACCTCCGCGGCGGCCTGTGCTGCCTCCTGTCCCTGCCCCTGCACTGCACCACTAGCACCAGTGGAATCCCCACCTCCAGACCCCGTGTGTGTCCCTTCCGCGGCCTCCTCCTCCACCAAACCCCCCACCAACCTGGATGACTCCGTGCCATCTTCCTCTGTTGGACCCTGTGGGGTCACAGCTGCCCCTTCTGCTGCCGAGGAGTCCACCTCCGACCTCTGCCTCTTGGACCTACCCTCGGCAGCTGCGGCCTTACTCCCCGACGAGATGACAATCTGGGAGGGGAGCCGGGCCTTGCTGTGCTCCACAGCACCCTCTCCGCCCTCTTCATCAGTTGACGCTGCAGACAGGGAGAGATAAAACACAGACATCAGGGCACTGTACAATGGACTGATACACACATGACAGTTGCACATAAGCGGCAGTGTCAAACTTCAGACATGGCATCACACTCCACGACACACATGTAATTTCAACTCACACACATGAGCATTTCCACAGCAATACTGCACCAGGCAGCAACATCCATACACATACAACAGCATGAACAGCCGAAGGTGAGCCTGACATCACATGAAACACAGGGAGTGCACTAGACACGCACACACGCCACCACACTTACATGCATGTCTACATCTCCTCCAACTGTCGCAGTGATGCGATCACCATACGTGTCAAATCTGGCATTCAGCCTTCTACATATCAGTGTCACGTGCATCCATGTTGCATCACAGTTGCACACTTGTCAAATACACACACATGCACATGTACACAGTGCGATACATGCAGCAGGAACCACCATCCATGTGTGACACCACAACCATGCCAACGTACATACACAGAAATTCAAACATGTGTGCTACCACACCTGCATTTGCACAGCATGCTTACCAACACATACACCATCGATGTATCTCACACCTAAGAGGACTCACATGTGGTAGCCTCACGCCCCTGTTCATACACATCCCTACATGGCCCTACGAAAACACATGTGCAACCTGCACACTACTGGCACACCACCACACGCACAGCGTCCAATCAGTATGCATGTACACTTACCGCTCGACTCCAGACGGGTCTGCCTCTTAAGGACCTGGACGTGGAGCGCTGGGAATAAGTGTTCCAGGACCTTCATCTGGTGGTCGGACAGATGGCCCCGGCGCCCCGTGGCATCCGCTGCCTTCAAGAGGCGCAGGGCCTTGTTGAGGGTCCTGGACCTGAAGTCCTTCCAGCGCTTCTTGACATGGTGTAAGTTGCGGACTGCCACCCCCTCCGCATTGATGGCAATCACGATGTCCATCCAGATCCTGGTCCGTCCTTCATTGTCGTCGCGCAAACTTCCAAAGAGGGCATCATACTGCCCCAGGACTTGCTCCACCAGGATACCAACATCTCTGGCACTGAAGCTGGTGGCCCTCTGCCTCTCTGGCTGGGGGTTGCCAGTGGTGCCAGATGGTGTTGTGCCTGACATGGTAAACCCAGAGGCAGGAGTGGGTGGGCAACTGGGTCCTGGGACTGGGCTGTGGAGCGATGGTATCCCAGTCGGGAGTCTTCGAATCCAGCAGGGGTGGTCACAGCATCTGCATCCCTGGCGACGTGCAGGCAGCAAATAGCAGGGCACGTGGGCAGCAGGCAGTTAGGCAGCAGCAGATGGCAAGTGGGAGCGTGCTCGCGGCTCGGGGCTCTGGGCTGGAGTTTGGTCTTCCGTGTGTTGATCCGTGGCCAGCTTGATACAGTGGCACGTGAAAGTCTTGCACGTCAGCGTGTAATTCGAGGAAAGGCCCTTCACGCATAAGCGCGTCAGCACACGTACGCGGTTTCATTGGACTAAAGGCCCTTAGCGCGTAATCGCTTCTGTGACTCGCGGGGCGTTTCCCTCATGACGTGGGCATAGTGGTTCAGCGTGCGTGGAAAAACTGCATGTCCGCGTGTGGATGCGTGTAATCCGAGGAAAGGGCCTGCGCGCGTAAGTGACGTGACACGCGTGGGCGTTTCCATCAACACGGGTGCATGTTCATCGTAAACGTCCCAAAACTGCACGTCCGAGTGTCAGCTCATGTAATTGGAGTAAAGGGCCTTAGCGCGTACACGCGTAAGTGACGCTGTACGTGTGGGCCGCTTTAAAAGGTACGTGTAGGACCCCATTCCCTTGTACGTGCTTTTCGTGGAGAGCGAGTGGGTGAATTCTGTACTTCTTGTCGGTTCGGTTCACACGCGATTACTTCACAGCGTTTCAAGTTCGTACTCCCTGTTACCTCTGACAGCATTCTTTATTTTTTTTGGGCCTGTTTCCTCAAACAGCGTTCACTTCTTCTTGTGTCCTGTCTCCTCAGACAGCGTACAGTTCTTCTTTTGGCGGGGGTGTTGCCTACGTGCACATGCACGTTTTTTTCACGTTGTTTTTCCAGGCAGACGGTGAGTCGCGCACAAATTTACCAACTGTGCTTGCCCCGTGTGTCGCGTACCCCTTCAGAGGTCATTGTAGGCTGCGTGTAACACATGTACGCTTGTTTTTGTGTTTCTGGGTGCCACAGCGTAGTGCAAGTTCATTTTTCCACGCACGTGGTCTACGAGGGGTTGCGTGCACGTTACTTTTTGTTTTTGGGGTGTCTGTGAGTTGCGTGACCTGTCATCTTCCCCCAGGGGTCACAGACCGCCTTGCTAGAGAACTAGGGTAGGAATTCCATCTAGTACCCTACCCCTTTCACCCCCAATTTCCCAGGACAATTGTTTACTGCAACTCCCATACGCACAACAATATCAGTGCCATGGTTGGGAGGCGACCTAGCGGTAAGGGAGGCAAAGGTGGCCAACCTTCAAAAGGTGGGAATGGTGGGCGCGGTAGGGGACGTGGCCAGGATTTGCAGGGTGCCCCTAGACCCCCATGTGTGGAGGACCAATCAGGGACACCCATGCCCACCCCCCCATGGTTGAGGGAAACGTGGCTGACACCATCCCAGCTCAGCCCTTGTTGGACCAGACCATTGTGGCACCTGAGCCGGCACAGGATGACTCCCAGGCTGACTTCCAAGTTAGCAAGTCTAAGCAATGTGTGTCGGTGCAAGTTGGTGTCACCAGGCAACGTGGATCTGGGGCAACAATGTCATCTGCTGCCCCAAGTAGGCAGGGTGGGGAGGCTGCAGGGGCAGCTGCAGCTCTATCCACCCCAGCTCTGAGTCTCCCAGCCGGTACAGTGTTGGTTCTGGTCCATCAAACTGACGTTGCCCCTGCCAACATCACACTTCAGCCAATGCCTGCACCAAGACCTATGGTCATTGTGCCTTTGCACACTCCCAGTACCCAGTCCACCTGCGCTTCTGCCCCTTCTGACCAGAGCGCCGCAAGCCACTCAGGCTCTGCTCCACCTTTGAAGAAGAGGAAGAAGGGTGCTCTGGCACTACAGGCTGAGACCCCAGACACGGCTAGACAGTCTGGCACGTCAAGGAAGTCTAGCTTTAATGACCCGAACTTGATGCACTTGTGAGCTATATGTCGGCACATAGCCGCGAAATGTTGGTGACTGCAGGTGCAAGACCACACCTGGTCAACGTAGGGCACACTGGCAGACCATCGCGGACCGCATAAGTGCCCTTGGATTTGTGAGGCGCACAGCTGATGATTGCTACAAGCGGTGGAATGACCTGCAAAGAACAAGCTGGCCTCAAATCATGCCGCTACTCTGGTGACTGGCGGTGGGTCTCCACAAGAGGACAACAAACTCACTGAACATGAGTCTGTTGCTGGGACCTTCGTCACAGAGGAACAGATCCAAGGTGTGGGAGATGTACCTGATTACGACGCATTGTCCAGTGAGTGCCCATGCGTGTGTGTGTAATCCATATGTATTTTGATTGGGTGACGGTGCTGATTGAGTGCCAGGTGAGGGTGTGTACTCCTGAGTGTTATGGGTCACCCATTTACTTCCTCCCATACATTCACGTGCCTTGGATTTGGGTATGACTGTATCCCTTTTGCCCACAGTTGCCAATTAGGCCCACATTTGTGCACTTTACCTTGAACTGTCATCTTGCAACTACATTGTTCAGATTTTGTAAGTGTTCATTCGGGCTGATTGTTTCCACTCTCCCATTTTTGCTACGCATTATTCTGCCCTATTGCAACATATGTGATATGCTTCGGTCATTGTTTACAGCCCACACTGGGCCACTATTTTAATCTGGTTATGTTCATGATTACACCATTCAGGCCGATGGAGTATTGGGCTGCAGAAATTTTTTATTAGGGCCTGTTTGCATGTGGAAGATGACAGATGTTTCCTGTAATGTTAAAGTGACCACCCATTGATCAGCCCACAATGACTGTGTTATTGGACACTGGATGTGTTTCAGTGTGTGGTGCATGCATATTTTGCAACACCATTCAGCATCAATCTTCGCATCATGTCGATGTGACATGGATGTGTGACAGTACTCATTCCTTGACATATTGCTGTAGTTTTGTAATTTACTGTGGCTATGCTACATGACATCTGTGTGGTGGCATGTGTCATGTATGTGTGTTGGACATGCCACTCACAGCCTGATGTGTGATGCCAGTGCTACCCAACATGCTGCGAATGTGTTGCTTTTCCATCTTCTCTCCCCAGTGTCTGACTTTTTGACTCCACTTCCAACTCTTTGACAGTGCATGCATGGCAGGGTTATAGTCATGTGGGACATGTGTAAATCATGTACTGGATCTCTGGCTTGTCACGGCCTATGTGTGTGCTATGGTGCTCATGCCTGTTTCCATTTGTTGTCTTTCATGTTTTTGCAGGTGATGACGCACTTGGTGCTGTTGAGGTTGAGGAGATGGTGCAGACCCAGGAGGAATCTCAGGCACGACCTGGCACCAGTGTGGGATGTGGTGTGGTGGTGGGTGAAAACCCAATGTTACTGCACACTATACTGTCCAGGGGTGTCTCTGGGTGCACCTCTCCAGACCTCTATTCAGGTGCTGAGTCGGATGATGAGACTTATGTGCCGTCGCAGGTAAGTGTTTCTGGCAGGGATTCTCTTCTGTCCAACCCATCTGGACCAGGGGTAGAACCCTCTATGGGGTGTCAGTGTTGGTAGGTCCGCCTTTGGCGGTTACGGATGCAGTGTCACACTCCACAGCATGTGATCCTGTTCCTGGGCCAGCAGATCAGAGGGGGAATGCAGTCCTGCAGCCTCAGGCAGTGCCAGCACAGCAAGGTGCAGATCGCCTTGCCCCAAACAGGTGTGGTGTGCGTCGACGCGGTGGCCGTGCGCCACCAGGCAATACTGTATGGGAAAACTCCATGTACGTTATGGCAACCCAAAAGGCAGCATCAGTAGAAATGATGGCTCAGGCAATGGAGAGGGTGGCCACTTCCATTATCCCCCCTGAAAGGCAGATGGAGCAACAACAGCAGGCAACAGACTCCATTTGCCAATCACACAGGGAAGACATGTTGGCATCCAACAGGGATCGACGGGCGGCACTGGAGACTCTGCGCAAATCCATATCAATAGAGTCACAGGGCCACAGGGAAGCCCTGAGGGTGGAACTCCATAACCTCAGGCAGAGTCTGCTTGAACTTGAGGCTTCCCGAAATGTTAGGGCAGAACAGCAGCTGGAGCAGCTCACACGTTCGCTCTCAGCTGAGCTGCATGCAACACGTGAGGAGATTCGGGCATCACGCGAGGCCATGCGTGCAGAAATGCAGGCAACCCATGATGTGCTGCATGGGGATCTCTGCACTTTAATCCTCCAGAATTAGACCTTCCAGACCCGCATGTTTGCTGCCATGGAGGACCATACCAGGGCATTCCGTGGGCTGCCTCCAATAGTGCCACCACCTCCCGTGCAGGCCATGAGCCCAAGGAGGTTTTTGTTTTTTTCGCAACATCCATGCAGGTGGGCGTTGGTGTGCACCCTGTCCTCGAACCTCCTGCAGGCAGGCCCTGGCGTGTTGCAACGTTGTGCAGGACACATGCTGCCACTATGATCCTGCACACTACTGGGGGAGCATATAACAGCTGCCCACTAGAGCGGTCAAGGGAGCGAAAGCGTGACTTGAGCACTCCGAATGTGCGCTCCACTATGCCCCAGGTTGCAATATGGGCTGTGTTGTATCTTACCTCGGGTGGCGTGGTGGGGTTCCGAATTGGCGTCATCATGTGGGTGCTCAGAGGGTAGGCACACGCCCCTGGGGAGGTGGTGATGGGTATCATTAGTGGGGTTGTGACATTACTCAGTATCTGACATGCATGCATGTGCAGTGGCATTTATACTCACCAAGCAGCCATGTATCGCCATGCTGCCCAACTTCTAGGTCCCGGTTTAGGGTTGACATTTTGTAAATGAAACTGTCGTGGGTGGACCCTGGATAGTTGACATATTCTGAGGTGATGATTCCCTTGGCATCACATACTACCTGGATGTTGATGGAATGCCAGTGCTTGCAGTTTCTATAGATGTGCTCAGATGCCCTGGGGGGACGTAGAGCCACATGGGTGCAATCAATGGCACCTAGCACTTTGGGGAATTGTGCCACCCCGTAGAAATCCTGGACAGGAGCCTGCCTTTCTGCAGGTGTTCTGGGCAGGTATATGTGCCTGCGAACTGATGGGCGTGCAGTCATAATGGCCAACACCTGGTGTAAGCAGCGTGACTGCGTGGCCTGTGACACCCCCCCCCACTATAGCACTTGTCTGCTGAAATGATCCAGTGGCCAAGAAGTGCAGTACATTGAGGACCTTCTCCAGGGGGCTGAGTGCTTAGGAGCACAGGGTGGGTGACTGACTTTTTGTAGCCACGGCTAAGATAAAAGTCAATGAACTGTGGCCACGGGTATAATAAAAAAAATATGTAGTTATTATTTATTGTTTTTGTGTATTTATGTATGATGAGTAGTATTTGAATGGACTGTTTTGAGGGACACTGAGTGTAGAACCTTAGCACATTAGGAGTACTGTTTTGATGTTATGAAGGAACACTGCATTTCCTTCATCGGTTAGGTGTACTGTGTCATGCATATAGAAATTGCCCATGTAGAACTGATAAAGATGGTTTGAGGGAATAGTTCTATTAGTTTTCTCATGTCTTGTTTCATCATTAAAGTAAGGGACACCCCTTGTACTTTCCCCAAATCGTTGCCCCCAGGGACACCCCTTGTACTTTCCCCAAATCGTTGCTTCCACAATGAATTAGTATGACGTCTGGGTGCCTTGTACTGCTCAGACTTAACAATTGTGGAAAAACAGGGAACCAACAGCCAACTGTCTCCAGGAAGCCACACAGTTTTGAAAGCAGCCATGATATCTGCAGTATTTGTCTGTTTCCAGGAAAAGTATTCCTACTTTGAATTTCTAGTAGTTTGTAGGAGTAGGATATGTATGATGTGTTTGTGTTGTACTCTCTAATTGTTGGATGGTGTTATTGTTAGTATTTGTGGCTATCGAACAGCCGACCAGCATTCAGCATTGGTAGCGTGGGTAGAAACCCCCCCATTGCAGCAGCAGCTATATTAAAGCATGTGAGACGTTGTGTGTTTGTAGAAATGTGGTAGTCGCAGCTATTCAACATTTTGGGTGGGGTGGCATGTTATATGCATTGAGTGTTTTGGAGGATTATAAGAGACTAAGGGAGTGGAGGAGGGTTTTGAGGAGCAGAGGGGGGCTGTGTTATGCTCACTTGGCTCCCACAGGGGCGTCAGTCGGACCCGGACAGCTGCGGTCTCCACCCATGTGATGCGTAGTGCAGCGATGACTGACTGGATCTGCCCTCCTAATCTTGTCTGCTTAACCCGTAGAAATATTCTCCTGCAAGTGGAGAGATGGATTTAGCCACTTGTGGATTCAAGTGATGGCACCCCCACAGTCCTCCCCAACTAATCACCTCCGAAATGCCCTCACAGCAATCTCACCTTATATTCTTGAAAGATGAGCTCTCCATCCTGCGTGGATTTGCAGGGGCGCGCCGATTCCAGTTACTTCACTGGTTTGAAGGCTCGGGAGAGTTCCGGAGAGTATTGACTCTGAGGTTCCTAATGAGGACCAGTAAGTATTAAGTTCATAGAGTTCAATATGTCCGATGTTCACTCTTGTTCCCCCCTTCTTTTCTTGTCTTGCAGCTGGCTCGTGAAAAGATGCTCTTGTGGCAGCTGGTGGCGCTCAGGTAAGAGTCTGTATTACCCGGCGCTGTCCGGTAAATGTTGCATGAGGAAAACGTGTTGTTTTGTCTCTCTTTACAGATGCGGCACGTGAAAATATGGAGAGTCACAAAAGGATGCCTCCGGTGGTAAATCAGGTAAGTCTATGGTGGTAAGAATTATATTTGTTGGTTCCCTCGGCTCACCTTGTTGTTTTCTTTTGTCTCCTAGGTGCCGAAGTTCGGCGAAGAAATGATGGAGTCAGCGCCGACCCGAAGGATGCTGTGAAGACTGGTGAGTATGGCATGGCGCTGCTGCTGGAGGTGCGGCGCGTGCAGAAATGATGTTCTTTACAGGTCCGGAGAAAAGATGGATCCAGAATCAGGTGTGGAATAGAAATAAGTTTGTTTTCTAACCTTGTCCCTTTCTTTCCTCTTTGTTTTAGGAGCTCTGGACTCGAGGCGTGCATGGCAGAAGTCTGGATGCAGGCTGCAGGCACGGTGAGTGTTACGCTGCTGGATGCAGAATAACGCGAAGCGTGTGTTGCTGGTCGGGTGTGGTTTAAATAGCCTCAAAAGTAGTCTCAGGTAAGAAGTCCCTAGAACCACACCCGAGTAAAAAATAGTCCCTGTAGAAAAATAGTCCCTTTCAGGCTTTATGTTGGAATGGAGTCATTTGCAGCATGGTCTGCCTGAGGTAAGTAATGACTATGAGCCTGGCGCCTTAGGCGCCAGGACTGATTCCTACTATGAGCCTGGCGCCTAAGGCGCCAGGACTGAACCCAGATAGCCCCTAGCCGGGGCTGCTGAGGTTTTACTAAATGTCTAGATGCCTGCTCCCAGGGCTGATGGGCTTGGTCCGGATGCCTGGGGGTAGGCAAGTTGACAGGCTGGTAGGCATGTTTGGGACAGTTTTGGGAGTGTGGTGCAGTGGAAATGCAATTTTTAATTCAAAGTTTTTGCACATAGCCGCGCCTATCAACAGATGTCCTAGAGGGACTGTTGTATAGCCGTGTCTATAAAAAAGCAGGTGCGTAGGCACGTCAATACTATTCTGCATTTCATTTATTGCGGCTGGAGCCACAGGTTTATTTAAAGCTGCATCTATAAATATACATTTTCTGTGCAATAATCATACTTTTATGTAGATGATACAGTACCGATCTTTATTTGTTTATGTTATTTCATGTACTTGGTTGTTTACTTATTTGATTTGAAGGCTTCAAGACCAATTTAGTTTGAATTGGGGCTTGCAGAAAAATGTATGTGTACCCGCAGCTTCAAGTGAGGTTTGTAGCCACATTCAATATTCACGGCTACATTTGATGCTGAGCAGGGTTTGTATGTGTTTTGGTGTTTCCAATTGAGTAGTGTTCATGTTGTTAATGCGTACTTCATTGTGATAGGCTTCAGTGAACATGTCGGCCATTTTATTAGTTTTATTACAATATAGTCCTCTTTTTGTGGTTTTGATTTTGGAAAGTATGAAACTCCCCTTTTTATCTACTTTTCTCATGTTCACTGCAGAACTCACACTTTGCAGTTCATGTTACCTGTGATAAAATATGATTGGCATTAATCAGTTGTTGGGCATTGTTGTGTTGAAAGTTTGCTTTGATGATATGCTCATAATGGGGGTCAGTGGTTTTCTTTGTTTTTTACTGTATTTGTTAACATTGAAGTGCTGCTGCTGTATATGTAGAAAATGGGAGGGAATAATTATTGTAAGTTGTTTATTAGGAAAGAAATTACATTTTTGTGAGGTGCATGATATACAATCATGAAGTATGCTTGTTGTTTTCAAAATAAAAGATTTATCACAGAGCAGTAGAAATGTGATTTTATCTACAATGCTTTTTTAATCACTTATGTCCTGGGATGATGTGGATGATGTGTATTGGAAATTGGATGAGAGTATTTGGTCCTGTAGTAATACATCGCACTTTATAGCGCCTTGGAGTGTGTGGCGCCTCACTGAATGTTTTGGCATTTTGTTGCCAGCAATAATGTGGCACCCACATATAGCTAGTTTTATATTGTCAGTATAACATGTGAGTATGTGGCTGGAGGCATGCAAGGTACAGGATTTATAATTTAAAAAAAAAAAAACTCAATGTGAAGCTGCAAAAGAGTGAAAGTGCACCAAATGTTTTTTCTTCTCTGGAATACCTCATGCATATGAGACTACAATGCTTATATAACTGACTGATTTATTTAACCATTACCAATCACTAGTGCTAACTCATTAACATTATAATGTAATCTCCATGTACGAAATGAGGTGAAAATATATATTTTGAAATTCGTTTTTCAAACGTACACTGGAGTTTTTTTTTTCTTCCTTCTCTTTCTGTGTTTGCAGCAAGCAGAGAGCCTGCATACCAGGAAATTATATTAGATACAGTTGCTCCCTGGGTAAAGAGCCTATTGTACAAAAGTGAAGGGTGATGCTGCCTTTCAACCTGATTGGAGCAAAGTGTCTGCAGATTTATTACGTAGGCAAAGTGGGAAGGTGCAGAGCTCTGCTGGGGGAAGACTGTCAGAGAGAGAAATTAGTTTGTGTTTGCTGGGCTCGGGAGACAGACGATCTTGGTGTCACTGGCACTGGCTTGGAAGTTTCGCTTTGCATCTCAGACCCAAGATTACAGAGGCAATTCATGCTGACTGGGCCTGTTCTTCTGAGGCGAGTGAAAGAAGGTTGTGTGGGGGAGAGAACTGCAAATCTTTTTGGTAATCACCCAGAGTTGAAGTGAGGTTATTGTGTGCTGTTGTTTGATGAATGTCTGATCTAAAAATACCAGGTAGTCAGAGTAGCAAAAAAAAAAAAATCCCTTGCATTTTCATTCGTCATGTTTAGAATCCTAAAATGTGATACCTATTTTTTAAAAAAGGAGTATTTGCACTGTATATGTTGTTTTATTTTCCTGTTCTTATTTTATTACAGATAATGCTGAAATGTACACGGTAAGATTTGTATCGTGAATTGTAATTTTCTGCAATATAACCCATATATAAAAACAGATGGTTCAGAGTTTTTATTGCTTTGGGAATTGCATATGCGGACATAGGGAAGATTCATTTTCTTTTGTAATACATTTTCCAATTTGCCCATGCAGATAGAATAACAAACAGAATAAGCGGTGATAAATAGGTGTATGCGTGTGTTCCCCCTTGCATGTAGTTTGGAGGATTCTAATATAACACATAGATTACGGGGGTCTATAAACCAGTAATGATGCCTACGGGCGCATAGATCACTGTGTAAATAAATCAGTGATACCGGCCACAGGCTGTAGGTGGCACTCTACATACAATTATTGGTCCCCTTGTGTGTATAGGTCCAAGGCCCTCTTTAGATCACTAGGAGGTATTCTAATAGAAAGGAAGGTTTTGTTTATGATGGGGTAATAATATAGGGATGGAAACGATGCTCACCACTAAATAACCTATTACCACAAAATACCACTAGTAGTATATATTACTAGATTCTCCAATATAATATAACAAGGTATGGTCACTAGAATGATATGAGGCCAAACCCAATCTAAATGCAAGGATAAGTATTACCAAATTACCACTCATCTTTTAGCGGTAAGAAAATACCGCCAAACCCCATATTTGCACAAAATATCCTACCGTCCATACAAAGCTGAATTCTATTTTGATTTGTATGTGGTCGTATATTTTTACTGAAGCTGTGAGCTCTGGTTGTGTATAATCAACCTTCATCTATTAGAGGTGCTGCTAGCAACCGCTAGAGTTATCAAACATCAGCAGCATTGACACACTCTATTTGAAGAGTTATTAGAAATTCCAGAGAGGTGTCTTCATTTTTTGTGGCATTGGGCCTCATTCCGAATATGGTGGTAGGGGGTTAACGGCACTGGTAAGGATGTCGGTGCCGTTAACCCCCTACCGCCACATTCCGAGGTCCCTTAGCGGGTCCCACCAGGAACGGCTGGTCTGACCAGCCGTTCTTAGCGGACCCATTAAGGGACCTTGGAGCTAATAACAGGCCCGCAATTTGCGAGCCCATTATTAGCTCCTTTCCCATTCCCATTGAGCCCTATGGGGGCTCAAATGGGAATGGGGAATAGTTTTCTGAATGGGGACTTACCGGGTCCTCCAAGGTTGGAATAACCGGTAATTCCCCATTCAGAGACACCGGACCCGGACCCAGGTTTGGAGGCAGCCATGGGGCTAACAGCACCATGGCTACCTCCAAACTCGGAATGGCCCCCATTGTCTTTTTAGAGTTGTAATTTTTGTTATTTTATATTTTCATCACCAGTTTGATATTTGAATATGTCTAACATTGTGCAAGGAAACACTAAGACATGGCTCTTGTAATGTTCAGTCAGAAAGATTGGGAACTTTAATTATGATTGGATGATGTGGATGATGTGTATTGGAAATTGCATGATATCGTCTGTACTATACTGGGCTGCAGTATTTTTTGTCTTATATGTGGTTTTATATCTTTACTGTTGCTGTGAGCGCTGGTTGTGTATAATCGACCTCCACTCATTAAAGCGTTAAAGCTACTGCTAGGAACAGCCAGAGTTTTTAAACACTGGTACCACAGGAGCACTCTATTTGAAGAGTTATTAGAAATGCTAGAGAGGTTCATAGAGGCGGCTTCATTTTCTGTGGCATTGTCCAGCTGTGTGTATGAACAGTGCAATCGTACGTTCCGATCTATTGACTTGGCCATATCATGACATCCGTGCATCCAAAACTGTCCAATCTGTGGGTGCCGAAGTCTGTAGTTGCGAATAATCATCACAGCCACAAAAAAAGATGTGTACATTTATCGTTGCTTCCTGTACTTGCTAATAAAAGGGGTTTTCAGTAACTGCAAGTACTTTTGGCACCATACCCCTAAAATAATGTATTGTTTTATTCACTTTCCCCTAATACTAATACCATTTTTCTTTGTTTTGTGATCTGGAGCACTCTATTTGAAGAGTTGCAAGAAATGGTAGAGAGGTTTAGAGAGGTGGCTTAAGTTTTTGTTTCATTGTCTTTTAAGAGTTGTAATTTTTATTATTTTATATTTTCATCACCAGTGGGGCATTTGAATATGTCTAATATTGTGCAAACAAACAGTACGACGTAGCTCTTCTAATATTCCCTTTTTTATGTGTTGAGGGATTGGGCTTTATTATGAGTCCACCGGTCCGGAATGCGGTGATTCCGTGATGACGGTGACACAGTCCACGTCTGCAAGGTCGCGGAATAAGTGGCCGATTACGGCTTGTCAATCGCGCGCACCACACCAATGCGGAAACGGTGTCACCATCTCCACGTAAACACCCATGCAAACGGACATTCCGCCACAAAAAATATTGAAAAACCCGTGGCCGACCCCGCCGTCATGGAAGCGGAAATACCATGACCGCGAAAACTGGAAACAGAGAGGCAGACATTATTTAAACCAAAATCCACTGTCATCCTCAGACACCACAGGCCAGATCACCTCCCAGAGCAGCAAAAACCATCAACCACCATGGCATCCAGGATCCCAGCATGAAGACAGCGAAATCAGCGCTTCAGTGAGGCAGAGCTAACAGTGCTTGTGGGCCATATAGTGCAACATGCAGAAATGCTTTTCAGCACAGACCAGCGGCACGCCTCCCAGCAATGCCATAAGGAGGTGTGGGCTGAAGCAGCACGCAAGAGCACAGCAGTCGGGGTGACAACACGCAGCGTAAAGGACTACCACAAGAGGTGGGATGACCTCATGCGCAGAGTGCGCAACCTCATTGCTGCACACCGCCAGCACAGCACTGGCCCTGGTGGAGGCCCTGCATCCCCACTGAAACTGTAGTTGTGGGAATAGCGCTGAAGCAGTGTCCTCCACCTTGAGGGCATACACGGCATTGGCGACGCAGAGGCAGGAGTGAGCCCACCTGTAGATGCCCGTAAGTGCACAGAGTACAACACCATGAGTGTGAATGGACCCCAGGAGTGACCCAATGGACCCACTGATAACCCCCCCATGCCCAGTCAGGGCAGAAGTGACCCAATGGACCCACTGATAAACCCCCCACCAGTCAGGGCAGGAGTGACCCAAAGGCCCCACTGATAACCCCCCCAATCAGGCAGGAGTGACCCAATGGATCCACTGATAACCCCCCCCCCCCAGTCAGGGCAGGAGTGACTTAAAGGACCCAGTGATAAACCCCCCAGTCAGGGCAGGAGTGACCCAATGGACCCACTGATAACCCCCCCTCCCCCCAGTCAGGGCAGATGAGAAGCAACTCACCCCCAATACATGGCCCCTGGACATGCACGCACTGCGTGACTGAGTAGAAGCAGAGACACATACACCTGAGTGCATCAACAGTCATATATGTGTACATGCAAGTGCTCACTCCTGCACATAGCCAACGAAGCACCCCTGCCCAGGAGGACAAGGCAAGCTGCTCCGGAACACAGGTACCAGCTGCATCTGGCACGGATGCACGAGCCAACACCACTATTCCCATGCTGCCTGCCGCCACACAAGTAGCATACACACCCACCATGGCCACATATCCCATCCTGCAGACCATCTGCACTGCGGAGGAGGCTGCATGCAGTGATGACAGTGCCCCAGCCATGCGGGCTGAACTAGGAGGGCAGGGGCAGGGGGGCAACATGGATGACCTGTTATCCCTCCACAACCTACAGTTCAGCCCCGCTCAATGCATAGTCCCATGAGGTCACCAAAGCCCTCCATGGCAGAGCTGAGTGCCCGCATGCAGCGGATGGAGGATCAGCAGGCCACCCTAATGCAGCTTGTGGAAAGGCAGCTGGAGGAGGCCAGGCAGCAGCGGGAGGAGGCAAGTTAGCAGCGGGAGGAGGCGAGGCTGCAGCAGGAGAGCAGTGCCACATCGGTGCGTCGGCTCTCCAGGGCCATTGGACATTTTGCCACCACCATCGTCACCTTGGCACACCATATCCGGGAAGGCAACAGTGTCACATCCACCATTGCAGAGTCCATGTTGGTTGCCCAGCAGGCGTTTCTTGGATGTGTGCCAACAGTAACACCACCAGTGCCGTCCACCAGCTCCACCCCATCAAGCTACACCACTGCCAGACCACAGAGGCGCTCTAGTCAGCTGACTGGACCCTCCGGCAAGGACGCTCATGCGCACAAGCGCCCCCGGAAATAGTGCCATGTGGGAATGGCTGTCCAGAAGACATTCAGGGACACAATGGGTGTATGGGGTTGGGTACGTTTGGGTGGTGGGGGAGGTCCATTATGGGGTTAGGGTTTTGGGGCCTGGTTGGTGGTGGGTACATTTGGGTGGTGGGGAGGTCCATTATGGGGTTAGTATTTTGGAGCCTGATTGGGGTGGGTACGTTTGGGTGGTGGATGGGCACGGGTGTACAGCTTTCCTATCAATACACCTTCTTTCCTGCTTTGTTAAAAATAAATCACCTTTGAAAACTCTTTCACGAGTGGACATCCGTAATTTAATTTGCAATCAATCCATTTATTTACCTGCATCTTCATATACATGCAATGCTGTTCATGTGCAGTCTCTCAAAAGTAAATGCGAATGATTGTATCCCGTGCATGTTTTCCATCTTGTGCCCCCCGCGAGGGAGTGCAGCCATCCCATCCCCATCCCCAACCCCATTTTCATCATCAACTCCATCATCATCCTCTGTGTCTGGAGGCAGCGGAGTGTTCCTGCGCATGCACACATTGTGCAGCATTGCACACACAAGCACTATTTTACCCGTCTGGGTTGTACAGCAGTGATCCGCCAGATCTGCTCAAGCAGCGGACCCTGGCCTTCAGTAGGCCAAATGTCCTCTCGATCATGCCACGTGTGCAGACGTGTGCCCTATTGTACGTCTCCTCATGCCTGTTCCTTGGCCTCCGTATGGGCGTCATCAGCCATGGCGCGAGTGCATATCCTGCATCACCTACATGGGATGTAAATGGAGGGGACATGTCAGTGTTTGTGGTATACATGTTTTCATCAGATGCAGTGCAATCATGTCAATCATCCATATGGGCCAGGCAGTGGTCTGACCAGTGGGTGATTACCATTCTTGGTTCATTGTTGTTGACATTGGCTTTTGGACTTTCCCAACAACTTGCTGTGCTTATGGAGTTGCCCTTGCGCCCTGTAGTGGGTGGCGAGTATGACATTGTGCAGTGATGTACACACATGGAGGAGTCACTCAATAGACTGTGATGAAGCGGTAGATGATGTATGTCTCATGTGTACACATCATGTGCATTGGGGGTGCAGTGGTGCATAGTGTCGTTGGCTTTATGAAGTGGCTCAAGTTGTATGAGCTTGTACTAGTCTTGGTTCTGCATCTCCTTTGCCAGGGTGTGTATTGGCACGCTGTGGACACCTGTCATGTGTAGCTTTGTGACTTGTGCGTTGTGGTGACTGTCCATTACATGGGACAGGGGGTGATGCATTTGCAGTTGTAGCAAGCCACTCACACACGTCATTGCCCTGGGCACCCCCCACCCCCTTTCACAGGACCAGTGCATTGGCAGTTGTACTCACTCAATAGCCATGTGCTTTGTCCAGCATAGCGTTCCATGTACCGTGGCAATGTCGAATTCCGCAGGACCATTGAGTCATGTGTTGACCCTGGGAAACGTGCGCAGCAATGTGTTATCACTTGTCCAGCGTCACATACCATCTGTACATTCAGTGAGTTGTACAGTATCCTATTGCGGTACACCATCTCCATTGCACGTGGTACTGTGAGCTCTAAGTGGGTGCAGTCTACTGCACCAATGCAATTTGGCATGGCGGCAATGGCATGGAAGGTCAACTTGGTGGCAATGACCTTGGCAAGGGTACAGGGTAGGGCGATGTGTTCCGACACATGGTGCAGCAGGGCATCCAGTACCTGGCCCAGTATTCTTGTAAAACAGGATTGTGAGAGCCCGTGCAGCTCACCAACAGTGTGCTGATACATTCCAGTTACAAGAAAATGCAGTACCAACACCACCTTCAGAGGGGTGGGGGTTGCGGTCGAAATGCCAATGCGGCTACTGATGTCGTCCTCAATCATGGTGGTGATGTACATGATTGTTGGATGGTCCAGCAGTATAATGTGTGGATCTGTCCTGGAGTCAAGTTCCAGGGTGAGGCCCTGATGCGGGTTATTGCAGGCTGCCTGCGGGGTCGTGCCGCCTGCAAAATTGGGTTTGCCATGGGTGCAGAGTTTGCTTAATGCAGCCTGCGCCTCCTCCGCCTCCTCCTCCTCTGCACCATTACTGCCACCATGTGCAGTGCTGTCTGTAGGTTCAATAGCCCCAGTCCCAATGCTGCTACTGCAGCTGCCTGCATAGTTGTGTTTGGAGTTCGCCTGGGTGTGGCCCTTTTGTCGGCTCCCATTGGCCTGCTGGGGCCAGCTGGGCTCATTTGGTGCACCTGTGGAATGATTCAGCTCACCAGGCACTGTTTAACATCATGTCCGCAGTGGCGCCGATACCGCAACCGTGTCCACGGAATTTGCACCATTTTTATGGCGGAGTTTCCATGTCCGTGCTACTTGTAATGCGCACGGTGTTACATATTGCCAGTAATGGGGGGTTTCTGTGCCGACTTAGTTTGCGGCTGCGTTGACTCTGCGGTGGTGGTTTCTGGTTGTGGTATTTCTGGGTTCGATGGTTAGAATTTGGTGATCTGGTAAATGCTGCCGGTATGGTTATACCTGCAACGTCAGGTCCGGACCGGCAGACTCGTAATGAGGCCCATTGTCTTTTTCATGGTGTCATTTTTATTGTTTTACACATTCCTTCCCAGTTCGACATTTGCAACATGTCCGATCACGAGAATAGCAGCAGTGATGATGTTATCATTTGGTTCCTGAATTCATTGCCACTGAGGAAGAAGGCAACTCACATGGATAGTACTGCTGAGAGTTGGCACTTCCTTAAAGTTAAAAAACACTGCTCCATGAAAGAGGCAGAGGGGGTACTATGCACATTCTGCAACAAAGCTCTATGCCGTGGGACTTCAAATGTTCCGTCTCAAAGCTTGGGGACATTAATCATGATAAATCATTTGGTGCGAGTTTTCTTGAATGATGTAGATGATGCGTATTGGAAATTGGACAAGATGGTCAGTCCCATACTGGGCTGCAGTCTGTTTTTACTTATATGGGGTATTATATCTTTACTGTACTTGTGAGCTGTGGTTGTGCATAAACAACCTGCACCTATTAAAGATGCTGCTAGCAACTGCTAGAGTTTAAAAAAATGTCAGCATTGGCACACTCTATTTGAAGAGTTATTAGAAATTCTAGAGAGGTGGCTTAATGTTTTGTCGCATTGTCTTTTTAGAGTTGTCATTTTTGTTATTTTATATTTTTGTCACAAGTTGGACATTTGAATATGTGTAACATTGATCATGAAAACACTAAGATGTGGCCCTACTAATGTTTTGTAAGAAAGCTAGGGAACATCAATCATAATAAGCCATGTGTGGCGAGTCTCCTGGGATGATGTGTATTGGAAATTACACAAGATGGTCTGGCCCATACTGGAGGGCAGTCTTTTTTGGCTTATATGTAGGGCTAAATCTTTACTGTATTTGTGAGCACTGGTGGTGCAGAATCAACTTCCCCCATTAATGGTGCTGCCAGCAACAGGCAGAGTCTTCAAACACTGGCAGCACTGGAACACTCTATGTGAAGAGTTTTTAGAAATGGTAAAGATGTTCAGAGAGGAGGTCTTTCGTGAAGTGTTTACAGATGTGGTGCTATTATCTGCAGTAGTAGCACTTGGATGAGTGACAGGCCTTCCTAGGATCTTTTCTTTCTGATGCCATGCATCTGTCGATGTTTTCATCCACTTCATCCCGGGATGCTAATAGTGTATTTATTCAGTTGAAGACACACCAGTATTTGAGAACTGAGAATAATGTGATTTGTAATGTCATCAGTGTTCTCATAGAACATGTAATTAGTGACGTGATCAGTGATGTGATCTCGGATATCATCATTGTGGTCATAGACTGCGTAACAGGGGGCGCAAATTTAAGGTGGCTTTACTTGAATTTCAGGAGTTTTGTTGCATTACGTTCTCACATTAACGTCCCTGCAACTAAAGTTTTTTCCTTGCAATTCAAGGTTTTTGTTACAAGTTATTGCTCACCTTATCTTTCCTGCAACATAAGTTTTCTCCTTGATATATATATTAAAGGTGAAGCCTGTGTACATAGACTTTTCCCAGAATTCTATTACTAATCACTTTTGACTGGATCGATGGATTTGGATGACATTCACCCAAAGGAAAGGTTTCCATGGGACCTCCAAATATGGAAAGTTGGAGAAAGGTTTGTTAAAAAATGAAAAGGTTATTGATAAAACAAAAAAACACTGTTTGCAACCGACTACCATTAATTTTCCCTTACGTAAAAATTGCAGTTTTTGAACAACTGTAGCGAGAAAACTGCTGGACACATTTGGACCATACAAGAAAGAACTTAGGCACAAAGGGTTTACTTAATTTCTTTGACTGGTTTTGGGTACATCCGTCTAGTAGGTTTTGAAATATTTCACAGGGAAGGGGGGACCTCCTGCTCCGAAACAACTTTTAGATAGCTCAGATGTTGCTTTGAAGGAGAGAGCTTGAGAGGCTTTTCAGAAATGAATAAGTCTAAAACATTTGAATCACTGAATGGATTGAATGATATTTTCACCCAAGAAAGTTTGTCACAAGTGTCCCTAAACTGGGAAATTTGGGAAAAATGCATTAAAAGACAGAAAAGGTATTTAAGAAGGTATTGTACAAAAGGACTGAATACCAAAAGTTTGACTCCCAAAAGTCCGACCCCCAATTTTCCGCATATATATATGGGGGGGGTAAAGTGTATAAAAAATGTATAGGGGTAAGGCGGGGGGCTGTGGGGTGTCTCCCCCGCCTAGTACCATTTAGAAAAAGTGACTTGATTGAACACCCATAGCGTGAAAATCACTGGACAGATTTGTAGCAAATAAGAAACAACTACTGTGCGAATTGGAAATAACTTTCCACATCTGCTGAATTTCAAGGGTTTTGTTGCATTAAATCTGATCACCTTAACTCTTGTGACTAAAGTTTTTTCCACCACTGAATTTCAAGCATGTCTATATAGATTTTCAGTGAAAAAACCTTGGTATGAGAGAGTTAAACTAATCAGATTTAATGCAACAAAACCCCTGAAATTCAGTACTCGCATTTCAAGAAAGTCCAACTTTACTATGCTATCACAGATAACATCACTAAGGACATCACTGGTGACATCACTGATTACACCATACATGACATCACTGATGGTTTCACTAATGTGAGTGTAGAGCCCTTTGGGCAGCATGTATGCAGTGGATGGGAGGCAGAATAACTCTGACACCAAATAATCAAACTAAGGTGGCAAAGGTTCCTGTTTTATTAACAATGATCTAAAACGGAGTTACAACGGACATCAATGGATGTTTGCTCAATTTCTCTCAGCACGCTTTATAAAAAAACACAGACTTTATACTGAAAATTCATCATAAGTGACATCATACTACGTGGCAAATAAGAAAAACCTATGAGGGGTTATAAATGGCTTAAGGGGAACATCTAAGTATACCTTCTATAAGGGGCTGGGTTGTGATTGGATCTCTACTGTCAGGTGGACAATGTATGCCCACCTCTAGTGCAAGTCATCTTCAACACTTATGGTACATGGTATATCATTGACTCTCAAACTATAAGGCCCTTTGTTACATGGCCCTCTACACTTGAGTGGCATGCTCGTGCCCTTCTGGAACATTTGCCTCACTTAGCAGCACGTGAGCTCACCCCAGGTCCCAGGAGGTAGATTTGATTGTACCTCCCCACCCAATTAGCCCATCATCTGTCATCATGCATGCCTTCTGCCATGCAGATTGTCTTTGAAGTTGGTCTTGTAAAGTATGCATGCCTCTGAGAATATAAGGGAGTGTGAGCATGCACTATCATTATTCTGGAACTTCCCGCCTGGACTCTATTTCCATCCTTGGCTGAATAAAACTTGGCATGCATGGTGTTCTTCTTTGCACCTTAACAAGGGATGGTTCAGCATCTCACGTTCTCCATCTTCAAGAATAAATAACCAGTCTTGGCTGCTTCAGCCTTGACACCAAGCCAGACTGCCCTTCTGGACTCTTCCATGATCTTAGCTAATTCATGCTGCGGCACAGCTTTCGGCTCTTCTCTCCATGCGTCTGAGCTTACTAAATTTGTGACACCGATGTCCAGTGTCTATATGAGGGCAACTTCGCCTGCAGCCTATTCACTGTTTATAGCTAGCTCCTAAGATTACTTGATTTACTCTTTCTGCATCTGCATTTTCTGCAGTGCTCTTCACACGTGCAAGTTTCTCTTCACATATGAAACTTTACTCGATTCTCAACTTCGTCATCGGCTTCTATAGGTCCTTATGTTTTCTTCAACAACTCTTCTCATGGTGTCACACTCGTCTTTCGTGATGTCACCAGCTCCTCTTTCTCTTATTTTCATATTCCTTTGGGAAGTTCCTCCCTCAGATTGTCGTCTCTTCGAGGATACATTACATAGGGTTTTCTCAAAGAGTACCTTCTTTCGAATATACGCTGCAGAATTGGCAAAACTGTTGGTTTCAAACATGACCCAATCTTAAGTTTGAAACATATAGCCGGGAGGGGGACAGGACTTCCTCTAGCAGCAATTAGCTCCTCCTCTACATTTGACATCACTGATATCACTGGTTTGATTAATGACATTTTGAAATATGCCAACTCTGTTTTGTTACATATCATATATATATACATTTCAAATGTACACAGTAAATTTTATTCAGCTCTTGTTTCTTTAAATGCAGTGTACTGTACATCATTGTAATTGATGACAGATATTATTCCAATGAAGAATAGTATATACGTATTTAAGTACTTTGGGAGGAAATCTGTTATATTTTAATACACATTATCAATTTATTTTCAAAAGAAATGACAATATTAATAATACAATTCTCGTGTCCATAATTAATATTTAACGTACCCTCTGGGATGTCCAATAAGGAGTCACCCCTCCGCTCGGGGTGCCGCAATCTACTAATATACTGAACTCTATTAACAATTAAAGGAGGGGACAATGGGACATCAATTGTGAGAATAAAGAGAACAAGCTCAAGGGAATGCTGGACACAATCCTAATATCAGGGGCTTTATTATTTTTAATATATAAAACACCAGGACAATTTACTACCAACAAGACATACATAGGCGCATCTGTGAAGCCTTGAGAACGTCTAGATGTTGAAACACATGTCAGCTTAGCGCTATCATTCAAGAAAACTATATCTTACGAACTGCACTGTCATATTCTAATCATTATATAGATATCACTTATTGGAGTAGCACAGTCTAAATGCAATTATATCATATAAGACGAATTAACAGCAGAGATGACACATGAGAAATGATGCTTGCTGTCTGTATACCATTTACATCAGACACGGTTGAATGCAAATATTGTGTGTATTTCACTTTCAATATGACTAATAGCGACAGGAATGTCCTTTCATGGCTCAATAATAATGATTACTATCTTGACTGTATTGTAGTAACAATACTAGTTGTTAATACTATTCTATATATTTACACTACCTAGATGACATGCTCGTTATCTAGTATGTTTAAAATTGAGTCATTATGAATCCATGCTTGATAAACATTGAGAGTTTATTGAAGTCATGATCAAGACACTATTGTTCTTATCTGTATTGTACACATGCGTGTATCACCGCCTATATGCTGTGACATCATCACAGCTGAGGACATCACACGTATGCAGCTTTAGCTGCTGCAAACTTCTGAATAAAACACTTTTAGTTCTACCTTCTGGTGAGTGTACAATTAGAGATTGCTGGTATCACAACTTTCCTCTTTTAGTTACATCATATGTACTACATTAAGGAATATTATTGCTCTATTTTTTGCAGTAAATCTGTTTGCAGTGAATACCTTTTCTTGGTACAATATCCATGATTAGAGGACAAGTTAGTTTACCAATATAATTTCCTTGGTTCACTATATTCAAATTTCACTAAAAATGACCAAGGAATTGTCAACTTCTAATTTCTTATAGTGAAACACCCCTGATAGATTTGATCTGGGAATATACATGTGTTGAAGATAAGGTATTTCGATTTGTACAGATGCCCACATGGCAAATAATCAAGTTCATTGTTTACTATATGTTTGTTGTTAATAGGACAGGTTTTTTTCTAACAGGTTGCTTGGCTTTATGATTTAAGTTTTGGCTTCTATGTTAAGGAGATATGTACAGCTATCATCAGATGTATTTGTACAAAAAGTATAGTTTAACATGCACTACAGGTACTGTTTGAGAATTCTGTGTTATTTATAGACATGGCCATGAGGATGGGCACATGGTAGGAAACACATTGGCCACACACTCTGCCCCTGAATGATTATATGTGAAGCATTTCTTAAATAAAGGACAAGAACCTATTTACAAGAAGAAGCTTTGTTTTAAAAGAAATCAAATATTTCTTTTTGAAAAAGGATATTAATGTTCACTAGTGCTTTCTACTGAGGTGCAGCCAAAAACTGCAGGGGATCCCCCAGTCTTGTTTGCATATTAATTAACTTTGACAATGTGCTGCTGAAATCCTTAACTGGGCAACCCTGTCTAAAAACCCAGAGAGCCCACCCATTATTTAAAGTCTGCTTTCTCCTTGTTTTCACTTAAAAGGATGGACTGTATAATAAACTCCCGGGATAATGATCAGGGTGCAATACAGGTAAATTGTGTGCCCGAGACAACTTGGGTCATGTATCTTAGGGATAAATACCAAAAAGCGCAGACAGATGTAGTACCTAGTATCCCCGAATCACCTTGGGCCATTGACCACATAGAAGAAGATATTGGTGAATTAATAAGTAAATCATCGGCATCGAGAGCAGCGGAGCCTAGCGGCTTGACTTATCAAGTTTTAAAAGGAAATCCAGCTATGCGGGCCCATGTTCTGCATATACTTTTCAGGGGTATCATAGAGAAGAGAAACATCCCTCTATCATGGAAGTCAGCCATAATTATACCCATTTTTAAAAAGGGGGATCGACAGAACCCAAAAAGCTATAGACCCATAACTTTACTGGACGTGGAAAGCAAGATCTTTACCAGTCTAATACTAAGGAATTTGGAGGAATGGGCCGCAGAAAATAAGATCTTACCAAAACAGCAGACAGCATTTTGCAAGGGTCACACCACCTCCTTAAATGGCATAGTATTAGCCACATTGCTAAATAGCAAAGAAAGATGTAATCAAACAATTCTATACTGTGCCTTTATTGATTTGGCAAGTATCTTTGACCTAGTCAATAGAGAGCGGATATGGTCTAAGCTTGTTACCAGTGTAGCGCTGATTCCCCTGATTAACATTTTAGTCTCTCTACACGAAACAACACTGCAAGAGTAATAGTAAATAAGGAAGGTCCTCTTTCAGAGCGGATACCCATGGGAAGAGGGGTGAGACAAGGTTGCATGATTGATCCCTTTCTCTTTAATTTTTATATGGCTGACTTCGGGCATGACCTTGCTACCATAGGATTGGGAAGCGCCAAATTGGGTAAAGGGCCATAGAATGGCTTATGTATGCAGATGACATTGTCCTTATGGAGAAAACACTGGTGGGCCTACAACGGCTCCTGAATGCTCTTGATGACTTCATGAAGAAAAATGACCTAAAGGTGAACCCAGGAAAGGCGAAGGTGGTGATCTTTGGAGATAAGAGATTTGGGGAAGGTAGATTCAAATGGAAGGTGGGAGGTGTTTCCATCTCAGCGGTGGAGGAAATTGTATATCTAGGCTAAATATTATATGCTATTTCCAGAAAAAATTATACTCAGTTGGAGTTCACAGTAAAGGCTAATCAGTTAACCTCACAATTGCAGAGAATCATTGGCCAATTGTGTGGCTTTTCAATGTTGCAGACGGTGAAGTTCTACATGGCAAAGATTATACCAGTCCTCTTGTATGGGATAGAGGCCAGACCCATAGCCTGTTCTCTTGATTGGCAGGCAATAGAGGGGATGACATGGAAAAAAGCCTAGGGTTATTTTAGGGGGTCCCGATGGTAGGCCTGAGATTTGAGTTAGGTGTCAGTCTTTGAAGTCCCATATGGATTGGAAATTGCTATCATTATATAGATTATCACTCCACTGAAGAATTAATTATGTGAGGACCTATTGGGTCACCTCCAGTTGGGCCATTTATCAGTGTTACAAGATCTAAGGAGGTTGGTTGTTGAGATACTCGGTAATTGTGGGAGTGATGTACATGCTCTAATCACAAACCCAATGAAGACAATAAATGAGCTAATCATAACGGATTGGATTAGAACAAGTGACCAAATGAGGTAATCAACTGTCGCTGTTTCTCTCTCTAAGTGTGATAAGAAACTTGGCTACCTCCCAAGATATCTGGTAAAATTCCCTGATGAAAAGGTGAGGCAGAATTTTCTCAGATTGAGATTAAACCAGATTCACACGGGGTCAGTTCTGGCTCGCTGGGGTCGGGAGGAGAAAACCTCAACCCTATGTCCAGGTTGTAAAGACCCCAAAGCGCAGACAATTCAGCATCTGTTGAGGTTTTTTGAAGGAACAAGACTGGCTAGAGAGAACTATTTGGGGCCCTTGATTGTCTCTTTGGATCGGCTACCTACTGAGATGTATTGGGAAAGAATGACATTGGGTCAAGAAACTGCCCTAACAATCAATGTGATTGGAGTATTACAACATACTGGGTTTATTTTACCAAAGTTTTGCTAAGTGATGGGGATTGCATCAGAATTCCCTTTTCTTTTTAAAATAAGGTAGATTATTTTATGAATTTGTAATCTGCAGTTTGAAATTTTGATATGTTACTTGCTATTTGTTAATTGGTCTTGGCAGACGTGTAGTTCGCTTTTTCTTCTCTTAGATTTTTTTCTTTTTCTTTCTTTTTTATGTGGTTTGATTAAATGTTTTGTGAAAAAACAAAATTTGGTTGTCATGCAAATAAAACAAAACATTTTTAAATGATGGGCTGTGTTTTTATTTGTTGTGTGTGTTTGTGTAGTTTAATTAAAGATCCTTTTTATGGAACATTAGTTGTATATTTTTCATTAGAAAACTATAGGGACCTTCAAAAATGACCACCAAGTTGGGTCATTGATCCCTAACCAAGATGGCAGCCAGACCTTTTCCTGGCAAAAACCAGTATAAAAAACCCAGCAAGAAGTTGGATCAGTCTTTTGCGAACTTCAACATCCGCTGATACCTGTAGAGTTCCAAACTAGGTATTTAGATATGTCTCATTGTCGAGCGCTGCTTGCCCTTTACTCTTTTCATGTTCATGTCCTGATTTCATATCAAGGACTTCCTTTCATTCGTCCCAAGGGATTTGAGGGTTCATGTGAGGGCTCTATAACAGAAGGTACTCACTTGGGGTTAGGGAAACTTCTACCTTATCATAGTGTACCCTATGATCACAACTGTGTCCCTCTCTCAATTCTTGCAGTTTCAGTCCGGTTATCAAGTCTAACTCCAGAGGTTCATTGTTACGCCACCTCTTCCCGAGGGACAGTATTAGGGTGGTGTGCTGATATAATGATCCTGGTCTCGCCCTCAAAGGGGGTGGGCGGTTGCGGCATTGTCTAATTGGCTCCCAGAGAACACTTGCTGCTTAAGACCATCAGACGTTAGGGTAAAATCCTAAGCTGACAGATAAACAATTTATATTATAATGCTGTGATCAGAGACTCTGTATGTCGTGCACTGCGGAGAAAGCATGTGTAAATCCATAGCATTCAAATGCAGCCATGTTCTGCCTCAATCGTATTCTGATCATTATTATTGTGGTATTCATGGATCGCGGGCCTGGCTTCAGGAAGCAACAGAGCACTTTACAATCATAGGAGGAAGAACACAGCACCAGAAGCAGAGAAAAAGAGACGCCACGAACACATGCCCGTTAATCAAAATGAGTTTAATTGGGCAGTTCCTACGTAACAAATTTGGTGCTAGACACTATGACAGTCACTCTATTAGGAAGAGAAAGTCCTTTTGCCTCTGGAATTGCTCCTGGTCTGTATTTTGCACTAGACTGTTGATGTGAAACATAATATGAATTTCATTTTTCATCATGACTAAAAGAAATGAGGAAGGGAAACGCTAATCGCAAAGAACTTGCTTCGCCGGAGTTTAAACATTCTCTCTCGCCGAGACTATCGAACCTGATAAGTAACTTCCTAAATAAACGTCTTCAGATTAAAAACCAGGCCATCTAACCAGCACATCTGTGGGAACTTGGCCCTGATTGAGCACATTACCCCAGCCTGCTGCTCCAGCTAAGTAAACTACTGTTCCCCCGCCGGAAACGAGCCGCCTTATCAAACCCATCCCAGTAAAATTCAGTAAAATAATTCCATTTCAAAACTCTGACGGAAAAGTTACTGTCATTCTGGCGCGCTTTTGTCAGGGGCCACTGATGTCTTTAGTTAAAGGCATCTAGATTTAATTACGGGTGCTTTCCGTCGCATAAATGCTACGGCCAGGAGTAAAATGCAGGAACACATTTCCCGAGCCCTTTAACAGCCCCCAGGGAGAATTTAGTTTCTTTCATGTTGGACTAGGTCTGATTCCTTTGGACATTTTTATTACCTAATGAGGCCTAAGTACAATAATTGACTGTTTGGAGGTTAGCCTCTCATTGTCTCAATGAAACGTAGATAATACAATCATGCCTCGGAGGCGGAGTGCACCATTCAACAGGCTGCCCGGCTTCGCCCTGCATTATGATCGAGTGCCCGACTCATGTTGTTCATTTTCTCTGCCTGCCAGCCGCGCAAACTTTATAAATGTTCTTCCGCTGATTGCCAAGCCCTGATAGTAGATTACGTTAGACTTGTTTTAACAGAACAATAACAGGAAACCATTTTAATAGAAAATAGAGTTCATGTACTTGCTTGCATGGAAAGTATAAACTATGCTGTAAAGAGGAATGCAAAAAAAAATCAATATCCGACAAAAAATAGCAAGTCCTAGTTTTCCGTAATGGAATTATACGCGTGAAGTCAGACATTTTGAATAAATGCTTTTTCAAAGTCTCCTTTAAAAAGATGTCGGATTTATGCGCCCTCTACAGGAAAACAATTGAATTTTTAATTCATGACAATATGGCAGTAGAAGATATGAATTTTATAACACATTCTTTTCACTGGCGCACATTATGCTTTTCTAGTAATACACATATTAATCTTGAGCAGTGGTGTTGTATGTGTGTCTCATCCTCCCTCCTTCTACAGTGTAGGCCTTTGTCCCATAACCCACGCTCCATCCCTCCCTCCTTCCTTCATTCCCTGCATCCTCTTCTCTCTGCCTCCATCCCCTCCATTTGTTTCTTCATTGTTCCATGACTCTCTACCTCCCTTTCTCAATGTCATGGCATGTTATGCTACTGGAATTCACACCGCTCTCTGCTGCCATGTGCATGGTCTCCACTCTAGCGGATTGGGATGGTGGTTCTGGGCTTAGTGGGGAGAGAGGGAAGATGCAAGATAGCTTGGATGCATGCAGACTGGAAGTAACCTTGAGTGCTGCATGCGATTCGAGAGCATAGGGGCATCTGTGTCATATGAGGATTCTTGTGGGCCTTAGGTTTTAGAATCATTTGTTGGGTGTCTTATTTTCGTTGGTTGCAGAGAACTTGTGTCCTGCGTTTGATGACCTTTGAGAGGGTGTTCAATTGCAATGGGATGACCGTGTGTGACAGAATGCCACTCTGCAGGTAGGCAATCCTGAGCATTTTAGATTTTTGGCGCTCAAAATGATGGAACTAATTATGTTAACAGAAATTGAACTCTGCTAATCAGGCTCACTTTCATGATGTGCAATGCTGAAAATATAGTGCAAATATGTATCTCTGCTGGGACTGTCTACTGACACGACCAGCAGCTGCTCTGTAGCTTGCCAACATGGCAGTTACAGAGTAACATGTACATTCCTGTAAACAATCTATTGTAATCCAAAATTCCAAATGCCAGGGGCTACCCTTTTATACGGGCAACCCTGTTCAAAAGTATATATAATTCTACATCCCCATATGCTGATGTCACGTTAATAAATATGTTTAAACCATTGTTGGTTGTTTTTATATCGTGGCCTATGGGAATATACATTCATATGGCTGAAACCCATTTGATGACATTTTATTGTCAACCCGGTTTCTAGGGGCTCATTAAACTGTCAGAGTTTTGGGTACTACTAAGAGGGATTGAGTGCCATCAAAAACAAACCATTGTGGGTGCACGCTGGAACTTTCCTTTGTGCTATCTGTGAAAGCTTGACACCTTCCCAGAAAAACAGGATATGCCTATATGGGTAAGGGGGAACGAGTGCTTCAAAGGAAAGCCAAGCAAGTGCAATAGGGAGGTCACACAAGGGTGGTAATTATTGGAGGCACTTCAATATAAGGCAGACAGGGGAGAGGGAGGAGTTAGAGTAGTCCAGGATTGAACGTACAAACATGAGAAGGGCCCCACCCAACTGGACTATATTAGGCCACTCACATTTCCTGTGCCCCTTCCCACTTCCTGCAGACAAAGCACTCGGTCACTGTCATCTCCAGACTCCTGTGACAGAATCCATGCTTTGACCCTTAGAGAAGGCTTTGAATGGAGCTAATCCAGTGTGGCAAAATTAGTATATAAGGGGGTGAGACCCCCACCTTAATTTGAATCATCTTTGTACACCAGAGGAAGAAGGGGTCTCTGTGACCTTTACAGAGACATGGATTGCCCAAAGTCCTCTGCAATAGCAGTGAATATAAAGCTTTCCAAGGTGGCAGACAGACCCTCCCTCAACCACTTCAGAGGAATAATTGAAGTGACCTATTGCTTTGACAAAGCCTGACTGCTGTCTGGACACTGGTATACAGGACTCTACTGGAGGTGCCTCTGCAAGTGCCCTTTGTCAACCATCTTTGCTGCTAGGGTAGAAGAAGGACTTACCTTATACTTGGAGACCCTGGAGAGTTTCTCCCAGTTACTAAAGGTAGCTCAATTTACAGGGGTACCCCCTTAAATATACAGGCACCCCTAATCCTGCTCACACCAGATTAATAATTCACCCCTCTAGGGAATTAAGGTCAAGAGTCATTTTGTAAGGATAACAAACTTTAATCTGTACAAAAATGAGGATGGGCGGTCAAAGGACTATTCTCCCCGGCCAGCATTCTATCTTCCGTGGCTGGCGCCTCCAGACTGATGCCAAGCAGGTGCCTTTATACACTGTTCAACTTGGTTACTGGATACTGGCATAGCTCATCCAAAACTGTCTTTCTTCCATACAAGGGATGCTGCAGTCTTCCTTCTTGCCAGGTTCCCATTTGGGACAGGCTACTTAACATAGGGCTAGCCTATACAAAAATACATTGTAGCTTCATTTTTCATCATTTTGCTATATTACAAACATTTATATATAAACACTCAATATAATTATATTGTATCTGGTCCAGTAATCCCTGCTTAAAACCCTGTTTTCCATAATGTTGTATGTCGTGCCTTAAGCATGCACACTCCTATTCTTAGTATAAATTGCCTTTTGATGTACAGGAAACAGTGGCTAAGTCCCTTTGTGTGCTCTGTCAGAGCTAGCCTCAGTGACACAATACCTTTAGTCTACTTTTAGCGCAGGCTGCATTCCTTTTGGTCCATAACTCTCTACTGTGCTCAGAGAAAAGCTAACTACAATTTAACAGTTTTACAAATGTATTCAGCTAAATAGTTATTTGCACCTTATATTTAAATACTAACTATTTTCATTTAGTGGCTGGCCATGGCTGTGTGTTATTCATTTTGCATGAAAGAAGCTTTCTCAGTGCTATGGTGCTTTGAGAAGTCTTGCCTAATTGTAAAGCGCTAGAGGGGTACAGGAAGGCGCTAGCCAAAGCACTAGCTCCTTCCCAACAACACCCCCCTTTCGTTACTTCTACAGTAACAAACTCATCCCCGTCTGACATATCTACAACCCTAGAAATATTAGTTTGAGTTTAGCTGTTTATTGTATGGAAAGGTGTTTTAGATCCCCCAATTGATACTATCATCTTTGCACTATTAGGGACTATATGAACACATCATCGGAGACCCAATTGGCCTGTGCAAAAGAGAATCAAGAAGAACACGATCACAGGCACCTGTAGTTTTACTACTGCCCCAGCCATGACAGGACCCAATCAAAGGCAAGCGATAGCCAATCTGTGTTCTGAACTCCACTTTCTTTCTTTATTTGAACACCTAGATTGTGCAGCGCCTTGCCGATGTGGCATAGTGACCCATTCTCAGCATCCTCCGGGGGAACAAAAGTTCAACAGCTGCTTGTACCCCAGGAGCCAAAATAGATGAAAAAGAAGGTCTCGGCTGAGCTAAAAGGCAGATACTCATCAGGTATTCCTCTGAGCAGTGCGGAACAGTCTATTGAGACAGTTTGATCTCTTCTTACTTCCCCCCTGTAGAAATCAACCTTTTTCTGGCAGCACACCAGTTTCTTGTGTGATCTGCAAGCTTCTTTCGCCTTCTTTAGGTGCTAGAGTGGCTGTTGGCACCACGACAGGCATTTATTCTCCCTTCAGGTGTTCTTCCAGGATTACTAGTAGCACTGACTACTTGGTGGCCAGAGAACGCTTGCCCTTCCAAGATGGTAGGAAGTGCAGGTAGGCTTGTTGGCCACAAACCCAGTAGTAATCTATCACCGTTGCCGTACCTTTCATCATATCAGGTATCACAAGAGTGTGGTTGCACTGTGTGTTTGCACCAGCAGGAACTGTTCCTTCTTTGAGTACATGGCTCTATGTGCTTGCACTGGCTTCTTCATTGTTGCAATCCATGTCAACCTTGTAATGTGTTGGGACCATATTTGCACACAAGTCTCTATTTGGGATATTGCTTCTCCACTGTACTCAATCAGTCCATCTGCCAGGCACATCACTGTGGTGCCCTGCTATATGTCATTGTCATTTGAGTAACCCCCACAAGGTAAAATATGGTACTTTTAGACACAGGCAGTGTTTTGTGTTGCCATTGCATAACGCTGGGTCTAGATCAATGCTCCTCAACTGCATGCTGTGTGCCTGTAATGTGCCCTTTATCCCCTATAGTGCAAGATGTACCAGGCATTCTGCCACCGGTAATTGGGACTGGATGTGGAACTAAAACCTTAGGAGCCCCTGATGAGACCGGGATAAGTGCACACGTGTAACAGCTTTCATTGATTTCCTTCCTGCAATGCGCATATCAGAGTATCAGCTATTCAATGTTTCTAAATGCTGAATGTCAGAAATAGTGTCAAAGCCCAAGCCCTTATATACGTCATTCATACTTACCATTTCATTCTCTGAGAAAACTTGTAGGGGTGGCCGGCAAAAAGTGAGCCATTTTGTATTTCCTTTTTTATAGCAAAAACAAAGAGGTGATGGCTGGAAGGTATAGACTGAATCTTAAGCACTGGCATTGCTCGGGTCAACTCTCCAGACCATCGTTCTTCGCCTAAGCCATTACAGAAGAGGAAAGACCATATGCAAATCAGGCTTGGCCCACCCCAAAAGGGGCAGTCCTGCCCGAACTGCTAGGTCACAGCCCTTCCGCACGAGACCACAAGCATCCCCAAACAGGTTTTGCCCTTGTTGGGGCTCATCAGTGAGGAGTAGCTTGGGTCTCTAGGCACAGCAGGCACGGGACCCACGTCTGGGCATACCCGCCCCACTCAGGGTGACAAAGCAAAAACAAAGAGGTGATGTCTGGAAGGTTTAGACTGAATCTTAACCACTGGCATTGCTCGGGGCAACCCTCCAGACCATCGTTCTTCGCCTGTCAAGCCATTACAGAAGGGGAAAGACCATATGCAAATCAGGCTTGGCCCCACCCCAAAAGGGGCAGTCCAGCCCAAACTGCTAGGTCACATCCCTTCTGCACGAGACCACAAGCATCCCCAAACATGTTTCGCCTTGTTGAGGCTCATCAGTGAGGAGTAACTTGGGTATCTAGGCCCAACAGGCACGGGACCCACGTCTGGGCACACCCGTCCCACTCGGGGTGACAAAGCAAAAACAAAGAGGTGATGGCTGGAAGGTTTAGACTGAATCTTAACCACTGGCATTGCTCGGGCAACCCTCCAGACCATCATTCTTCACCTGCCAAGCCATTACAGAAGGGGAAAGACCATATGCAAATCAGGCTTGGCCCCACCCCAAAAGGGGCACTCCAGCCCGAACTGCTAGGTCACATCCCTTCTGCACGAGACCACAAGCATCCCCAAACATATTTCACCCTTGTTGGGGATCATCAGTGAGGAGTTGCTTGGGTCTCTAGGCCCAGCAGGCACGGGACCCACATCTGGGCATACCCGTCCCACTCGGGGCGACAAAGCAAAAGCAAAGAGGTGATGGTTGGAAGGTTTAGACTGAATCCTAACCACTGGCATTGCTCGGGGCAACCCTCCAGACCATCGTTCTTCGCCTGCCAAGCCATTACAGAAGGGGAAAGACCATATACAAATCAGGCTTGGCCCCACCCCAAAAGGGGCAGTCCAGCCCGAACTGCTAGGTCACATCCCTTCTGCACGAGACCACAAGCATCCCCAAACATGTTTTGCCCTTGTTGGGGCTCACCAGTGAGGAGTAGCTTGGGTCTCTAGGCCCAGCAGGCACGGGACCCACGTCTGGGCATACCCGTCCCACTCGGGGTGACAAAGCTAGAAAATTTAGACTGAATCTTACCCACCTTTTTTATAGACATTCATTTTAGCATTTTATTTCCACCAACTGTCCACCCACCACCCCTTTATGTGGCCACTCCATATAACAGACATCCCTTCATCCACTCCAACAACCACCATCTGTGTCACACAGAACAACATAGTACTTTATATAATACATAGTTCTTAGAACAAATGACTTTTCTTTTAATCTTATCCCTACATAACAGAGAGGTCGGTCAGCCATCTTTGCTTATTCCTGGAAAGGAGAAAAAAGATTATCAAGAAAGAGAGAGAGAGAAGGAAAGAGAGAGACAGAGAAATGGAGAGAGAGAACAAACGAGAGGGAGAGAGAGATGGAGAGAGAAAGAGAGAAAGAGAGAGAGAGGGGGGAGAGAAAGAGAGGGAGATGGAAAGGGAGAGGGAAGGGGAAAGGGAGAGGGAAAGGGAGAAGGAGAAAGGGAGACCTTTTTTCCACCAGGGCCGACCGGGTTCTGGACCTTCAAAAAATCAAAAATTGAAAACAATTTGAAACAATTTGAAAAAAGATAAAAGAAGAAAAAACAATAAAAAATGAAAAAAGAAAATAAAAAAACAAATCAGGCGAGAGTAGTACAGAACACCACCTCATATGGACCTTTACACCTGGGGCTGACCAGTTCCACAGATAATAATGGTCCAGTTGTAATATGGGTAATGCTGTGTATGGAACTATGGTCTTGCTTTCTACAGGGATGGTCACTGTTTCTCCCCCCCTTTACCGTGCCCCACTAGTGCCCCTGTGTGCGTCCGTCCCATCCCCTGGTCAATTATTTATGACCCATCAACATATAATATGTCTCCTTCCATCAATGCATGAGCCATTCATCGGAGTGGGAAAATAAATAAAACGTCTGTATATAATCCGGAGTTGCTAAAACAGGGGCTGTGCAAATAGCTTAAATCCTCAAATTGTCTAGTCATTTTGTCAGTCCATTCAAATGTACTTTTAAGTCCTCTGTCCTTCCATGAGACTTTGTAACAGTGGCCTTGTGTAGACTGCATAGTCTAGAATGCATGTCCTAAAATAATTACATAAGCCCAGAAAACTGCTACATCTCCTTCACAGTACTGGGCTCAGGGGCGGTGCATACTGCCGCCACCCTATCTGGTAATATTTTTACCTGTTTACAAAAATGAGTTGTCCCAAGTATAGTCCCTCCTGTTGGCAGTATTGTAGCTTTTTTTTATCTGTCTTGTACCGTTTGTAAGCCAGCAATTACAATACTTTGTCAGCAGTGGTTGCAACAATAATGCAACATAATCCCTCTGCACTGATGTTCATTTTTTTAAGCATCTGATTTCAATGTAATCTGTACTGGGGTCACATCTCTCAGTAACCCAACATCATGTGGATTAACAGTCCATAATTGTGCTGGCACATATTGCATGTCCTCCTCAAAAAATAAAAACATCTGAGTTACCACTGCCATCAGGGGCACTGTACCTGCAATACTGTACCATGATATCACAGGGGATGCAGATTCCCAAAATAATCTGCCCATTTTACTCTTTACTCACTGTCCTCAAATAACCTTGTAATGAGACCCATTGTGTATTAAAATCCCCTACTACCATGTATTGTATATCAGGATGCTCATAAGTCCAAGAAGGCACAATATTCTCAATATATATTGCAATAGATGCTGAACACATACCACCCGGGGGAGAATACACATTAATTACTAAAAACCTCAATTGGGGTATCACAAGAGAAATAGTAACCACTGCTGACAAAGCATTGGGATTAATAATATGAGACAAATATCAAGTTACTATCATATTTGTTCTAACGCCAATTGCCAAACATCTCCTGGTTCAAACCAACTTGTTCCGTGTTGCTAGACTCTGCAGTATGTTAAAACCATCAATGCACACAGGGTGGGTCACCCATTTCTCTTGAAAGGTGAACATATCTGTGTTAGCAAAAACATCCACGCCATCTTGCTTAACAAGAAAAGATTGAAATCCCTGTGTATTCCAAGATATTAAATACACCTTGCATTTGTTAGTCACCAAAGTGGTATCATTAGTACAATGTGTTCAATCCTTTTCCAAAGCAGCAGGCAACCAGGACCATTTCATATTTTCATCTGCTCATTCAAAGTGCTTTAAGTTCTCATTACAGTGTTGGAAGTGTTTCAGAAGGAGCTGGTGGATTCAGGTATTGGTCTCTCCTATGAGTGTTGGATCAGGTTGTCCAAATCAAATTGTTCTAAGAGGGCCCCTGGAACTATTTGTGTATTTTTTGATAGCAGACCTGAAAAATGTGCAGTTTTCTGACATGCATATTTTCTGTATTCACTGTGGTGATTACCTCTGGTCCTCAGTAAGGAACTTGCTGAGTCCGTAATATTTCACACTGATGTCAAAGAGATATGGGGCTGGTGGAACTAAGATCAAAACTAACATTCTGAACTTTGTTCATTGCCAGATATCTATTCCACAAAGGGATAAAACAATAGGCTATACATCCCATGAAGGAGATACCATACACGGGAGATAGTATCTAACATGGCTGAGAAGAGAAACACATTGTTACGTTATTCATGGCTATATTCGAGGCTACAAAAGACTACAGATAACAATGGGTATGTGTAGTTCGGTATGCGCAACTATATAGTTTGGGGTGTCAGTGATTTATATTTTTTTGAAAGCTCTTTGTTTAGGTATAGTCTTGTCGGGGGTGAAAAATACCTGGCCATGGCTCAAACATGTTTTTTTGTTATTTCATTTTTGTATTTGTGTATTTATATATAATAAGTAGTCCTTAAAAGGACTGATTGAAGGATCACTGTGTGTAGAACTTTAGCACATCAGGAGTACTGTTTTGATCTTATCAAGGAGCACTGCATTTCCTTCATCGGTTAGGTGTACTCCGTCATGCCTATAGAAATTGGCCATGTATAACTGTATGTTGTTGGTCGAAATCCATAATTGGTTGTGGTCTGTCATGAATCTGAAACTGCTTTATTAACATTTCTCCATGGGTTTTCTCAATTTTACCATTAAATCTTGTGGTCCACCTCCCTTTTAGCCTCTGAGTTAGATTGGAGAAGGTGAAGATGGTGTGAGGAAATAATTCCATTAGTTTTTCCATGCCTTGTTTCATCATTAAAGTAAGGGACATCCCTCGTACATTCCCCAAATCATTAGCTCCACAATGAATTGGTATGACGTCTGGGTGCCCTGTACTTCTCAGACTTAAACATTTTGGGAAAAAACATGTAACCAACAGCCAACTGTCTCCAATCAGCCACACAGTGAAAGCAGCCAGAACATTATTCCTGCTTTAAATTTCTAGTAGTTTGTATGAGTAGGGTATGTATGATGTGTGTATGTTGTACTTTCCAATTGGTGGATGGTGCTATTGTTAGTATTTGCGGCTAACGAACAGCCGTCCAGCGTGCAGCATTGGGTAGACACCTCCCCCATGCACCCGCAGCTACATTAGAGCAAATGACACGTTGTGTGTGTGTGGACGTGTGGTAGTCGCGGCTATTAGAAATTTTGGGTGGCGAGGCATGTTATATGCATTGAGTGTTATGGGGGATTATAAGAGACTAGGGGAGTGGAGGAGGATTATGAGCAGTGGAGGGGGCTGGTAGGCATGTAGGGGACCGTTTCGGGAGTTTGGTGTACTGGAAATGCAATTTTGAATTCAAAGTTTTTGCGGATAGCCGCAACTATCAACAGATGTCTAAAAGGTGCTCTTGTATAGCCGCATCTATAAAAAAGGCGTGTCGATACTACTCTGTGTTTCATTCATTGTGGCTGGAGTCGCTGGTATATTTAAAGTCGCGTCTATAAATATACATTTTCTGTGCAATAATCGCACGTTCATGTGGATGATACAGTACAGATTTTCATTTGTGTATGCTATTTCATGTACTTGTTTGTTCACTTATTTGATTTGAAGGTTTCAAGGTAAATTTAGTTTGATTTGGGGCTTGCAGAAAAATGTACGTGTACCCGCAGGTACAAGAGAGCTTTGTATCCGCGTTCAATATCCGCTGCTACGTTTGATGCTGAGCAGGGTTTGTTGTTATGTTGGTGTTTCTAATTGGGTAGTGTTACATTTGTTAATGCGTACTTCATTGTGATAGGTTGCAGTGAACATGGCGGCCATTTCATTAGTTTTCTTATAATATAGTCCTCTTTTTCTGGTTTTGATTTTGGAAAGTATGAAACTGTTTTTTTTGTCTTCTCTTCTCATTTTCACTAAAGAACTCACACTGTGAAGTTCATGTTACCTGTGATAAAGTATGATTGGCATTCATCAGTTGTTGGTGATTGTTGCCTTGAAAGTTTGATTTGATAATATTTTCCATTATGGGGCTCTGTGGTTTTCTTTGTTTTCTGCTGTATTTGTTAACATTAAAGTGCTGCTGCTGTATATGTAGAAAATGGGTGGGAATAATTATTGAAAGTTGTTTATTAGGAAAGAAATTGAATTTTTTGTGAGGTGCATGGTATAAAATCATGAAATATGCTTGTTGTTTTCAAAATAAAAGATTTATCACAGAGCAGTAGAAATGTGATTTTATCTACAATGCTTTTTTAATCACGTATGGTGTTAAAGTGAGTTTTTTTTGGGTGGTATAAAACTGTGTTCGTTTTAAAAAGATTTTTTTGCTGGTGTGTTATTTATTGTGCCCATAGTTAAAGGTTCTGACTACTGTGATGGCTTCAATAAAGACTTTGGGGAAGTATCAGACACAGGAAGGCCCACTTGGCTTTGGGCCTATTGCTATGCAAACTCCTATTATGTAAAACGCAGTATGAGTTAGGAAATGCTATTTTAGTACAGAAATTACAGGTTGTAAAATGTTGGAATGGCTTATATGAAGTTTACATGTGCAACAGTTTTAAATAGGAAACATTGTTTTTGTTTTAATGTTCTTGTTGCTGTACTGTTATGTGCTACTGAAATACAGGCAGCTGTCAATGGCCCTCATTACAAGTCAGGCGGTGGACCATGGTGCTATTAGCACCATGGTCCATGCCGGATTCCGCCATGGTGGATGGGGGAATTACCGCCCCATTCCAAGGTGAGTGGGGCGGTAATTCCCCATTCACCATTTGCCCTTCCCCATTCCCATTTTTGCCCCCATAGGGCATAATGGGGATGGGGAAGGCGCTAATTAAGGCACCGTAAATTACGGTGCCATAATTAGCACCAAGGTCACTTAGCGCCTTGGACTTTAACGCCTGCAAAAAGCAGGCGTTAAGGTGTGAATCAGGCGTTAGGGGTTAACAGCGCCCACGGCGCCGTTAAACTCTTAACGCCTGACTTGTAATGAGGGCCAATGTCAGTTTACTGGGCACACAGTCCTAGACAGTCCTGTGATGTCCACGAATATCTTAGATGTTCGTGGGCATCTATGCTTATTTGTTTATTACAGGATTGGAAAATCAGTTTTTTGGATGGCTTACAACTGCTGCAGTATCTACCTCTCCTGTCCACTCCCAGACCCTCTGCACGGCCTGGCTTCTCATTTCATCTCTAAAACACAGGACATCCTGTCCTCTCTCTCTTCTTTTCCCCCTCCTCCCTCTACTCCCTGCTCTTCCTCTGGCCCTTCTTCAGCCACCTCTCCTCCTTCCTTCTCTGCCTTTCCCTTGTTCTCCCCAGACAAGGTTTCCAGAAAAGTCAGATCTATGAAAGTCTTGTCTAAACAGGTTCACCCTTGTTCCTCCAAAACCATCAAGGACCACATTGACACCCTGGCTCTTGCTCTGGCTGACTTCTGCAACCACTCCTTCACGACTGGAGTCTCCCCTTCCCCCACTGAGGCACTCCCTTGTACACCCTCTTCCTAAGAAACCCTCTGCCGACCCATCCTGCCGAGCTAACTATCCCCCAATCTCCATCACTCCTTTCCTGGGCAAACTCCTGGAAAAGCTGGCAATCCCCCGCTTAATCTTCAATCTGAATCTGTTGGTTGTCTCCACGACCATCAGTCTGGGTTCAGATCGGCCAGACGTATGGAAACTGCTCTCCTGAACCTCCTTGAACACCTGCTCTCCAACCTTGAGTCCAACACCCCCTGTGTCCTCTTCTTACTTGACCTCTCTTCTGCCTTTGACAGAGTCACCCATGCCATCCTGCTCAACCATCTCCGTAATACCCTGGGTATCACTGATCATGCCCTGGCTTGGCTGACTTCTTTCCTCTCGGATCGACCCTCCCAGGCCCAACTTGGGTCTTTCCTCTCCTCTATCGCTATCTCTACCTTTGGTGTTCTCCAGGGGTCTAACCTCTCTTCTAGGCTGTTCAAACAATACCTGGCACTTCTTTCCCACTGCATTGCCGCTCTCTGCACCAAATTTTAGTGCTATGCAGATGACACTCAATTCATTTTCAGGCTACCTTCCACCACCTCCTCTCCTTCTCTCATCTCTGACTGTCACTCTCTGGCCGGCCTCTATTGGCCCTCTTCCTGCTCCCACCTGTGAGGCTAAAAACCTCAGGGTCATCTTCGACTCCACAAGTCACACTACCAGCTGCACCTCCTCAGAGGTATTCTTCCTTTCCTCTCCTTCCCTCAGAAGCTCACTGTCTCCAGAGCTCTGGTTCTCTCTAGGCTGGATTACTGCAACAGCCTCTTTCTAAATCTGCCTGTCTCTACTCTCCGCCCTCTGCAATTCATCCAAAAAAGGACTGCAAGACTTGCCCTTGGCCTCAAGTGCAGGGATCGCATCCCTCCAGGACTGAAATCTCTGACTGGCTCCAAGTGGCAGCGAGGATTAAGTTAAAAACCCTCTGCATTGTCCATAAGGCCTTCTGGGACCAGGGCCCTCAATACCTTCAACTCTCTCTTCCTAAATATCTTTGCTCATCTGCCTCCAACTCCCTCAGGGTCAGTCACTTCTCCAAGAAACGCGTTGGTGGTAGATCTCTTTATTCTGCTGGAGCCTCCCCCTGCAACAGCCTCCCTGCCTCTCTGAAACTTGAGGAGAGCCATCCTCCAGTTCCGGAAGCACCTCAAGACCTTCCTCTTTGCTTCTGCTTCCTCTCCTCTGCTTCCCTGCTGATATCCTGGTTGAGACTGAAACTGTACTGGTTACCTGGCTACCCTCTGATCTCAAGCCAATGTCCCTTTCCCGCCAGTTGCACACCTGCATTGCCTCCCTGGAAACCCTTGCACTCGGGGACTCTTTCTGCATCCTTGCAGCCCCCTAGCAGCACTTAACACCTGATGTCTGTCCTTACCCTTGCACCTGCCACCAGCTGGCCGCACTTCTTATTTATTGTCTTTATTTATTCTATTTATGTATGTATCTTTATTTTTTTTAAACTGTTATTTTATGTTTGTTTGTTTGTTTATTTATTTATATGGCGCACCGGACCAAAAGGTATGAGGGCGCAGGCATTACAAGTATATTCTCAGCTTAGTTACAGTGAAAACAGTGAGGAAATGCAGTTGCAAGGCATGAGACTGTCAAGATCACTTACACGAGACAGGTTGATCGAGTTACAAGTTGATCATATTTGCACCAATTACAGTAAGGTGTCGGTTACTGGTCATTGTTCTTTAGCCACTGGATGTAGGTGCGTCTAAATTGGTGATAGGTTTGTGGTGCTCTAACGGAGGGTGGTAGTGTGTTCCAGTGTTGGGCTGCTTTCACCTGGAAGCTATTACCCCCCATTTTCGTTGGCTTGAATCTGGGAACAGTGAGCAGGTTGGCGCTGCTATTTCTGGTGTGTCTCTTGGCCGTGTACCTGGTTATTCTGTCGGTTAGGTAATGGGGCGCTGCGTTGTTAAGGCATTTGTGAGTGATGGAAGCTACCTTGAGCAGGATTTTGTCTGCGGTGGTGAGCCAGTTGTGGGTTCTCCTAATATTCAAAATGTGTTCTCTTTTCTGGAAGTTGAGCGCTGCTCTGAGAGCATTGTTCTGTAGGATTTGGATTTTGTTGATAACCTGTTTGTTAGCCCCTACATAAAGTGAGTTACAATAGTCCAGTTTGATAGTATGAGGGCTCTGGCAAGGGTAATGCAGCTTTGGGTGGAAAGGAAGGGTTTGGCCGAACGTATAAGCTTACATGTGTAGGCTGTGGTGGAGGCCAGGGACCTTACCTGTTTATGGAAGGAGAGGGTGGAGTCTAGATAGATGCCAAGGGTTTTCACTTCCTTGGCAAAATTTATAGAGTTGCCGTCTATGGTGAACCTGGAGTAGTTGTGGTCTAATTTGTTTAGGTTCGAGGCTGAACCCAGGATGATAAGTTCGGGCATAGACTGTGGGAGGCCATCCATGCCTGGATGATGAGGTATACCTTGTTCACCAAGGCCAAATCCGTGTTGTAATCTCCTATCAGTGGGATGAGGATCTGGGTATCATCGGCATAGTTAGTGTAGGTGATACCCGGACTGTCGAGATCATCAAACAGGGCTTAGTGAACACATTGTAAAGTGTGGGAGAGACACAAGACCCCTGCGGGACCCCACAAGTGATGGAGATGGGGTCGGCGGAGGCTGTGGTGGAAAAGACGCGCATGGATCTATTGCTCAGGAAATACCTGATCCAGCCAATAGCTTGTCGGGAAAAGTGGGCCACTGAGTTTAAGTGGCTGCATAGGATTTCATGATCAACAAGTTCAAATGCTGCGGAGAGGACTAGGAGAAGCAGTAAGGTGGTTTACCCATTGTCTCTCAGAGTGTCGATTTGGTCCTTGAGGTCAATGAGAGCGGTTTCTGTGCCGTGTTGGGGTCTAAATCCTGATTGCCGGACTCCTAGGAGGTGGTTTTGTTCAAGAAATGTTTGGAAGTAAGAAGGGGACAGTGGTGATGGGTCTGTAGTTAGTGGGTACTGCAGGGTCTAGTGAGGTTTTTTTTTAGCAGGGGGAGGACCCAGGAATCTTTGAGGTTATTGGGGATGGTACCTGAAGAGAAGGAGGCATTGATAAGTTTGGTGATGAATGGGGATAGGTCTCTGGCTGTGTCTTTGATGATTTGAGGAGGGCATAGGTCACCTTGGCAGTTGGAGGGTTTGAGGCTGAGTATGATTTTTTCCACTTCTACCGTGGAGACTTTGGAGAAGCTGGAGAGGGGGTTAGGGGGAGGGAGTTGAGGACATGTGCGCGGGGGTGTTGTTGGGTTTGGATGCGTTGGATAAAGCTTCTTTTTTATTGTTAATTTTGATTTGGAGGCCTGCAACTTTGTTGGACAAGGCATTCTGGATGTTGGTACACCATTGTTTATCTTTCTTGCAGGTGTCTGGGGCAGGGATGGATGTTTCTAGCTCTTTTAGAATGGTAAACAATTCTTTGGCGCTGGATTTGGCCTGAAGTATTCTCAGGTTGTACGATTCTTATTTGGCCCGGAAGATTTCTTTTTTGTAGGTGGAAACTGTTTTGTTGAGGATCAGCTTATTGCTGTCTGTGGGGGCTTGTCTCCATAGTTGTTCTTTTTTGCGTTTCTCTAATCTGAGGGCTTTTAGGTGGGCCGTAATCCAGGTGTTCAGATGTTTTATCGGCTTGCATTTTCTCAGCTTTAGAGGAGCGATGTCGTCTAGGGCTGAGCGCATGATATTGTTGTAGCTTTCAACCAGGTGGTGAGGATTAGAGTTGGCTGGTAGTTGGTTCAAGGTTGGTAGAATGAGAAGGATGAGTTTTTCCACAGTTATGTTTTTCTTGCTTCTAGTCGGGATAGCTGAGGCTAGAGGGGTGTTAGAGATTGGGCTAGCTGCTTCGAGTGTGAAGGAGAGAAGGTGGTGGTCAGACCATGGTTGTGGGGTGATGGCAGTGATGGAGATCACGCAGTTGTGATCTTCTAACCAGTCAAGGGTTCTCCTTTTGTTATGAGTGGGGGTAGACACTCTTTGTGTGCAGGCTACTTCTGACAGAGAGTTGTTGATGACGGCCATATGGGGGTCTTTAGGGTCGTTGTATCCAAGGATAAAGTCTCCTAAGAGAAGGCTTTGGGAGTTATTTTTTAAGTTGTTGGAGAGGATGGAGTTGAGTCTTCCTCGAAGGAGCCTAAGGGTCCCGGGGGTCTGTATAATAGGTGGAGGGTGATGGTTTGGGAGTTAGAGGTGGGGAACTTGGGAGTGAGAAGTTCACATGATGGTATCGGATTTAATGTTAAAGTGGGTTTTGGCGATTGTGGCGAGGCCGCGGCCTCTGGAATCTGTTCTGTCTACTCGGAGGATGGAGAAGTTCTCGGGTATGGCTAATGTGAGGGAGGGGCCAGCGGCTGCATGTAACCAAGTCTCCGTAATGGCTAGAAAGTCTAGTTCTTCTGTTAGGATGAGGTCTGCTATGTCAGTTGCATGGGCTACTGCAGATCTCGCATTGATTAGAGCACCTCTGATGGGTGTAGAGGCTGGTTTACTAGCCGTTGGTGAGGTGGTAGATAGCCGAGGTTTGTGCTTGGTAGTGGTGTTAGTTTGGCTAGGCTTAGGTAAGTCTGAACGGTTGTTGGTGGGGGTAGGCACGATAAAGGGCTGGGACCAGTTAAAGGACTTGGTCTGGGTAGTATCCCTGGCTCTGGGCTCGTACATTTTTGGGAGTCTGGCACGCAGTTTGGTGTTTCTGGCAGAGATGTTGCAAGGTATGGTGAGGTGCATGGAGGGTAGGGGGTGGTACCCAGGTTTGTAAGGCCAGGGGGTGGTGGGATGACTAGATAAGTGGATAAGATGGAGGATAACTCTCAGCACTATTGAGTATAAACCTGGAAGGTACATTTTGGTGGAGGGAGGTGAGAGCAGTGGACTCTGACATGTGTCTATTATCGGCTGGTTCCTGAGTTGCTAGGTTTCAGGGCTGGGGGGCTGGACGCTATGCTTATAATCACAGGAGTGGTGGGGTCACCTAGGGTTGTAAATGCAGGGTGGGGTGTGGTTTCAACTGAGTATGAGAATCGCGGAGTAGCTAATGTCATACTGGTTTGCATTGGCTGAATGGTGCAAAGATTCACCTATATGCGAAGATCAAGCAGCTGAAAACACATTAGCTTGCATTGGCTAAATTGGGTAAAGAATCACCTAAATGCGAAAATCAAAGAGCAACTGAAAACACATTGGCTTGCATTGGCTAAATTGGGTAAAGAATCACCTAAATGCAAAAATCAAAGAGCAACTGAAAACACATTGGCTTGCATTGGGTAAATTGGGTAAAGAATCACCTAAATGCGAAAATCAAAGAGCAACTGAAAACACATTGGCTTGCATTGGCTAAATTGGGTAAAGAATCACCTAAATGCGAAAATCAAAGAGCAACTAAAAACACATTGGCTTCCATTGGCTAAACTGGGTAAAGAATCACCTAAATGCGAAAATCAAAGAGCAACTGAAAACCCATTGGCTTGCATTTGCTAAACTGGCTAAAGAATCAACTAAATGTGAAAATCAAAGAGCAACTGAAAACACATTGGCTTGTGTTGGCTAAATTAGGTAAAGAATCACCTAAATGTGACGATCAGAGAACAGCTGATAACACTGGCTTGCAGTGGCTAGATACTCTTACAGTATAGACCTAGATTGGAGAATAGATAGGCAGCTGAAAACACACTGGGTTGCAATGAATAGGGGTGATAATATTTCAGTAGACTGTGGGGGAGCGCTAGGAGCACACTATAGTATGTACTTATGTACTGCACTGTCCTTCCCCCCAGAATGGCCTGGTGCTGTTTTGTCAAGAGGGAACAAAATTAAAGAGGGGTCCCTAAAGTTATTAGAAATTCTAGATTTGCTAAATTTATTGTGGCATTGTCTTTTCAGAGTTGTAGTTTTTGTTATTTAATATTTTCGTCACCAGTTGGACACTTGAATATGTGTAACATTGCTCATGAAAATACTAAGACGTGGCACTTCTAACACTTCTAATGTTTTGTCTGAAAGCTTGGGAACATCAATCATAATGAATCATGTGAGGCGAGTCTCCTGGGATGATGTGGATTATGTGTATTGGAAATGTCATGAGATGTTCTAGCTCATACTGGAGGGCAGTCTTTTTTGGCTTATATGTGGTGTTATATCTTTACTCTAGCTGTGAGTAGTGGTTGTGCAGCATCTTCCTCCGCCTAATAGAAGGTGCTGCCGGCTACAGGCAGAGTCTTCAAACACTGTCAGCAATGGAACACTCTATTTGAAGAGTTATTAGAAATGCTACAGTGGTTCAGATAGGAGGCTTTTCATGAAGTGTTTGTAGATGTGGTGCTCCTATCTCCAATAGTAGCATTTGGATGAGCGAGAGGCCTTCCTATGATCTTTTCTTTCTGATGCAATGCATCTGTCAGAAGTTTACTTCCACTCCATCCCGTGGTACTAATAGTGTATTTATTCAGTTGAAGACACACTAGCATTTCAGAACTGAGAAAAGAAGAAAAAAAGATGTGGGATGAAGCTTGGGAACATCAATTATGATAACACCTTTGGCTTATGTGTGGTTTGACATGTTTATTGTAGCTGTGAGCAGTGGTTGTGCAAAATTAACCTCCGCCCATTAATGGTACTGTTAGCCAGAGTATTCAAACACTGGTAGCAAAGAGGACTCTATTTGAAGAGCTATTAGAAATGGTAGAGATGTTCAGAGAGGAGACTTTTCATTAAGGATCTTTTCTTTCTTGTGCAATGTATCTGACGGAAGTCTTCATCCACTTGATCCCGGGGTACTAATAATGTTTTTATTCGGTTGAAGACCCTGCAGCATTTTCAGAACTGAAAAATGAGACAAAGAATGTTTGATATGAAGCTTGAGACATCACTTATGATATAATATTAAGTGTGAATCTTCTGGAATGATTGGATGATGTGTATCGTAAATTGCTTGAGATGTTGTGGACCATACTGGGTTGCAGCCTTTTTTGGCTTATATGTGGCCTTATATTTTTACTGTAGCTGTGAGCGGTGGTTGTGTATAATCTACCTCCACCCATTAAAAGTGCTGCTAGCTACAGCCAGAGTTTTTAAACACTGTTAGCACTGAAGCACTCTATTTGAAGAGTTATTAGAAATGTTAGAGAGGTTCATAGAAGTGGCTTCATTTTTTGTGTCATTGTCTAGATGTGTCTATGGACAGTGCAATCGCACATTCGGATCTATTGATTCGGCCATATCATAACTGTGCATACAAAACTGTCCAATCTGCAGGCGCCGAAGTCTGTAGGTGCCAATAATCACCACAACCACATAAAAAGAAGTTTACATTTATCGTTGCTTTCTGTACTTGCTAATAAAAGGGTATTTCAGTAACTGCAAGCACTTTTGCCACTATACCCCTAAAATTATTTATTGTCTTTGCTCACTTTTCCCTTAATACTATTTTTCTTTGTTTTGTGATCTGGAGCACTCTATTTGAAGAGTTATTGTAAATGGTTGAGAGGTTCAGAGAGCTGGCTTCATTTTTTTGTGACTTTGTCTTTTTAGAGTTGTAGGTTTTGTTATTTTATATTTTCGTAACCAGTTGGACATTTGAATATGTCTAATATTGTGCAAAATAACAGTAAGATGTAGCTGGTAAATGTGTTAATCCCCATTCCCATAGAGTCCCATAGAACGGTGCTGGTGCTTCTGTGAAGGGTTTACCTACCGTGATCGCTGCACCCGGCAGAGTCAAACCTTTCGGGCACAGCGGCTCTGGCAGGAAAACATACAGTTTGCTGGTCCGGAATCAAGGGTGCCGGTGAGCTTACACGCACCCTTGTTTCCAGACAGGCAAACTTGTCATGCGGCTGATTGGGCCTCATTACAGGTCCGTCAGTAACCCTGCTGGTGCTACCATCAGGTTGCCACCAGACATGTACAAATTTACCAGTGCCTGACTTCCCGCTGCCTCTGGCTCATTACGAGTCCGGCAGCCGAGGAGTCAAGCGCCAGTAAATTTGTTAATCCCCATTCCCAGAAAGTCCAATAGTCCTATGGGAGTGCGACACGGAAGCACCAGCACCGTAACGGGTCTGCCTATTGTGGCTGCTGCAACCGACAGGGTAAGACCTGTTGGGCACAGTGACTCCGGCAGTCAGACCTATAATATGCCGGTGCAGAAACGAGGGTGCCTGTGAGCTTCCTGGCACTCCTGTTTCCAGACCGGCAGGGTCCTAATGAGGCCCATTGTCTTTTTCATGATTTCATTTTTATTGTTTTACATATTCCTTCCCGGTTGGACATTCCAACATGTCCAGTCATGAGAGAACCAGCAGTGATGATGTTATCATTTGGTTTCTGAATTCATTGCCACTGAGGAAGCAGGCAACTCACATGAATAGCACTGCTGAGAGTTGGCCCTTCTTTAAAGTTAATAAACACTGTTCCATGAAAGAGGCAGAGGAGGTACTTTGCACATTCTGCAACATATCTCTACACTGTGGGATTTCAAATGTTCTGTCTCAAAGCTTGGGGACATTAATCATGATAAGTCATTCGGTGCAAGTCTTCTTGAATGATGTGGATGATGCATATTGGAAATTGGACTGGAAATTGGAGTCTGGCCCATACTGGGTTGCAGTCTTTTTTTACTTATATGTGGTTTTATATCTTTACTGTAGCTGTGAGCTGTGGTTGTGCATAATCAACTTCAGCAGTGGTGTCAACTGGACAGACTCCTTTTTTACCATTGCCCGATCTTTCCATGATTCAAGTCATGTGTAGATGATGTCTTCAATGGGTAGTCAAGGGAGGTTAAACATTTGAGGAATGGTAGAAGTTAATCACTGAATACCTGATTACCTGTAATTCTTATGTCTTTTGTTTTAAGTGGCAGTTCCCCCGTTTTTCTAATATTAAAATTAAAAAAGATATATATATGTTGCTTTTATTTTAATTCCCTTTGTTAGATGTTTCATTCGTATATGTTTTTCTCCCCTATTCCATTGCCCTCTTGCTGTCCCCCGAAATGGCCCTTTTAAGGGTCGCCTTTTAAGTTACAAAAATAGATAAAATTTAACACAAACTGCAAAAATATATCAAAGCATCTATTGTAATTTATTTTATGCAGTTTCTTGTTTGTTTCCATGGTTACACTGTTAACAGGGACAGTAGTTTAGCTGTGAATAAAAGCACTCCAGTCGTTGCTCGTGTTAGCTTTGCACGTAAAATTCTGCAATTCATTGGCTGCTGCTGTAGCTGCGGCTACAAATAAAAATATTTAAAACTATGTAATCTTGTCTATGGAATAACAAAACCCTTGAAAATCAAGGACAAAACTTTAGTTTTGAGAACTTAATGCAACAAAACCCTGGAAATTCGGATAAAGTCACCTTATCTTTCCCACCCCCTGTTGCACAGACTATGACCACAATGATGCCATCACAAATCACATCACTGATGCCATCACTGGTGACAACACTGATTGAATTGTATATTTGATCAATAATGGAATTAGAAATAACATCATTTATTGTTGCCTTTGGCTGTGCCGACTGTATATTCTAACATATTAATGGGCACTAGCTGTGGCCTGTAGACATTGCCACTGACCACAGCTTTCAACATTAACCAGTGTTTATTTTAAAACAGTGATGATCTACTAGGCATCGCTTTTAAGCATGCACATTGGTATTTTTGAAAACTAACCTACCACTAGATATTGCCTTTGGTGCTGACCAGTGACCCCAGCCTTTGTCATGGCCAAGTCTACGGCCTAAATTGTTATTAAGGTAATCAAAGTTTTCATGAGCTAACTTACAAATTATGTTTTGAAAAAGAAACCTTGGGGTATTAAAGAGAGTCAGTCAGCGCCTTGGACTCATGCATTTTTAGCTGCCTGTCGCACTTGAAGTAGCTAGGACATACATGAAATCATTCTACATATGTTAATAATGTGCACCACTACACAAAGAACAATGACTTCGCTAAATCCAATGAGACATGGTTTCCACAGATGGGGTATATGCATGATGTGCAAATTTGCACATGAGAATACAGAGAAATGTGTTGATTCGAGTGGAATAACATTACACATTGAGGACTTTATTAAATGTAAAATGCCCTATGTTGTTTGAGGCTCTAGGACAAAACAATGTAAACATTTTGTAAGTTGAGCCTGAACTTTATGGAAAGTGGGAGGCGGAGCAAAGTAATCCTTGAATGGGGATCCTTAGCACTACACAATGGGCCTCCCTATGAGGTGGGCGGTAAGGGGTTACCGGCACCGGTAAGGAGACCGGTGCCGGTAATCCCTTACCACCCTATTCCGAGGTTCCTTAGTGGGTCCCTTCCTCAACGCCTGGTTTTGCCAGGCGTTATGAAAGGGACCTGTTAAGGGACTTCAGAGCTAATAACGGGCCCACTAATAGCAGGCCCGTTATTAGCTCCATCCCCATTCCCATTGAGCCCTATGGGGGCTCGAATGAGAATGGGGTATGGCTCCTGGAATGGGGATTTACCGGGTCCTCCAAGGTCGGAATGACCCGGTAAGTCCCTATTCCGGGAACACAGACCCGGAATGCGGTAAGGGGGTAGCCATGGCGCTAATAGTGCCATGGCTACCTCCAACCTCGTAATGAGGCCCAATGTGTACACTTTACTTGAATCAAGGAATACATTTAAAATAAGCAGTATTTAGCCCGCTAATGAGAGGCAATTCAATGGCATAACACTGGCGGTAAAATCGTTTTAGTAACGGGCTTGGGTGAGATGTATATACCCACAGAAATATTTAACTAATACACAATTATGGACAGAATTGAATTTACTTCATGGAGGAATATACCACCGCAAAATTAAAAAGGAAAAGTAAGATTACCTGACCGGCAACATGATTAAAATTAAAACAAATGATGTTTATGTTGTAGAAAGAAGGGGTTGACTCGAGATTGAAGTTACTTTGAAGAATGCATCAAAATGACGTGACATGCAAACAAAGCTATTAGGGTGAATAAAACCCAATATTCAACGCATTTGCAGGATGTATAAATTGGATGAAATTACTGAATCCAAAGGTCCGACCTGACCAAAAGTCCGAAAATGCATACCACCAAAGGTTCGAACACCAAATGTTTGAACCTTTGATGGTATGCATTTAAAGTAGGTATGGTGAGCGGGGTTGCAGGGGACACCCCCACAGCACACCAGAAAACCCCCCAAAAAAATACAAAACGGGGGCTGCAGGGGTGTCCCCTGCAACACCCGCTCACCATACCTAACTTAAATGCATACTCCCACAACAGCCCGCTCACTATACTTTAAAGTATAGCGAGGGGGAGTTGCGGGGGACACTCCTGCAGCTGCCCGTAAAGAAAAAGCAAAAGGACCCTGCGGCACCGTCTCCCGATCATAGAAGTGAAAAGGAACTGGCACCACAGGGACACAACACGTCTTAAAAGGTAAGTAGGGTTTGGTTATGTTGGGGGTGTGGGTGGGGGTGTGTTGAGGGTGTGGGTGGGGGTGTGTTGTGGGTGTGGGTGGGGGTGTGTTGTGGGAGTGGGTGTGGGTGTAGGTATGTAGGGTTTTGAAATGTATGTTTGCATGGGAAATGTACAAACCTTTTGTAGTGCGTACATTTCCTATGCAAACTTTTCCGTTCTGGGAAAAGCAGCCACGGTCGGATCACACAGATCCTTTATAATGTGCCTATACATAAGTGTTTCCCCCCACTCTGAATGGGGGGAATTCATATGTTTGGATTCATATCAATTGATAAGTATGTTATTTAGTTACTACCTTTAATTTCTCAATGCAAAGTCGGTGACTAAATCAATATTAAAGGCCACCAATACTTCTAGATAGTACGTGTTTACAAAGACACTCATATTGTCTATAATTTACCATGCCTAGGTAATCAATTGTATATGAAACCAAGAATAGACAACCCCTACAATGTGTACCCGGGGAGAGAAACAACCAAAATGAACAACCCACGAGGGAAAGGATCACACGGAACTAGAAGCCAAACTTAGAAAGGAATATACATGACTTAAATCATCAGCACCAGGGAGGAAATAGGCCAAGTCAAGGAAATACTAAAATAAACTTATTTTATTCGCCACATATCAAAAAAACATTAAAAAAACTAGACACATAGGGCCTCATTATGAGTCTGGCGGCAACCAGCCGGTTTTTCCGGCTCGGTTACCGCCGGACTCTTATTACCATTCCGCCTCCGTGACTCCCGGAATTACCAGGGCATTATGACCCTGGTGTCCCGGGAATTCCGGAGGCGGAATTAGTTAAATCCACATTCCCATTGAGTCCCATAGGACTCAATGGGAATGGGGAAGTGGAAACACAGGCACCATCTCATGATGGTACTGGTGTTTCCACGTCCACCTGCAGGCGGGAGGTGTTAAACCCGCCAGGTCAGACCTGGCTGGAACGCTACCTCCCGCCTGCAGGACTCGAGATTGGGCGGTCCGGAATTAACAGTGGTGGCGGGTTTACCGCCACTGTTATTTCTGGACCGCCCGACCCGTAATGAGGCCCATAGTATATCATAAAAGTACATATCAATACACGATTCATAATACGACACAATTTAAATTTAATGCAGAATGTGGAAATGCATGTCTCACAATAACCCATGCTGCACTTAGGGATAAAGAGCAGCAATAGAATTCTAACGTGCTGCTATTGAAGAAGAGCAAGGAAGAGAGAACGAAAAGTGAGAAAAAGAAGCACCTGGAAGATGGATCTCCAACTAAATGTCCAACAGCCTTCTAGCTCTTGAATGCATGCTTCCAGCAGATCTGATTAACATCCATAAAACACATAAATGTAGAATCAATGATTATAATCAATCAACATTAAAAAGAACAAAAATAACTAAATATTGAATAGGAGAATCCTAACCAGCATAATAGCCTGGACTGATCAATGTGTGAACAGTAGATTCTATAAATTGAATTTGCACCATAGCAAGTATAAATTTGCTATGTGCTATACTTCAAACCATTTTCAGCTTGAAAGCCTTCATCCCTGGTGCTGATGATTTAAGTTATGTATATTCCTTTTTAAGTTTGGTTTCTAGGTAATCAACTGTATGCATTTTGACTCACACATGTTCTATCACAGCCAGGGTGAATCCTTTCACTAGAAGGGCACCCAGGTGTGTACTTTTCCTTGTAACCCTCTCCCAGTTAAAATAAAACAACTGCTTTCCCAACTGCTACGATCTACAGGATATTTCCAAGAGTTACCTGAGGCATCCTTCTATAGATTCACTGTTGTATATCATGGCTTTAATCTTCCCCCTTACTCCACAGCTATCTTGCTCCTTATTCACCTGCCACGACCACTGTGTCATGTATATTGTTCACATTCACAAAGTATCTTAACACATCATTCTGCTCAATCAAACCTATTTCCCAGACCAGACCGTCAGTCACAATCTGGAACCCTATGAAACCAGCCTTTATATATCTTATTATACACATTAAATTCACAAGGGTAACTTGTATCTCCCAAATCTCTGGTCTGTTCACAATATAACTTGATAGGTCCCACTCTACGTTCATGCCTCGTGGCGTTAATGAGTCCAGAATCTCTATACATTTCATCTCTCTCTGCAGTAATCTTTTCAGCAGGTCACCCTCTCTTCTAGGCATTACCACTCTCTCTAAAATCACAAATTGCAGCTGTGCAATAATATAGGCCTCATTACGAGGTGGGCAGATTGGTTTAATGGTGCGGGTAATGGTGCCGGTGCCGGTAAACCCATTCCGCCCTATAACGAGGTTCCCTTGCGGGACCTGCTCAGAACATCTGGTCAGTCCAGACGTCCTTTGCAGGTCCCGCAAGGGGACCAGGGAGCTAATAATGGGGCCCGTTATTAACAGCCCGTTATTATCTCCCTCCCCATTCCCATTGAGCCCTGTGGGGGTTCAAATGGGAATGGGGATGGTTTTTTGAATGAGGAATTACCGGGTCCTCCAAGGTTGGAATGACCCGGTAATTCCTCATTCAAGGATCCCGGACCCGAGTTTGGAGGCAGCCATGGCGCTAATAGCACCATGGCTACCTCCAAACTCATAATGAGGCCCTATGTTTTGCTCCAGGAAGTGACTTGCTACCTGAGATTTTTGATTCCTTGTTCTTATATTTGACTTGTGCTCTGTCCAACAGGTGTTTGCTTCACATGTCATCACCCCTACGTAATAAAAGCCACATTTGCATTTTAGGCCATAAACCATGTTGGAGTCACAGGTGCTAGAATGTCTCAAAAAGATCTTTCTCCCTGTGTATGGGTGTGCAATTGAGTCACCTTTCAAGATGTTACCACAGTTCTGGCATGGTTGGGTGTCTGTGTATTTTGTCTTGTCATTACATTGCATATATTTTCCTTGTACCAACATATTTCTTAATGCCATGCTCTTTTTATATGCAAAGACTGGGGGTGCCGGAAATGGTCTTTCTAGAGTATTATTCAATTTCATAATTTCCCAATTCCTTTTGTTTATCTGTTTGATTTTACGACTTTGTACAGAGTATATGGTGACATAAACCAATACTAGATAGTCTTCTCTTGGAATTTGTTCCATCTTGTCTGATGCAGACTCAATTAATTGCGGATCACGCTTCCTCTGAATGAATTCTGCTTTCAGGTTAATCGCCTGGATGTTATATTCTTCTGCTTATGTAATATTCCATCGATATTTCATAAATTGGCTGATCAGTACACTTTCAAGTGTGCATTTTGGATGAAAACGTGTAGCGAGAAGTAAGCTATTCCTGTCTGTACTTTTAGTATAGATCCTTTTTTTAAGCATGTTGCTCTCTGCATAGACTTCTATGTCCTGGAAATGCACTGCAGTGAATCTGTGTGTAGTTGTGAATTTGATACAGGGATTCATGTTGTTCATTATTGTGTAAAGATTCTCCAACTCGTCAAGGGGGCCCCTCCAGATTCAAAATATATCATCTATTTATCTGATATAGAGTCCTAGATGTCATTGAAATCCTTCTGATTTTAAGACTAATTATGTCTCCATATAGAACATGTAGGTGTTTGCATCACTGGGCGACATAGCTGCCCCCATGCTTGTGCCTGATTTCTGCACGGAATATCGATCGTCAAGTCTAAAAAAGTTATTTGTCAGCATCAATTTTAACAATGTCAAGAGAAACACCTTGTATGTCTTGCATTTTTCAGTGGCAAGTAAAAGCCATTCCATGGCTTCCATCCCTGCTGCATGTCCAATATTTGTATGCAGTGATGTAACGTCCATGGTGAAAAGTATAACCCGTCCCTGGACAAACTCCACATCTTTCAGTTTCAATAAAAAGTCACCAGTATCGCGAAGATATGTTGCGCTTTTCTGTATCAAGGATTGTCTTGCCTTGTTAATGTACTGGGCCAATGGTTCTAGCAGACTCCCAATTGCTGTAAAATAGGCTGCCCGGTTGGGTTCATATGGCTTTTGTGGATATTGGGTAACGTACGCAGACCCAGCATGAGTGGAGGATCTACCATTAAAAATGCTTTCGTGCAATTGATTATTTCCCCTGGTTTCTCTGCCTCCACCACCACTTCTTTTATCAAAGCTTTCTCTTGCTCTGTGGGATCATAGTATACTTCTCTGTATGTTTCCTTGTCCTCCAGCTGTCTGTTGATTTCCTTTAAGTGATCTTTCTTGTCTATCAGGACCAGTACTCCACCTTTGTCCGCAGGTTTTAATATAATCTCTTGATTGTCAAGAAGGCTCATGAGTGCATGCCTTTCCCTCTAATTGAAATTCATGTGCTTATTTTGTTTAAACTTTACTCTTCCCAGATCCTCGAGTAACCGTTTCTCAGAAGTGGTTAATATGGGATTATGTATCTGTGGAATAAAGTTACACTTTGTTCCATCTTGAGAAATTCTGATGCTTCTTGTTCTTCTGTTTCTTCCATGCTGTCAAAGAAAACTTTAAGTTTTAGCTTTCTCATAAGCTTGTAGAAGTCTATTTTCTCTTGTATCAATGTACCCATATGTGGAACGAAGCATAAACCCTTCTGCAATACTGTCCTTTGAAATTTAGTGAGTTCAATAATTGATAAATTAATCTCTAACACTTTTTTGTTTGTGTTGGTTTCCTCTGATGATTTTTTCTTCTTTCCTCTTGTGATAGGTTTCTTTCTAAAAAAAGAAACATGTCTTTTTGATGTGGATACAGAGTCTGTACTCCTTTGACTGTCCAGTTACCCCTCCCTCTAATTGGCCTGTTGTCCGCTTTGTTTTTGTTTTATCTGGTTCTGATTCTCCACTTGAAATATCTGATGAGATAGTTTCTGAATCACTTCCCCTTCTTTTCTTCGGTGCTGATATATTTATGTTAGGTAATTGCGGATAATATTCTTGGAAGCAGTAGACAAAATCAAACTTGCTATGTCTCTTCTAAATGTTCTGATTTTCTTAAATTCAAGCCCTTTTTTTATAGTTGTCCAATTTTTGATTTGTATCTTCCAAAATCCTTCTGATTCCTTCTTGCAAAAAACTTTCTGACAAACATTTTTTATTTCATTAATTTCATCATCTAATTGATTCAGATGTAGGGCTAGTTCTTCAATGGTCAGTAGAATAAAATCCAAAGAGCATTTGTTAAGTATCTGCCGCCACTTCTTGACAAATGCCGGATTCTCCATACACAGTGTTGGTTCTAATGATACCCGTAGACCTCGTGTGATTCTTTAAGCTTGATGGTACTTTATGCACTTAGAGCAAAAATCAAAATCTGGCACCCATTAATATACACATAGTGAACATATGTTTTAAAGTGAACTATACAAATGTAGTTCAATAGACCAACTCTTTAGACAAAAGTGCGTAAGACATAATACCATTGGACTTTAAAAAAAGTAATGAAGACCAGAAAAATAACCTGGCAGAGGAAATGTTCCAATATACATGCTGGCAACGTATAAAAGGGCACTTACCTTTTAAACCCAGCCATCTGTAGTGAAATATTCCATGGAAAACAAAAACCCTGTCATGCCTTCGCATTGCCCCCAGAGAACGAGGGCTCTGTGGCAGGCGGTTCCACAAGAAGAAGTCACTATGGCAATGTTGGGGCTGGAAGGTCCAATCCAAGATGGTAGGCTGCCGTTAGACGGCACTCTCGTCACCACACGTGTCAGGTGTCTGACGTGCTGTCACGGCAACAACAAGTAGGCGGAAGTAGCAATGAAGCTTTGCATTGCAACTGCTCTTTGTTGCGTGAACGCTCGTAAGTTTTCCTTCGCTCTGTTAGAGCAATTCTCTTCCCTACTGTTCTGGAACCTCTGTTCCAATTCTGTTTCCTCACTCTTATTACGGCTCTTCCTTTGTTCCTGGTTCACATGGCTCTCGTGCCGATTCTTTTGTTCTTGTGTCCTCACTCTTCTCTCAGTCCCTTCTCTGTTCTTGTGTCTACTTTTCCTATTCAAGTAGATTCAATGTGTTACTGTGAGCTTACCTTCAGCATTTCTTTATGGAATACATGGTGTGTTGTGGGACACTCTACTGTTGAATACGTGACCCTGCACTGTGATTGCTACAAGACCACTATAGCCCAGCATTTCCAAGATTCGCAGCACCAACAAGACGTCTGGTTTTTTCCCTCTATTCGGAAGGTTTTTTCCCTATTTTGAGACCCAGCACTCTGGGTGGGCCCCGTGCCCCCCAGTTTTCCTTGGGCCAGCGTGGTGGCGGCTTGGAGTGATCAGCCTTACATCTTCTCACCAAAAGAAATGAAGGCCAAGAAGAAGGAGGAACCGGACACTGCTACCAAGGCAAGAAAGGTGAGACTCAAACCTGACAGTTTGCAACGCCAAAAGACCAAGAAGAAGGATAAGGCCAACATGGAAAAAGTGCAATAAATAATGGCTGCAGTCCAGGGATTATCCGTAAAATTACAGAACCTGAAGGCGGAGAACGCTGTGCTCAGGCAAACCCTGCTTCAGAGAGAAGCTTGGATGGGGGGGGGCGAGGGCAGCACAGTATCATGGACCTCAGATTGAGAACTATATTGGTGAACCCAAACGATTGAAAGAATTTGTGGATGCCTGTACAGTGGCTTTGACTTTCTGGCAAGGGGCATTTCCCACTGACCGTTCTAAAGTAGGTTTTGTGATCTCCCTTCTCTCTGGCAGTGCCCTATCCTGGGCCACACTGTTGGTAGTGGCATCCAGCCCTTTGTTGGACTATTATGAGGGGTTCTTGGGTGCCTTCTCTGGAATTTTTGATAGACCTGAACTGACATACACTAAGCAGGATAATCTATTGGATTTTCTACAAGGCAGCCTGGACGTGCTGTCGTATGTGATCAAGTTTAAGCAGTTGACACAACAGACGGCCTGGTCTGTGGAAGCATGCATCACGTTGTTTCGATGAGGCTTGGCTGAAAAGTTGAAGGACGAGTTGCCTCGGGTTCCGTGTCCTCCCACTTTTGACAATCTAATAAAATTGGTCTTACTGATTGATTATCGACTGCAGGAGCAACGCCTGGAACGATGAAGATCCCAGAGTTTACCCTTGAGGGTCGAACCCTCACCCTCATCAGTGGAAACAAAAGCAGTCAACAAAGAAGAACCCATGCAAATAGGGGCCGCAAGGGGACCTTTGACAGACGAAACCGTTGTAGGAGACTTGGCCTTTGCATGTACTGTGGGTCATCTGAGCATTTAGTAAGGGTCTGTCCACTAGCTCCAGCCAGAAAGCAGGGAAACGCCAGCTCCCGCTCGTATTGGGGACTTACGGGTGTTAACTAAGGTCAAGTCATTTTCAGGAATCTGCAGGTAGACTACCATCCTCCAACCTATTGCTTTTGGCAGTTCATATTGAAATTCCTGGGCATGGCTCCATCGAAGCACATGCTATGGAGGATTCTGGAGCGGCCGGAGTGTTCCTGGACCTCCACTGGGCAAAACAAATGCAGATACCCATAGAAAAGAAAGAACAAGCCATACCGATGGAAAGTGTGGATGGACAGCCGTTAAGCAGTGGTCCCATCCAGGAGCAAACGGTTTCTTTGATGATGTCCATACAGCATCATAAAGAGACACTCTCTTTTGATTTGATCCACACTGCACATCATCCTGTCATATTGGACATCCCTTGGTTAACTAAACATAACCTTTACATAAATTGGGCAGCTCATTCCCTTTTCTTGGAGTCAGAACAGTGTATGCAAACCTGCCTCTCTCCTTTATCAGAGAAAGAAACACGTCAGTTGACCGTATCTACAGCAACTCCTCATATCGTGGCCACGACATTGCCTTCTAAATACGACGACTTTCAGGAGTTATTTGGCTCTGATGGACCAAAGGAACTACTGCCTCACAGAGTCGACGATTGTGCTATTGACCTGCAGCCAGGTGCCATTGTTCCATTTAACCGGATGTTCTCCCTTTCTACATCTGACAAAATAGGGTTATGGCCGTTATTGGGACAAACATTTACAGAACGGGCTAATTGTAGAGTCTAAATCCCCCATGGGGCGTCCCTCTTTGTTATATCTAAAAAGGACTTGATAGAACTTCATCTCTGCATGAACTACCGGGGATTAAACAAAGTCACCATAAAAGACAAATACCCCCTGCTACTGATTTCCGATATACTGGAAGCAGTACAGTCTGCTAAGGTTTTTTCAAAGTTGGATCTTCGAGGAACATACCATTTAATCAGAAGAAAAGATGGCGATGAATGAAAAACTGCATTTAGGACACCCTATTTTGAGTATCAGGTAATGCCCTTTGGGTTGGCGAACATCCCCACAGTTTTCCAACGTTACATGAACCATTTGTTTTCCGACCTTCAAATGCAAAGTGTAGCCATCTATTTGGATGACATATTGGTGTCTTCCTCATCACCTGAAGAACACGAAGTACATGTCCGTCAAGTCCTGGAAAGGCTTCGGTTGCAGCAATTGCGAGTGAAGTTGGACATGTTTGTCTTTGATGCAAAGTCGGTTTCCTATCTAGGATACATAGGCCATCATTCCGAGTTGGGCGGTAAGGGTTAACAATCACCATTAAGGAGACCGGTGCCGTTAAACCCTTAATGCCCAATTCCGAGGTCCCTTAGCGGGACTGCAAAGGACGTGTGGTCTGACCACACATCCTTTGCGGGTCCTACTAAGGGACCAGGGTGCTAATAATGGGCCCGCTATTTGCGGGCCCGTAATTAGCGCCTTCCCCATTCCCATTGAGCCCTATGGGGGCTCAAATGGTAATGGGGAATGGTTGGTTGAATGGGGATTTACCGGGTCCCCACAGGTCAGAATGTCCCGGTAAGTCCCCATTCAACCAGACTGGACCCGGACCTGGTTTTGGAGGCAGCCATGGTGCTAATAGCACTATGGCTACCTACAAACTCGGAATGAGGCCCATAATCTCTGCCCAGGGGATTTTGATGGATCCCCGTAAAACCAAGGCCATCATGCAACTGCCAGCCCCTCGCTCTGTCAAGGAACTCCAGCGCGTTCTGGATATGGCAATTTCTCACAGAAAATGTATACCTGATTTTTACAACAGGTGTTACCTCTCACTAGTCTACTGAAGAAGTCCATCCAATACGTATGGTCAACCTCTTGTCAAAAGGCTTTTGACTGATCAAAGGCTTCATTTACTACTGACCCGGTACTCAGTCAGCCGTCCTACCAAAAGGCCAATATTGTAGAAACAGACACCTCTGATGCTGCAGTAGGAGCAGTACTAAAACAATCTCAGAAGGACGGGGCAGAACGTCCCCTGGCTTATTTCTCTAAAACCCTGTCACCAGCAGAAACTAACTATTCTGTTTTAGAGAAAGAGTTGCTCACCATAAAGTTACCCTCCCTGGAATGAGGCATCTACTCCTTCGTGCTCAATGGCCGACTGAAATCAGAACTGACCATCGTAATCTGATGTCATTGCAAAATCTGGAATGTCAGAACAGCCGTCAAGCACGCTGGGCTCACATTTTCTCCCATTATTCCTTGGTTCTCACAATTCTTCCTGGATCAAAGAACATGATTGCAGATCTCCTTTCCAGGGCAGGACAACAGCCCAAAGATCGACCTTCTCGTGGAAAGATGTTACCCAAATCCGTCTTCATACATACCGTCAACACCTGGATAGAGGAAATACAAAAGGAGATGCAAAGACATCCCCCTGACCCGGTATTGGCTAATCAAATGAAACAAAGAACGGATTATTCTATTTTGGACCACAGATGAATATACCAACTCCGGATTACCATCTGGAGATCATCAAGGTTGCTCATGACACCCTAGTAGGTGGTCATAGAGGGCAAAAAAGCACCATCAAACTTCTGCAACAATATTTCTGGTGACCTACGCTTAGGCAGGAAGTGAATTCTTACATTGCCGCTTGCTCAGTATGTGCCCAAAACAAAAACAAGCAGAAACTGCACGCAGGGTAACTTTGTTCTCCTGTACTACCAAACAGACCTTGGCAGAAGATATTGACTGATTTTATAGTGGAATTACCCTACTCCAAAGGGCACAGCACCATCATAGTCACCATAGACTGTTTCACTAAAATTGCCCATTGTATGCCGTTACCAAAGCTTCCCACTGCCAAATAAATGAGTGCTGTGTTTCTCATAGAGATCTTTAGAATACATGAATTACCAGAATCTATCACATCTGATTGTGGGTGCAATACACTTCCCGGTTTTGGGGATCAGTATGTAAACACCTCAGGATCTCCAGAGCCATGTCGTCTGGTTACCATCCAGAAACAAACGGGCAAACTGAGAGACAAAACCAAACACTTGAGCAAAATCTGTGTTGTTTTTTTTAACTATTTGCAGGACAACTGGTTTGATTTATTACCTTTAGTGGAGTTCTCTTATAATAACTCATTGCACTCCTTGCTGGGTACAAGCCCCTTCTACGACTCATACAGATTTCACCCTCTTTGGATCCCTAACCTGCCTTCTATTATTATAACCCCGGTGCCTTCAGTTGAAACACACATAAAAAATATCTGTGTTACCCAACAAAAGACCCTGCAGGCATTGAAGGAGGCTCAAACCAGAATGAAAACATTTGCAGATCATTGTTGAAGGTCATCCATTGTCTACCATAAAGGCGATTTGGTTTGGTGTCAACGCAATACCTACCCAGAAGACTAAAACCTGGAAAATGTTCTCCTAAATTCTATGGACCTTTTGCAGTGGTTAGGGAAAATAAGCCCTGTGGCTTATGAACTCAAATTGCCTTTCTCTTGGCATTGGACACACACGGTTTTCCATGTTTCATTGCTGAAACCCTACAAAGGACTTGCAAAAAAAAGTATGGCTCTGAGTCTACCCAATCCAGATGAAGAATATGAAGTCAGACAAATATGTGCTTCCCGGTACTATCGAGGGAATCTACACTACTTGATAGACTGGAAAGGCTATTCGGCTGCGGAAAGATCCTAGGAGCCAGCAAAGAATGTTCATGCCAAGATACTTCTCAAGAAATTCCACCCACAAAATCCCTGGAATCCGGGAGGGGTCATTTATGCGAGGGGGCATACTGTCATGCCTTCGCATTGCCCCCAGAGATTGAAGGCTCTGTGGTAGTTCAACAAGAAGATATCACTATGGCAACTTTGGCTCTGGAAGGCCCAATCCAAGATGATGGACTGCCATTAAATGGCACGCACGTCACCACGCGTGTCAGGTGTACGACGTGCTGTCACAGCAACAACTAGCAGGTGGAAGTGGAGGGTAAGCTTTGCGTTGCCACTGCCCTTTGTTGCGTGAACGCTTGTAAGTTTACCTTTGCTCTGTTAGAGCAATTTTCTTCCCTACTGTTCTGAACCTCTGTTACGATTCTGTTTCTTCACTCTTATTACGGCTCTTCCTTTGTTCCTGGTTTGCGTGGCTCTCGTGCCGAATCCTTTGTTCTTGTGTCCTAGCTCTTCTCTCAGTGCCTTCACTATTCCCGTGTCTACTTTCCCTATTCAAGTAGATTCAGTGTGTTACTGGGAGCTTACCTACAGCATTTCTTTACAGAATACCTGGTGTGTTGTGGGACACTCTACTGTTGGAAACATGACCCTGCGCTGTGATTGCTGCTACAAGACCACTCCATCCCAGCATTTGCAAGGTATGCAGCACCAACCAGACATCTGGGTTTTTCCCTCTATTCAGAAGGTTTTTTTCCCTATATTGAGACCCAGCTCTCTGGGCGGCTCCCGTGCCCCCCAGTTTTCCTTGGGCCGGCGCGGTGGCAGCCTGGAGTGATCAGCCTTACTTCTTCTCACCAAAAGTAGGCAAGACCAAGAAGAAGGAGAAACTGGATATTGTTACCAAGGCAAGAAAGGTAACACCCAAACCTGACAAACCCAATACGAAGATGTTGTGGGTAAGCGTCTGCACTGCAAAGATGACAACCTGAATACAATCCTGGTATCCAAATACTTGAGCAAGCTTGCCAAACTCCAAACAAAAAGGGGTTGTGTCGGCCCTCTTAAAAAAAAGTTACTTTGTCCACCCACATGTGTCCTTAACTGATGCACTGAAAAGCAGCCACAATCAGGGGAAAATGACTGCACCAGTGTCCAGGATTGCAAACTCTCTTGCCATTCCATGGGAAAATGCTCATGACTTACTGGCCCTCTCATCATTTCCCCTCCTCACCCCCATGTCTGGCTTTCAACAATATTCTGCTTTATAAAGCTAACTTGAAAAGTACACATACCATAGTGCCACTCAAATATATAAATCCTTATAAAACCGTATTAGGCAAAAAGTGAACACTTGTGGAAATATTCCCCCATCTTGACTGCAAGACTACAAATACCAGAATGCAATTCTGCAAAAGGCAAAGAAATTGTCTCTTAGTGTAAAACTTTCAAGGACTGACAGCACAGTTTAAAATAAAATAATGAGGATGCCGTGTGTTATGAGATATTTAAAACAAAGAAAACACCGGCATTCGGGACTGTGGACTGTCTCCCATCCATCCAGTAACCCTGACTGTACCTGCTTCGTTTCAAAGTGAGGAAGGATTCAGCCCCCTTAGGCAATGTTTCTCTAAGTGGTCTTGTAAGGTGGGCTCATTTATTAGGCAACATGGCCTTAAGGGGTTGATCCCTTCCTCGCTTTGAAACTATGAAGGGTTAATCCCAGTTACTGCAGGGATCGAAAACTCACTGTTACTGTAAAAATATCTATTTTTATTTTATTATTGACTGGGAGACTACAAATAACTGAATGCAATTCAGTTAAAAGGCAAACAATGGGCGCTCAGTGCAAAACTATCAAGGACTGACAGTAGCACAGTTTAAAAACAAATACTAATTTGGACGCTCATTCAATAGCCCTTCCTTGCAGTAACTGGGACTGATCCTGCATAGCGTCAAAGCGGGACTGACCCCGCTTAGCTTCAAAGCACTGAAAGGGCTGGCCTGGTTCTCTAGGTGGTCTTGCAATTATGGCTCATTTATCGGGCAACAAGGCCCGAGGAGGCTGGCCCCTTACTCACTTTGAAGTTAAGCAGGCTCTGTCCATGATACTGCAGGGATGGGAGACCTGTGTGGCAATCGTGTCACTGGCCATGATGTCACTATAGCTGTAAAAATCTGATTTAAAAAATCCTGTAACCGTGGGTACTCACATACACGTATTTAAAGAACTACTGCATGGAATACCCCAAACCATGCATGGATTGCGAGTCAACGCTTTGCGCCTAACTAGTTTTGGAACTGATTCAAATACGTCCAGTGGTTTGGGCTGTGCACTTTGGCAAAAAATGGTTTGTCTTCTTAAAAACATTTTTATTTTGAAACAAATCTTTATGAAACTTTGTAGTTTGGGGGAGCCTGCAAGCCCTTAATCACTTTAGAAATTTTGGCCAAATCTTTTACTCGATAGTTATTAAAGATAGAATGTTGAGGGGTTCCTATGAGACTCCGACTCACTTTAACTATAGGGTGGTGACTGCCACGTATAACATATACATACATGTATATAATCTCATCGCACCAGCACATGTCATACTTAAGAAGCTCAGATGAATGGCATTTGAGTTTCATAAAATCGTTTTTCATAATAATCTTTGAACCTTTCCATGAACCAATCTGAGAAAATCCCCAGTAATATTTAGAGGCAGTCGCCCCTGGGTGGAACATTTTAGAATTGTTCACGGACAGCTTTATACATTAAAAAAACGTTGCTTTTATTATATGATTTTATCATGTGATTTTCCCATAGAAAAAAAAATGAATGTGTCCAAAATATTTCAAAATTGGCATCTACGATCGTGAAGACTTTTGGCATGCATCTAGATATCATGGCACATACACTCTTATGCTCACACTCTTGTGTGACACACACATGCAACACACATACTTACAACACACACACTTACACGACAAGCCCTTAAGCCACACACTCTCTTGACACACACTTTTACAACACATTGATATGACAGACACTTATTAAACAAATGCTTAAGACACTCACACCTATTACACTCAGACTTACAAGGCACGCTTTTATGCCAGATACTCAGTCAAATATTAGACAGGTTACAGTAATACCATAATTGAATTGAGATCTAAGCTTGGATTTGTAGTGGTATGGAGTGAGTGTTTATACTGTATCTATTTATGCGTGGCAAAGTATTGTAGTCTGAAGTAGCAGTGTTGCAATTATGCTGGGGAAGTGTGGTTGGATTTTATGAAGGGATGGGATTTTAAAATGTTGACGGGACGTATGAAATGTGACTTCCCAGGCAACTTCACCTGGCTTATGCTGAACAAGCAAGCTACTTTGAACTATTTTTTGTCACCCCCCCAATGTTTATGGAGATTGGTTGACATTAACATGGAATGGGACCAGTGGAGTGACCACGCATCTGTAGAAACTAGAATTAATAGTTCCTCTAGAGCTGCTAAGCTAACCTCGGACAAGTAGAAAGAAATCAGGCAGGGAATCGTGTTGTCTGGTCTGCTCATAATATTGAGAACGCGGCAAGAACCATTTATAATCATGACCCATCTACTCTGGCTACATTTGGCAGTAAGGGCATTGAGGAAATGGAGCAGTGCATTGTGGAGTTCTCTAGTATACACGCTACGTCCAATATGCTATTGGTTGAACGTATGGGAAACCCCCATAGCTTTGATAGACAGGTGCAGGACAGAAAGCAACACCTGAGGGAAGATATTAGACTGATAAATCGTGAAGCTACCAATGTTAAGGAACAATTTGTTCTGCCTGCTAAAAATGCCTGTAGAAATTGGATTAGGGATTGGAGGCTTTCCCAACAGATGGCAGAAAGACAGTGGCCCTCATTACGACCCTGGCGGAAATCGCGGTGCTAAATGCACCGCGGAGCACGGCGGAAAGCTGCCGATAGCGCCATGGAGGTTGGCGGATTTTCCGCCCCATGCCGACCTTGGCGGGGCGGTAAATCCCCATTCCCCATTTTACCCTTCCCCATTCCCATTTTTGCCCCATAGGGTATAATGAGAGTGGGGAAGGCGTTAATTACGCCACCGTAAACTACGGTGGCGTAATTAACAACAAGGTCCCGTAGCGCCATGGATTTCTCCGCCCGGAAAAACCAGGCGGAAAACGTTCCATGGCGCTACGGAAACTCGTAGTAGGGCGGACGGGTCCGCCGCGAATAACGCTGGCGTAAACCCACTCCGCCAGGGTCGTAATGAGGCCCAGTGTATGATAAAAGTACATGCACAGAGGGACACTAGAAGTATCTGGAAGATTCTGGGTGAAGCAAAAGGTAGCAGTACCAGAGGAATAATTAATCGCATAAAGGAAGAAGTTTGGGTCAACTATCTGGGCGAGCGTAATAAACAAAAGGAGACCCAGGTATACCTTGGAACCCACAATAAGTTATTAACCTCAATTCATCAATATGATGAATTAGATATTAAACTTTGTATCCAAAGATTAAAACCCTCAAGTGCTCCTGGCCCTGATGGGCTTTCAAATGTGGTCACTGAGCAGGACCCCGATTTTTGGGCGCCTCTATTGAAAATCACGTTTAATAAAGTAATAAGTGACACATGCATCCTTAGGTCCTTACAAACATCTATTTTTATCCCGGTTCTAAAAAAGGCTTCACCCTTGGTACCGTCTAATTATAGGCTCCTATCAATGTTAGATTCCATTGGAAAGATCTTTTCATCCCTTGTTCTGAAGGAGCTGCAGCTATGGGCTGATACCCAGGGTTTGCTTGATAAGTTCCAACGGGGCTTTTGCCCGAGTTATTCAACTTCCCATAACATCCGGGTTATGGACTACCTAACTTCGAGATCAAATAACCAGGCTACACCTGGACTATATGCATTTTCCATTGATTTTTCCACTGCTTTTGATTTGGTAGATTGGGACTTACTGTGGGCCAAAATGGAAAACAAGAACTGTCCTTGCAGGTTACTTTATTTTCTTAAGTTATTCCATTTGCAAACCACTGTGGTTATTCAGCTGAATGCCAATGGCATGGTCTTTAAGCCTATCAAAATAGGTAGAGGTGTTAAACAGGGGTCTGTGTTTCTTTTCATCTTGTATCTATCTGACCTATCAGATAAACTGTTATCTGTAAACTGCACTCCTCCTCGCTTGGGTAAAGTACACTGCCAAGTCTTAGCATACGCAGATGATATGGTTGTGCTGGATCACTCAGTTGCTGGTCTAAAGCAGGCGGCAGACAAATTGTGGCAATACGCTGAGGAAAATTACTTGTCCCTAAATAATAGTAAGACCAAGCTGATGCTATTTACTACCAAGAAAGTCTGCCACCCTGAATTAACACATCGGGGCAAGGCTATTGAATATGTGCCAGCATTCAAATACCTTGAAGTTAAGATCGCCAATAAAAAAGGCTATGTACTATGTAAAGAGGCACGCATTAGGAGAGCCGCCCAACGTACTCCCTTAATCCACAGGTCTGTGGTTCTCACAGGGGGCTTAAATAGAGGGAGCTAGACGTCTCTACATTCAGAGCCTAGCTCGATCTATAATATATGGGCTGGAAAGCCTTTCTCTGCACAACCTCGGATGATTGCAAATGATTGAGGGTAGATACTGGGGCTCACTCAATGTATTCTTATGGAGATTATTAGGCTTGAGATGGGACTCCTCTCCTTGGAAAGTGTGGTACTCAAGAACCGGGTGGCACTGTATCTTTTCACTGAAACCTGTGGGGAGTCGCATTTCCTATATGACATTTGAAACACTCCTTCAGAGGTGAAGAAAGGACACGTTTTTGAGCATAACACCTTGGTACTGTTTGAGTTACTTGGATGGTCACCGGATTGGGGACACGGCTTGAACGAGTTGGTCAAACAAGTTCATAGGAAGATTGAACTTTGGGACTGGGGAGGAATTTTACCCATTTATCTACATTGAGGTTCTATGGTTTTATAGCTGAAAGGCTGTATACCTATAGGCGATCCCAAAGTTATGTTATTATTGGTTCTTTAAAGCATCTTCGTAGGTTCCTACTCTTACTGTGCCTGAATAGGTACCAGTTCGATAGATTCTGGGTAGAACTTTGAACATTCCAAGGGACCTACGTACTTGCCGACTACGTAAAAATCTTTTAGCCATTGAAACACAAAAACATGTGCTAACGGATTGCCGGTAATGGGTCCCCATTATATTAAGTACTTGGGGCAGCATGCTTCTGAGCTCTATACCATTACTGTGGACGATTTCTGGAGAAAACGCTGCAATACGCAAAACAAAAAGCTGCAGACAGATATTTACAGACTGTGGTTGATTGCTTCCAAGCTGCTAGACAATGAAACACTGGTGGAGACAGCGGTAGCACTCTAACGTATTCAAATTAGTGGGATTGATTAGATGGGAAAGTTGAGCACAAGCGCTATTGGATGCATTGAGTTTTGTTGTTAAATGGTGTGATGACATTTGAGTAATAGGAGTGAAAGCAGTTTCCTACCAAATAAGTGATGCTTAATATCTGTTGAGATTTTTTTCTTTTCTTTCTTCTCTTGTGATTTTATGTGTGTTTTGTTTTGTAGACAATTTAATGTTGTTATATGAAAGATTTTATAAGATATGTGATATATTTTGATATTTTTTATTATAATGTATTTTGAATGTTTTGTGTAAACTTTTGTACTGAAACACAATACATAATAATAATATGTGCACCATTAATATGTTATTCCCAATCCTTGTTGAATTTAACATTTGTGAGATCAACCTTAAATATTGATTTGCAAAAAAATTATAAAAGTAGCCTCAGAGGATGTGATACATTCCAATAATGATATAGCTACTTCAATAAATGCTAGATGTTAGTCCAACAAAACTGTTAAGTATACTACTAGGATCAATGATATTATTATAAGTATTAATTATACATAATGCCAAAAATACATTACTGTATACATTGGTCAATGTTTTTGCAAGTATCTTACCTACTGTCTTTCAAAACCCACTTTAATATTTGCAGGTTTGAATTGGTTATATTGTAACACATGTTTCCAAAAAAGTAATAGTTTAATTCATTTTGACATTTTGTAAGTTGTCCCAATGTTTGTAACTAAGACTCCATGAGAAGAAAATAAAGTTGTTAAAAAAAATATCCAGTCTATTGCTCGGACAGGAGGATAGCTATGGGGCAACACGCTTGTCTTGCAAGCAAGATAATGCAGAACAACACAGATTCGAATTCCAGTCCTGCGCTTAGAGACTGGTTTCTGGTATGAAGTGTGTTGTAAATGATTAGTTAGTTAATTATTGTTCGATTCTTTGAAAAATGCAAAGTGTTTTTTGTCTCTAATGAGTGGTTTCTTTTCCTCCGTGGGTTCTTGATTATGTCAAACAACTTTAAGCGGGTTGGATACAATTAATATATGCAATTAATATATGTATATACATTTAATTTAACACTTGGCTTCCTGTTTTCTGTGCATCTGAATGGAGTCACATTTTGTTTTCTAGCATTCTTTCAGTACAACCTTGTTGTCAAAAACATGAGAAGAGTGCACTTATTATATGTACAGAAGACATATGCAAAGACTATCATTCTGTTTGCTTGGTATCGTAAGTTTTCTTTCAGGAGTGGCAGAAAGTGCACATTACTTAGGTTGTTTGTTAGAAAGGGCTTTTGTGACTTCACTTTGGATATAAATTCCTGTAGGCTATTGACATAGTACAGCTAGAAAGTGCACGGCACATGGTATTCCAGGGTTCAGGATATTTTCATTCTGCGTGCATGCACACAATAGCAGATCGGTTTCGTAACATCCTTTTCTCTCCACTAAATTGACCCTTGATCCTCTTTTTCAGATCTGCCTTACTGGCAGGAGACATGTACATAGCAGTGGAGCTGGAAGGAAATGTCAATAATATAACAACACTTAACAAAGGATAAGTATATATTTGACAAGAAATTCAAGTGCTCGCATGAGTCAGGGATTACCCTCAAATACAATACGTTTTAGACTATATTTTAAGAAACAGTGACTGTCTGATTCACATTTGTATATATGTTTAAGTATTTAAATTGTGTCTTTTACTCATGTAACCTTCAATACTTCTTAGTTCTTCTCTATTATTGTGAGCTTCATGGACATAGATTAGGGGGGTTTGAATTTTCTTGCTTGTAAAATTGATTATGGGACAATGCCAGTGCATAAGGAAAAGAGTGAGATCTGTGAAAATCAGGTAGGCACTCCGCTGTTCACTTTAACATCTTGATCCCACCCTACTACTCCTCATCTCCCCTGTTCAATGACTAAGAGGGAATTCCGGGAGGCCGCTCTTCCACCTTACTTTGATGTGAGGACCTCTCTCTTTATTCTTTCACCTATTTATGCCTCTTCCACTGACCAAGATTTCTCTGACTTTCATGATGTACTTTTGACTCCATTTGAAAATCACTGTCTGCTCGCACATTCACACCTTCCAGTCCCTGTCCTCAGCCTTCGATCATCTCTGAATTTCAGACACTTAAAACAAACATGCACCATGAACTAAGATAATGGAGCACATTATAGACACCTTCCCTACTCCTAGTCTACACCCATTCCTTTGCTGTCCAACCCCCTGCATTGAACTCTGCAAATCCTCCCACTTCATATACTTAGAGGGTAATTCATATAATTTCGCAGAAAAGTGTCGCAAGCGGCTGGCGCAGAGTGTCCGTGTGCGATTGTCTGCGCCAGGCACGTGCGCTAAAACCGATTTCCGCGCACAGCGTATTCATGGATTTTAGGCTCCCAAACCAGCCGTGGCGCAGAGTATCACAGCGACCCTGCAGCAGCGCCAGTAACGCCCCCAAGAACGCCCTTGCGCAAGGAAAAGCCATCAAAAGCGCTAAATCATCGCAAAGGGCTGCGCTAACCCTGGACCAGTTTACAGGGCTGCCAAACAAGGAACGCAAAGCGGGTAACGTGCATATCAGGGGTACGCGTGAAGTTATACACGCGATTAGCCAGGCTGCCAGGGTACGTGTATTTCAGGGGTGCGCGGGAAGTTCAACACGCGATAGTCCAGGGAATGTGTATTACAGGGGTACGCGGGAAGTTCAACACGCGATTGTCCAGGGAACGTGTATTACAGGGGTACGCGGGAAGTTCAACACGCGATTGTCCAGGGAACGTGTATTACAGGGGTACGCGGGAAGTCTTACATGCGATTAGCCAGGGGACGTGTAATACAGGGGTACGCGTGAAGTTATACACGCGATTAGCCAGGGTACGTGTATTACAGGGGTACGTGGGAATTATAACACACGCAATTTGGCTGGGTAAGTGTATTACAGGGGTAAACGGGAAGTTCTACACGCGAATCGGCTGGGTACGTGTATTACAGGGGTGCGCGGGAATGATCACACGCGATTTGGCCTGGTACGTGTATTACAGGGGTGCGTGGTAATGATCAGACGCGATTTGGCTTGGTACGTGTATTACAGGGGTGCGTGGGAAGTTCTACACGTGATTGGCCACGGTACGTGTATTACAGGGGTACGTGGGAATTATCACACGCGATTTGGCTGGGTACGTGTATTACAGGGGTACACGGGAAGTTCTACACGCGATTCGGCTGGGTACGTGTATTACAGGGGTGCGCGGGAATTCTCACGTGCGATTTGGCCAGGTACGTGTATTACAGGGGTGTGCGGGAATTATCACACGCAATTAGGCTGGGTGGGTCCTCACAGGTGTTCCCTGTACACCCTCCACGGCCCCAGCAGGCAGCCCACAAAACAGGGGACTACCCTGCACACCTGCTCATGTCCCCCTGCACCCCCAGCCCCCAGCAGTGCAGGGTCACCCTCCACCAGGCCCCCACTCATGTCTCCCACCACCCCCACCCCCCAGCAGTGCAGGGGCACCCTCCACCAGGCCCCCACTCATGTCTGTCACCACCCCCACCCCCCTGCCACCATGGGCAGCCCCCACCAGGCCCCCACTCATGTCTCCCACCACCCCCACCCCCCAGCAGTGCAGGGTCAACCTCCACCAGGCCCCCACTCATGTCTCCCACCACCCCCACCCCCCTGCCACCATGGGCAGCCCCCCCTGCACCCCCACTCATGTCTCCCACCACCCCCACCCCCCTGCCACCATGGGCAGCCCCCACCAGGCCCCCACTCATGTCTCCCACCACCCCCACCCCCCAGCAGTGCAGGGTCACCCTCCACCAGGCCCCCACTCATGTCTCCCACCACCCCCACCCCCCAGCAGTGCAGGGTCAACCTCCACCAGGCCCCCACTCATGTCCCCCTGCACCCCCACACCCCAGCAGTGCAGGGTCACCCTCCACCAGGCCCCCACTCATGTCTCCCACCACCCCCACCCCCCTGCCACCATGGGCAGCCCCCACCAGGCCCCCACTCATGTCTCCCACCACCCCCCAGCAGTGCAGGGTCAACCTCCACCAGGCCCCCACTCATGTCTCCCACCACCCCCACCCCCCAGCAGTGCAGGGTCACCCTCCACCAGGCCCCCACTCATGTCCCCCTGCACCCCCACCCCCCAGCAGTGCAGGGTCACCCTCCACCAGGCCCCCACTCATGTCCCCCTGCACCCCCACCCCCCTGCCACCATGGGCAGCCCCCACCAGGCCCCCACTCATGTCTCCCACCACCCCCACCCCCCTGCCACCATGGGCAGCCCCCACCAGGCCCCCACTCATGTCTCCCACCACCCCCACCCCCCAGCAGTGCAGGGTCACCCTCCACCAGGCCCCCACTCATGTCTCCCACCACCCCCACCCCCCAGCAGTGCAGGGGCACCCTCCACCAGGCCCCCACTCATGTCTCCCACCACCCCCACCCCCCTGCCACCATGGGCAGCCCCCACCAGGCCCCCACTCATGTCTCCCACCACCCCCACCACCCAGCAGTGCAGGGGCACCCTCCACCAGGCCCCCACTCATGTCTCCCACCACCCCCACCCCCCTGCCACCATGGGCAGCCCCCACCAGGCTCCCACTCATGTCTCCCACCACCCCCACCCCCCAGCAGTGCAGGGTCAACCTCCACCAGGCCCCCACTCATGTCTCCCACCACCCCCACCCCCCTGCCACCATGGGCAGCCCCCACCAGGCCCCCACTCATGTCTCCCACCACCCCCACCCCCCTGCCACCATGGGCAGCCCCCACCAGGCCCCCACTCATGTCTCCCACCACCCCCCAGCAGTGCAGGGTCAACCTCCACCAGGCCCCCACTCATGTCTCCCACCACCCCCACCCCCCAGCAGTGCAGGGTCACCCTCCACCAGGCCCCCACTCATGTCCCCCTGCACCCCCAACCCCCAGCAGTGCAGGGTCAACCACCACCAGGCCCCCACTCATGTCTCCCACCACCCCCACCCCCCTGCCACCATGGGCAGCCCCCACCAGGCCCCCACTCATGTCTCCCACCACCCCCACCCCCCAGCAGTGCAGGGTCACCCTCCACCAGGCCCCCACTCATGTCCCCCTGCACCCCCACCCCCCAGCAGTGCAGGGTCAACCACCACCAGGCCCCCACTCATGTCTCCCACCACCCCCACCCCCCTGCCACCATGGGCAGCCCCCACCAGGCCCCCACTCATGTCTCCCACCACCCCCCAGCAGTGCAGGGTCAACCTCCACCAGGCCCCCACTCATGTCTCCCACCACCCCCACCCCCCAGCAGTGCAGGGTCACCCTCCACCAGGCCCCCACTCATGTCCCCCTGCACCCCCACCCCCCAGCAGTGCAGGGTCAACCACCACCAGGCCCCCACTCATGTCCCCCTGCACCCCCACCCCCCAGCAGTGCAGGGTCACCCTCCACCAGGCCCCCACTCATGCCTCCCACCACCCCCACCCCCCAGCAGTGCAGGGTCACCCTCCACCAGGCCCCCACTCATGTCCCCCTGCACCCCCACCCCCCTGCCACCATGGGCAGCCCCCACCAGGCTCCCACTCATGTCTCCCACCACCCCCACCCCCCAGCAGTGCAGGGTCACCCTCCACCAGGCCCCCACTCATGTCTCCCACCACCCCCAACCCCCAGCAGTGCAGGGTCACCCTCCACCAGGCCCCCACTCATGTCTCCCACCACCCCCACCCCCCAGAAGTGCAGGGTCAACCTCCACCAGGCCCCGACTCATGTCTCCCACCACCCCCACCCCCCAGCAGTGCAGGGTCACCCTCCACCAGGCCCCCACTCATGTCTCCCACCACCCCCACCCCCCAGCAGTGCAGGGTCAACCTCCACCAGGCCCCCACTCATGTCCCCCTGCACCCCCACCCCCCAGCAGTGCAGGGTCACCCTCCACCAGGCCCCCACTCATGTCCCCCTGCACCCCCACCCCCCTGCCACCATGGGCAGCCCCCACCAGGCCCCCACTCATGTCTCCCACCACCCCCACCCCCCAGCAGTGCAGGGTCACCCTCCACCAGGCCCCCACTCATGTCCCCCTGCGCCCCCACCCCCCTGCCACCATGGGCAGCCCCCACCAGGCCCCCACTCATGTCTCCCACCACCCCCACCCCCCAGCAGTGCAGGGTCACCCTCCACCAGGCCCCCACTCATGTCTCCCACCACCCCCACCCCCCAGCAGTGCAGGGTCAACCTCCACCAGGCCCCCACTCATGTCCCCCTGCACCCCCACTCCCCAGCAGTGCAGGGTCACCCTCCACCAGGCCCCCACTCATGTCCCCCTGCACCCTCACCCCCCTGCCACCATGGGCAGCCCCCACCAGGCCCCCACTCATGTCTCCCACCACCCCCACCCCCCTGCCACCATGGGCAGCCCCCACCAGGCCCCCACTCATGTCTCCCACCACCCCCACCCCCCAGCAGTGCAGGGTCAACCTCCACCAGGCCCCCACTCATGTCTCCCACCACCCCCACCCCCCTGCCACCATGGGCAGCCCCCACCAGGCCCCCACTCATGTCTCCCACCACCCCCACCCCCTTGCCACCATGGGCAGCCCCCACCAGGCCCCCACTCATGTCTCCCACCACCCCCCAGCAGTGCAGGGTCAACCTCCACCAGGCCCCCACTCATGTCTCCCACCACCCCCACCCCCCAGCAGTGCAGGGTCACCCTCCGCCAGGCCCCCACTCATGTCCCCCTGCACCCCCACCCCCCAGCAGTGCAGGGTCAACCACCACCAGGCCCCCACTCATGTCCCCCTGCACCCCCACCCCCCAGCAGTGCAGGGTCACCCTCCACCAGGCCCCCACTCATGTCTCCCACCACCCCCACCCCCCAGCAGTGCAGGGTCACCCTCCACCAGGCCCCCACTCATGTCTCCCACCACCCCCGCCCCCCAGCAGTGCAGGGTCAACCTCCACCAGGCCCCCACTCATGTCCCCCTGCACCCCCACGCCCCAGCAGTGCAGGGTCACCCTCCACCAGGCCCCCACTCATGTCCCCCTGCACCCCCACACCCCCTGCCACCATGGGCAGCCCCCACCAGGCCCCCACTCATGTCTCCCACCACCCCCACCCCCCAGCAGTGCAGGGTCACCCTCCACCAGGCCCCCACTCATGTCTTCCACCACCCCCACCCCCCAGCAGTGCAGGGTCACCCTCCACCAGGCCCCCACTCATGTCTCCCACCACCCCCACCCCCCAGCAGTGCAGGGTCAACCTCCACCAGGCCCCCACTCATGTCCCCCTGCACCCCCACCCACCAGCAGTGCAGGGTCACCCTCCACCAGGCCCCCACTCATGTCCCCCTGCACCCCCACCCCCCTGCCACCATGGGCAGCCCCCACCAGGCCCCCACTCATGTCTCCCACCACCCCCACCCCCCTGCCACCATGGGCAGCCCCCACCAGGCCCCCACTCATGTCTCCCACCACCCCCACCCCCCAGCAGTGCAGGGTCACCCTCCACCAGGCCCCCACTCATGTCTCCCACCACCCCCACCCCCCAGCAGTGCAGGGGCACCCTCCACCAGGCCCCCACTCATGTCTCCCACCACCCCCACCCCCCTGCCACCATGGGCAGCCCCCACCAGGCCCCCACTCATGTCTCCCACCACCCCCACCCCCCAGCAGTGCAGGGGCACCCTCCACCAGGCCCCCACTCATGTCTCCCACCACCCCCACCCCCCTGCCACCATGGGCAGCCCCCACCAGGCCCCCACTCATGTCTCCCACCACCCCCACCCCCCAGCAGTGCAGGTTCAACCTCCACCAGGCCCCCACTCATGTCTCCCACCACCCCCACCCCCCTGCCACCATGGGCAGCCCCCACCAGGCCCCCACTCATGTCTCCCACCACCCCCACCCCCCTGCCACCATGGGCAGCCCCCACCAGGCCCCCACTCATGTCTCCCACCACCCCCACCCCCAGCAGTGCAGGGGCACCCTCCACCAGGCCCCCACTCATGTCTCCCACCACCCCCACCCCCCTGCCACCATGGGCAGCCCCCACCAGGCCCCCACTCATGTCTCCCACCACCCCCACCCCCCTGCCACCATGTGCAGCCCCCACCAGGTCCTCACAATCCCCAATCATGTGCGTAATGGCCAGCCTCCACAGCCAAAAAGCCCTACCAAGTAACCCATTCACCCAAATGGAAATGAAAACACATGTTACACCCCCAATGTTCATGAAGCAAATGAACCCATTTCCGTCACACACAGATTTTCAAATTGAATGGGAAAACACACAACATGACATGCATGAAACCAATGAGATGAAACCACACAGTGAACAATGGAAAAAAAAATGTATTGGACAAAAATACAAATGGTAATGAAAGAAAAATAACTACAATGTAAATGTGAAAAAATAAGCTGCATGTCCGCATAAAAACACAAAAGTAGAAAATCAAATCCATAAAATATTGTCCAAAGTGAAATGTAAAAACTCTCCATGCAACAAAGAACTATGTACAAAAATAACAAGGGTCCATCATCACAACTGAACTAAGGAAACCTCCTAAAAAACCTACCTAAATATCAACTATATACAAAAAGTGGAGCAGTGTCCGTCGACTCCAAATCATAAGAAAAAACAAAGGAAACCTAAAACTAAAGAACTATATACAAAGGCGGCGGGCAAGTCCAGCGGCTCACTCCGTGGTGTTCCGGGCCAGGGCATCATCGAACTCCTGTTTGATGTCCCGGAGGCGGTCCAGTTCCATGGCCCCGAGGGTCCACAGGGACGACGCCGTGTCCTCCTCCAACCCCCTGCGGATTGCCTCGAGGCACTCGGCCCGCCTCAGGGCCCTCCGCATGGAGTTCTCCGCCCTGACCATTGTGAGCCGCGCCTCTTCCGCCCGCCGCCGCTCCGCACCTATGGCGTGGCCCAACCGCTGCCACACGGAAGACACTCTCTGTCCTGGGTCCTCCTGCCCTCCGGCCGATGCCTGCCCCTCCGATGTCGAAGGCCCCGAGCCTTCATGGCTCCCACCATGTTGCTGCTCTGCCTCTGCCCGTGCACTGCCTCCTGCTGCCTGCACATCCTCCGCCGGCTGGGGTGCAGTTGTTGATGTGGCCACCCCTGCTGGACGTCCGACTCCCGACTGTGGCAGGGATGCCTCCTCCACCAGCCTGGCCGCACTGTCAGAGGCAGCTCCACAGGGCACCCAGGTGACTGATGGGTGGGAAGATGGCACAGAGGACGACTGGCGCGTAGGGGGTCCAGTTGAGGAGGGGGTCGGAACAAGCCCCATCAGATGGAGGAATCCGGTCTGGGTGACCTGTCCCAGCAGGCTGACGTGGTCAACGAGCCATTCGAGATGACGTGCAGTCTCTCCATGAAAAGACTGCAGGTCACCTCGCATGGCCCGTTGACGCAACGCCACACCAGCCAGGACAGGCTCAACCCGGACCTGGATAGCCACGTCCGCAGGCAGAGGAAGGCCAGTTGACGTCAGCTCATCCCCTGCCTGGAAACGGGTCTGGACGTAGGCATCCCTGCTGGTGCAAGATGATGCAGGGACAGGATCGGGGACAGGATTGCACACAGGCACCTCCGCGGCGGCCTGTGCTGCCTCCTGTCCCTGGTCCTGGACTGCACCACTAGCACCAGTGGGATCCCCACCTCCAGACCCCGTCTCTGGTGCTTGCACGGCCTCCTCCTCCACCAGACCCCCCACCAACCTGGATGACTCCGTGCCATCTTCCCCTGTTGGGGCCTGTGGGGTCCCAGCTGCCCCTTCTGCTGCCGAGGAGTCCAACTCCAACCTCCGCCTCTTGGACCTCCCCCCGGCAGCTGCAGCCTGGGATGCGGCACCGGACTCCTCACTCCCCGACGAGATGACAACACGGGAGGGGAGCCGGGCCTTGCGTCTCCGGCTGGCGGTCGGATCCCCGCCGCTGTGCTCCACAGCACCTTCTCCGCCCTCTTCATCAGTTGACGCTGCAGACAGGGAGAAACAAAACACAGGCATCAGGGCACTGTACAATGGACACATACACACATGACAGTTGCACATGAGTGGCATTGGCAAACCTCAGACATGTCATCACAATCCCCAACACACATGTCATTGCAACTCGCACACATGAGCCATACCACAGCCATATCGCAACTGCCACCACCATCCATACACATTCAACAGCATGAGCAGCCAAAGGTGACCCAGACATCACATGCAACACAGGAAGTGCACCACACATGTACACACACCACCACACTTGCATGCATGTGTACACCTCGGCCAAGTGTCGCACTGTTCAGACGGGCATCCATGTCACATCTGCCAATCAGGCTTACACATACCGCAGTCACATGCATCCATGTTGCATCACTGTTGCACCCTTGTCAAATACACACACATGCACATGTACACAGTGCTCATACATGCAGCCCAATACAACATACATGCGTGACATCACGGACATGTCTACTTACATACACATACATACAAACATGTGTGCACGCACAACTGCATTTGCCATGCAAGCCTACACACACAAGCACCATCCATGTCTCACACATTACAGCCCTCGCATGTGTCAGCCCCACGGCCATGTACACCCCCACCCATACTCGACCCCATACAAACAGATGTGCAACCTGCACAATACCGAATAATCACCACACGCACTGCTCACAATCAGGATGCATGTACACTCACCGCTCGACTCCAGACGGGTCTGCTTCTCCAGGACCTGGACGTGGAGCGCTGGGGATATGCGTTCCAGGACCCCCATCTGTTCTTCCGACAAGTGGCCCCGGCGCCCCTTGGCATCCGCTGCCTTCAAGAGGCGCCGGGCCTTGTTCAGGGTCCTGGACCTGAAGTCCTCCCAGCGCTTCCTGACATGTTGTAAGTCCCGGACTGCCACCCCCTCCGCGTTGATGGCAGTCACGATGTCAGTCCAGATCCGAGTCCGTCCTTCCTTGTCGGCGCGGGAACTTCCGAAGAGGGCATCATACTGCCCCAGGACTTGCTCCACCAGGACACCAACTTCGGTGGCACTGAAGCTGGTGCCCCTCTGCCTCTCTGGCCGGGGGTTGTCAGTGGTCACAGATGGTGTTTGCCCCGACATGACAACCCCAGAGGCAGGAGTGGGTGGGCAACTGGGTCCTGGGGCTGGGCTGTGGAGCGATGGAATTCCAGTCGGGAGTCTTCGGTACCAGCAGGGGTGGTCACAGCAACAGCACCCCTGGCTGATGTGCAGGCAGCAAATGGCAGTGCACGTGGGCAGCAGGCAGTCAGGCAGCAGCAGATGGTAGGTGGGATCGTGCTCGGGGCTCTGGGGGGCAGTAGTTCGGCCTTCTGGGCAGGAGCGTGGTCTTCCGTGTGCTTACGTGTGGCCAGCTTGGTACGGAGTGATTTGGCACGTGAAAATCCTGCACGTCAGCGTGAAAATCGAGGAAAGGCCCTTAGCGTGTAAGCGCGTCAGCACGCATACGCGATTCTATTGGACCAAAGGCCCTCAGCGCGTAAGCAAGTCTGTGACGTGACCCGCACGGGTGTTTCCCACACAGCACGTGATGACAGAGCACACGTGGAAAGACTGCACGTCAGAGTCTCATCGCGTGTGATTGGTGGAAATGTCCCTACACGCAGAAGTGACAAAGCGTGTAATTGGAGGAAATGTCCCTACACGCAGAAGTGACAAAGCGTGTAATTGGAGGAAATGTCCCTACACGCAGAAGTGACAAAGCGTGTAATTGGTGGAAATGGCCTTAGCGCGTACACGCCGCGTAAGTGACGCTGGACGTGTGGGCCTGTATAAAAGGTACGCGTAGAACACCACTTCCTTGTACGTGCGTTTCGTGGAGAGCGAGTGGGTGAATTCTGTACTTCTTGTCGTTTCACACGCGATTTACTTCACGGCGTTTCAAGTTCGTATTCCCTGTTACCTCTGACAGCTTTTTCTCTTCTTTCGCTTTTACTGGTTTACCTGGGCCTGTTCCCTCAAACAGTGTTCCCTTCTACTGTTGTCCTGTCTCCTCAGACAGCGTACAAATCTTCTTTTGGCGGGGGTGTTGCCAACCAAACGTGCTCCTTTTACACGCTCGTTTACCAGGCAGACGGTGAGTCACGCACGTATCTAACATCTGTGCTTGCCCCGTGTGTAGCCTACCCCTTCAGAGGTCATTCTAGGCTGCGTGTGACACGCATACGTTCATTCTTGTGTTTCTGGGTGCCACAGCGTAGTGCAGGTTTTTCTTTCTGCACACGTGGTCTAGGAGGGGTTGCGTGCACGTCATCTCCCTTTTTTGGGCCTCCTGTGCGTTGCGTGACCCGTCATCTTTCCCCAGGGGTTACATTCAGCCTTGCTAGAGCACTAGGGTACAATTACCATCTGGTACCCAACCCCTTTGACCCCCAATTGCCCAGGACAATAGTCTACATCCACTCCCATACGCACATTAACATCAGTGCCATGGCTGGGAGGCGAGGATTCCGTAAGGGTGGCAAAGGTGGAAGAGCCACAAGTGGTGGCCGTGGTGGATCCGGTAGGGGACGTGGTCGTAACTTGCAGGGTGAGCCTGTCCCCCCATGTGTGGAGGACCAGTCACGGGCACCCATAATCCCCCCCTCCCCCCCTCCCATTGAGGCTGATGTGGCTGACACCATCCATGCTCAGCCCTTGTTGGACCAGCCCATTGTGGCACCAGACCTGGCTGACTCCATGGCTGACTTCCAGGTCAGCAGGGCTACGACACGTGCGCTGGTGCACGTTGATGCCATCATGCCACGTGGATCTGGGGCAGCAAGGTCATCTGCTGCACCAAGGAGGCAGGGCGGAGAGGCTGCAGGGGCAGCTGCGGCTCCATCCACCCCAGCCCTCACACACCCAGCCAGGACAGTGTCGGTCCTAGTCCATGCTGCTGACATTCCCCCTGACACCATCACACTAGAGCCAATGCCTGCACCAACTCCCATGCTGAGTGTGCAATCCCACACTCCTGATACAGAGTCCACCAGGGCTCCTGCCCCTAGTGTCCAGAGCGGCGCAGGACACTCAGGATCACCACCACTTTCCAAGTGGAAGAGGAAGAGTGCTCGTCCGGCACAGGCTGATGCCCCAGACACGGCTACACAGTCCGGCCCGTCCAGGAAGCCCAGCTTCACGGATGACGAACTGAATGCACTTGTCGAGTATGTGTCCGGACATGACAACGAGATGGTCATTGTTGCAGGATCCAAGACCACACCTGCACAACGCCAGGCACACTGGCAGACCGTTGCGGACATCGTAAGTGCCCTTGGAATTGTGAGGCGCACAGCCAATGATTGCTATAAGCGCTGGAATGACCTAAAGCGCAGGGCAAAGAGTAAGCTGGCCTCAAGTCATGCCGCAACTCTAGTGACTGGAGGTGGGTCTCCAGTAGTAGACATGGAACTCACTCCACATGAGTCAGTCGCTGGGACCTACGTCACGGAGGAACAGATCCAAGGCGTGGGAGATCTGGTTGATTACGAGGCATTGTCCGGTGAGTGCACATGCATGTGTGTGTCATCCATGTGCATGGTGTGTGTGTGAGGGCTTCTGTTTGTGTGCCAGGTGAGAGTGTGTGCGCCTGAGTCGTATGGGTCAGCCATGTGCTTCATGCAATCCTTCCTGCGCAGCTGCATTTGGCCATAGCAGTATCCCTTCTGCCAACAGTAGACATCTAGCCCAACTGCACGCCAGTTGCCCTTGAAGTGTCACCTTGCCACAACATATTTGCTTATTTTTCACTGTTCATTCAGTCAGTTTGTTTGCATTCCACCACTTTCACTAGGCATGTCGCTGTCCACTAGTCACATGTCTGACATGGGTATGGTAAAGTGGAGTGACTTTGTTACCTGGATATCATTTGTACACACATGTCCCTGTGCAATTGGACCATTTCAGACTGGCAGCTCCAGGTGAAAAATCTGACCTGTTAGAATTAGAAAAGCAATTACATGCGGGAACTGGACTGAATGAATAGGTGCTGCCCTCCTCTCCATCTTCACTCAATAGCAATGGTACATGCCATCTGTGTGATGGCATGTGTGTTTCACCTGGCAATCACAGGCCAATGTGTGATGCCACTGCCAGGCAGCATGCAGAAAATGTGTTCATCTTCCATCTTGGTGTCATCAGTGTGTGCCATTTGCCTGCACTTCATACGCAGTGAGGGTGCATGCATGGGAGGGTTTTAGTCATGTGGGACATGTGTCAATCAAGTACTGGTTCTCTTGCTTCTCAGCCCTCATTGTGTGCCATGGTGCTAATGCCTGTTTCCATTTCTTTGTTTTCATGTCTTTGCAGGGGAAGACGCACCTGATACTGCTGGGGTTGTGGAGATGGTGCAGACCCAGGAGGGGTCCGAGGGCCGACCAACCACCAGTGAGGGACGTGGTGTGGTGGTGGGGGAGAACCCACAAGTGCTGCAGGTCGTGCTCTCAAGGGGTGTCTCTGGCTGCACCTCCCCCGAGCTGTACTCAGGTGTTGATTCGGATGAGACCTACGTGCCGTCGCAGGTGAGTGTTCCAGGGAGGGATTCTGTTCTGTCTCACCCACCTGCACCAGGGTCAGAACCCTCCATGGGGATGTCAGTGTTGGCAGCTACGCCTTCGGTGGTTACGGATGCAGGGTCACACTCCGCGACATCTGATCCTGTTCCTGGGCCAGCAGATCAGAGGGGGAATGCAGTCCTGCAGCCTCAGGCAGTGCCGGCACAGCAAGGCGCAGTTCGCCTTGCCCCAGACAGGTGTGGTGCCCGCCGACGTGGTGGCCGTACGCCACCCGGCAATACCGCATGGGAGCAATCCATTTACGGTATGGCAACCCAACAGGCTGCATCATCCGAGATGATGGCTCAGGCCATGGATAGGGTGGCCACTTCCATTGTCCCCCCAGAAAGGCTGATGGAGCGACTAGAGCAGGCAACCGACTCCATCTGCCAGTCACACAGGGAGGACATGTTGGGGTCCAACAGGGACAGGCGGGCGGCACTGGCGACTCTGCAGGAGGCCATCTCCATTGAGTCCCAGGGCCACAGGGAAGCCCTGAGGCAGGAGCTCCTTCACCTCAGGACGACTCTTGTTGAGCTTGAGGCTTCAACACACCAAAGGACAGAACAGCAGCTGGAGCGTCTCACCCGTACGCTCTCAGCTGAGATGCAGGCAACGAGGGCGGAGGTCCGGGCATCCCGTGAGTTGTTGCATGGGGACCTCCGCACACTCATCCTCCAGAACCAGACCTACCACACCCGCATGCTTGCAGCCATGGAGGAGCAGACTAGGGCCTTGCGTGGGCTGCCTCCCATAGTGCAACCACCTCCGGATGCAGCTGCACAGGGTGATAATAGCGACAGCAGTGATACTCCCACAATAGGGTAGCCGTGTGGGCCATGAGCCCATGGAGGTGTTTTATCTTCCCAGGATCCACGCAGGTGGGTTCTGGTGTGCATCCTGTCCTCGGACCTCCTGGGTGGCCTCCCCAACCCCCCCGGGCCCATCAATGGCCATTTTTGATTGTTTCTTATTTTTATTTTTATTTTGATTTCTTTTATTCCCAATTTTTTTGGGACGATCTGTTGGCTTCCGTGGTTCCTGTGGGCATACGCTGCATTGTGGCTGGGCACATGCAGGCTTGTAATGTATTTGGTTCAGATGCTTGGGTTTGAGTAACACACCCCTCCTGCTTCCCGTTTCCATGGGCTTGCAAAGGGTGTGCCCAAGTGACAGTGAATTACACAGTGACGTTGGACTCCCATGAGCTGTGTGGCCAGTCTGTAGTCAATACTGTGTATACATTCCTAGTGCATATTGCTGTTGTGTTGTACACTGCATGTTGCATTGATGTGTAACTCTTCTTCTGTGTCTACCTCCCAATTTGCAGGTCCCTTCCTCATGTCCACACAAGGACCTCTAGTCTGGAGATGGGGGCAATGTTGGCAGCAGTGCACCTACAACTCTACATGGCGACAACACTGCACAGTTGGTAGTGGTGGGAGTGCAGGCATTTCCAGGTGGTGAGACTACTAATATGTAACATTTGTGATGTCATGTTAATGGTAGTACGTGCTCAAGTATGTTGTTGGTCCGGCATTGCTGTGAGCATTTCAGGTGTTTCAGGTTTCTAATAGGGACACTGTACATAGTGAGACTGATGTCATGTTGTGGGGATTACTTTGTTTACCAGCAATTAGCATGACATGGCACGGTGTGTCGTGTGGCGGTGCTGGGGTTGGGTTGGCTGACATGGCACTGTCCTCTTGTTGCATTTTGCAAGTGGGTATTCATTTTAGCTGCTTCAATGTGTAACTTCACAAAACTGCATTGGTGGTGTCTGTGTGGGTAGGGATGCACACATTGTGACACTTCCAGGTGAACAATCTCAGGCTGACATGGTATTCCAGGTTCATTCTCCAGACATTCAGGATCAGTGTCAGGTTGAGTCATCATTGATTGTCAGATGGAATGTGCCAGGGCAGTGTGCACTCCACAGGGGTGTGATTTCTATGCAAAGTAATTAGCCACTAGCTGTGTACGGGCTGTCTCCCCCGTGCCCTTTCCCCTCCCATGCGCAGCAGCTGTGCATGTGGTTGGGGATGTGGGGCAACCACCATGTCCACGGCCAGGCCCCGGCGTGTTGCAACGTTGTGCAGGACACATGCTGCCACTATGATCCTGCACACTACTGGGGGAGCGTATAACAGCTGCCCGCCAGAACGGTCAAGGGAGCGAAAGCGTGACTTTAGCACTCCGAATGTGCGCTCCACTATGCCCCTGGTTGTAATGTGGGCTGTGTTATATCTTACCTGGGGTGGCGTGGTGGGGTTCCGAATTGGCGTCATCATGTGTGGGCTGAGAGGGTAGGCACTGTCCCCTGTGGAGGTGGTGATTGGTATCATTGGTGGGGTTGTGACCTTGCTCAGTATCCAACATGCATGCATGTGCAGTGGCATACATACTCACCAAGCAGCCATGTATCGCCATGCCGCCCAGCTTCTAGGTCCCGGCTTAGGGTGGACATTCGGTAAATGAAGCTGTCGTGGGTGGAGCCGGGATAGTTGGCATATACTGAGGTGATGATTCCCTTGGCATTACATGCTACCTGCACGTTGATGGAATGCCAGTGCTTGCGGTTCCTATAGATGTGCTCAGATGCCCTGGGGGGACGTAGAGCCACATGGGTGCAGTCGATGGCACCTAGCACTTTGGGGAATCGTGCCACAGCGTAAAAATCCAGGGCGGCAGCATGCCTTTCTGCAGGTGTTCTGGGCAGGTATATGTGCCTGCGGACTGATGGGCGTGCAGTGATGATGTTCAAGACCTGGTGTAGGCAGCGTGACTGGGTGGCCTGTGACACCCCACCCACTATGGCACTTGTCTGCTGAAATGATCCAGTGGCTAAGAAGTGCAGTACATTGAGGACCTTTTCCAGGGGGCTGAGTGCTTGGGAGCACAGGGTGGGTGATGTGAGGTCATCCTCCCACTCACTCACCAGGTCCAGTATAATGTGTGGTGGAAACCTGTACCTCCCATACACCTGGTCATCAGGCATCCCGAAAAGGCTGGTTCTGGGTGTGAATATTCTGGCCCTGACTATCCTCCTCCTCCTCCTTTGGTAGCCCACTGCCACTGCTGCTAGGAACGGTATGTTCATCCTGGCGTCTGAGCTTGTTATTGTAAAAGTCCGCAAATTTATGCTTTGCGCGTGTTCTAGGCGAGCGTGTGACCCGCGCACCCCTGGAATCCAGTTCCCAGTCCAATAGCGTGTGGAAATTCACACGCACCACGGGATACAGCGTGTGACCCGCGCACCCCTGGAATCCAGTTCCCAGTCCAATAGCGTGTGGAAATTCACACGCACCACGGGATACAGGTTCGCTGGCGTACTTGCGTGTGTAAGTGCCCGCGCACCCATTAAATACACGTACATAGGCCAATCGCGTGTACGCGCACTTTTTTCCAATTACACGCGATGACACTCTGACGTGCAGTATTTCCACGTGTGCCCCGTCATCACGTGCTGAGTGGGGAACACCCGTGCGGGTCACGTCACAGACGCGCTTACGCGCTGAGGGACTCTGGTCCAATAGAATCGCGTATGCGTGCTGACGCGCTTACGCGCTAAGGGCCTTTCCTCGGATTTCACGCTGACGTGCAGGATTTTCACGTGCCAAATCACTCCGTATCAAGCTGGCCACGCGAAAACACACGGAAGACCACACTCCTGCCCAGAAGGCCGAGTTACTGCCCCCCAGTGCCCCGAGCAGCCTCCCACGTGCCATCTGCTGCTGCCTGCCTGCCTGCCTGCCTGCTGCCACGGTGCCCTGCCATTTGGTGCCTGCACATCAGCCATCTGCAGGGGTCCAGTTGCTGTGTCCACCCCTGCTGGAACTGAAGACTCCCGACTGGGATTACATCGCTCCACAGCCCAGCCCCAGGACCCAGTTGCCCACCCACACCTGCCTCTGGGGTTGCCATGTCGGGCACTTCCACATCTGGCACCAGTGGCAACCCCAGGCCAGAGGGGCAGAGGGGCACCAGCTTCACTGTCACCGAAGTTGGTGTCCTGGTGGAGCATGTCCTGGGGCAGTATGATGCCCTCTTTGGATCGTCCCGCGCCAGCAAGGAAGGACGGCAGAGGATCTGGGCCGACTGTGTGGTTGCCATCAACGCGGAGGGGGTGGCAACCCGCGACGTCCTGAAGATCAAGAAGCGCTGGGAGGACTTGAGGTCCAGGACCCTTGTGAAGGCCCGGCGCCTCGTGGAGGGGGGCCGGGGCCGCATGAGTTCCATCCAGATAAGGGTCCTGGAACGCGTACGCCCAGCGCTCCACGCCCAGATCCTTGAGAGGGAGGCCCGTCTGGAGTTGAGCGGTAAGTGTCCAAGCATTACTGTGTGAGACAGGGCATGTTGCGGTGTGCTGGTTCTATGATACTTGCCTGTATGTGTGCCATAGGCCATGTATGCATGTATGTGTGCAGGGACATCATGGTAATGCATGTGCGACCAGTGATGTGTGATCCACATGGTTGTTGCATGTGTTGAAATGCCGCATGGGGAGCCCTATGCAGATTTTGAACATGAGAGCATGCCAGTCTCTGTACCTGGACATGGGTGGGGGTGAGGGATGGGTGCTGATGCCAGGTACATATATGGTAGCCATGTCTGTGTGCCTGACCTGCGTGTCTGTGACTTGTGCATGCCATGGATGCATGACACATGTGTGTGACAATGCACAGATTCAGTGAAGCCGCCAAATTACCCTTGTATCCGCTGTGTTTGGTGTGTTTGGGGCCAGATGGATGTGACTGAGGTGAAGTGTGTGCATGTGATAGGCATGAGCCATGATGCATGTGAGTTACATATCATTGAATGTTTCAAGAGTCCATTGGACATGCATGGAAATGTCCATGGCATGCACCATGCCTGTTACTGTGTGTGTTTTGCCTGGACTGACCCATGTGTTGTGGAGGGACATGATGGAAGTGTACTTTGACAGTGGTGCTCATCTGCTATTGCTTCCTGTCTAGGGGACCATTGTACAGTGCCCTGATGCTTGTGTTCTTTGTCTCCCTCTACGCAGCGGCTAGTGAAGAAGAGGGCGGAGACGGCGCTGCGGAGCAAGGCAGTGGGGATGCCCCCACGGCTGCAGCGGAAGGGGTGGGTGAGCCCCCACAGGGGCCTGCTACGGTGGGAGACGGTGAGGAGCCATCCAGGTTGGTGGTTTGCACAGAGGAGGAGGAGGCCGCCACTGCGGCACACATGGGGCCTGGTGGGGGCATCCCTGCTGGTGCAAGTGGTGCAGTCCAGGGCCAGGGGCAGGAGGCAGCACAGGTCACCGTGGAGGGGCCTGTGCATGTCGCTGTCCCTGACCCTGTGAGTGCACCACCATGCACCAGCAGGGATGCCCCGTCCCAGGCCTGTCCGCAGGTAGAGGGGATGTCCATGTCACCTGACTCCCCTCCACCTGCGGACGTGGGAACCCCTGGCCGTGCGGAGAAAGTCCTGATTGGGGTCGCGATGCGCACGGCTGTGATTCGTGATGCCGTGCGTGCTTCCCGGGAGGAGCACGCACGTCATCACGAAGTGCACCGTGCTGACGTGGCCCAATTGGGATCGGCCATGTTCGGGGGTTTCCAGCATGTGTTGGCCAATGTGGCGGCCCTCTCCTCCTCTGTGCAGGCTATCCACCAGTCGTTCCCCTTGCCGTCTTCCAGCCCAGATGCCACCAGGGCCCCCTGTGGACCTGCCCCGACCAATGCAGCCAGCTCGGTGGGGATCCCATCCCTGCCACAGTTGGGAGTCGGAGGTCCAGCAGGGGTGGACAACACAGCAACTGGACCCCAGCAGATGGAAGATGTGACAGCATCATCAGGCAGGGCACGTGCACGACGGCGTCGGTGGTTTCCATCAGCCTGGATGCCGTCGTGCTGGCAGAGGCAGTGACGTCGGAGGCAGCAGCGGGCTCGACGTGGGAGGCATCATGGCTCGGGGCCATCAAGATCAGAGGGGCAGGCATCGGCCGGAGGGCAGGGCAACCCTGGGATGGTGGTGTCTTCCGTGTGGGAGCAGTTGGTCCAGCGGATAGGTGCGGAGCGGCAGCGGGCGGAAGAGGAGCGGCTCGCCATGGTCAGGGCGGAGTTCTCCATGCGTCGGGCGTTGAGGCGGGCTGAGTGCCTCGAGGAAGCTCGCAGGGAGTTTGAGTTGAACATGGGGTTATCCCTGCGAGACCTCGGGGCCAGGACAGAGTCCCGCCTCCAGGACATCGACATGGAGTTCGATGATGCCCTGGCCAGCAACATCAACAAGTGAGCCGCAGGACTTGCCCGCTGCCTTTGTATATAGTTATATAGTTAGTTAGTGTTAGGTTTCCTTTATTTGTTTTTATTATTTTGGACCGCTCGGACAATGGCCACTTTTTTGTATATATTTTTTTCATTAGGTAGTAGTAGGTTTCCTTTATGGTGTTGGGCTCATGGACCCTGGTACATTCCTGTATTTAGTTTGTTTTTTGAAGGAAAATTTTATTTTTTTCATTATTGTGTTCACCATGTGGAAATGGTTTTTCATTCTTTTGCTTCTACTTGATATTGCTTTGGTCAACATTTGTTTTTTTATTCCTTTTTCGTTTTTTGATTTTTACTTTTGTTCTCCAACATGGACCATTTATTTTGTTATCCACATAGTTGTATGTTTGATTTGTTTACTTATTTTTAATCTTTAATACATTTTTTATTTTTACTTCCACTTGTCTTATTTTGTCTTTGGTTTCATACATGTCATGATATGGGTTTTGACATTCACTTGCAGCCATTGTGTATGTGTGTGTGACGGACATGTGTTCATTTACATACTTGCCATTGGGGTTGTGTCATGTAATTGCATTCACTATGTGGGTGGATGCAATCCTTGCCTGGGTGTTTGTGCTGGGTATGCTGCCCATTACTGCCATGATTGTGTATCGTCAGGACCTGGGGGCAGGGGGACATGAGTGGGGGCCTGGTGGAGGATGCCCCTGGTGGCTGGGGTGTGGGGGTGGTGGGAGACATGAGTTGGACATGTGTGGGGGCCTGCTGGCAGGTGCCCCACAGTGCTGGGGGGTGGGGGTGGTGGGTGACATGAGTGGGGGCCTGGTGGAGGCTGCCCCTGCACTGCTGGGGTGTGGGGGTGGTGGGAGACATGAGTTGGACATGGGTGGGGGCCTGCTGGCAGGTGCCCCACAGTGCTGGGGGGTGGGGGTGGTGGGTGACATGAGTGGGGGCCTGGTGGAGGCTGCCCCTGCACTGCTGGGGTGTGGGGGTGGTGGGAGACATGAGTGGGGGCCTGGTGGAGGCTGCCCCTGCACTGCTGGGGTGTGGGGGTGGTGGGAGACATGAGTGGGGGCCTGGTGGAGGGTGCCCTTGGTGGCTGGGGTGTGGGGGTGGTGGGAGACATGAGTGGGGGCCTGGTGGAGGGTGCCCCTGGTGGCTGGGGTGTGGGGGTGGTGGGAGACATGAGTGGCGGCCTGGTGGAGGGTGCCCCTGCACTGCTGGGGTGTGGGGGTGGTGGGAGACATGAGTGGGGGCCTGGTGGAGGGTGCCCCTGGTGGCTGGGGTGTGGGGGTGGTGGGAGACATGAGTTGGACATGGTTGGGGGCCTGCTGGCAGGTGCACCACAGTGCTGGGGGGTGGGGGTGGTGGGTGACATGAGTGGGGGCCTGGTGGAGGCTGCCCCTGCACTGCTGGGGTGTGGGGGTGGTGGGCGACATGAGTGGGGGCCTGGTGGAGGGTGCCCCTGGTGGCTGGGGTGTGGGGGTGGTGGGAAACATGAGTTGGACATGGGTGGGGGCCTGCTGGCAGGTGCCCCACAGTGCTGGGGGGTGGGGGTGGTGGGTGACATGAGTGGGGGCCTGGTGGAGGCTGCCCCTGCACTGCTGGGGTGTGGGGGTGGTGGGAGACATGAGTGGGGGCCTGGTGGAGGGCGCCCCTGGTGGCTGGGGTGTGGGGGTGGTGGGAGACATGAGTGGGGGCCTGGTGGAGGGTGCCCCTGGTGGCTGGGGGGTGGGGGTGGTGGGTGACATGAGTGGGGGCCTGGTGGAGGGTGCCCCTGGTGGCTGGGGGGTGGGGGTGGTGGGTGACATGAGTGGGGGCCTGGTGGAGGCTGCCCCTGCACTGCTGGGGTGTGGGGGTGTTGGGAGACATGAGTTGGACATGTGTGGGGGCCTGCTGGCAGGTGCCCCACAGTGCTGGGGGGTGGGGGTGGTGGGAGACATGAGTGGGGGCCTGGTGGAGGCTGCCCCTGGTGGCTGGGGTGTGGGGGTGGTGGGAGACATGAGTTGGACATGTGTGGGGGCCTGCTGGCAGGTGCCCCACAGTGCTGGGGGGTGGGGGTGGTGGGTGACATGAGTGGGGGCCTGGTGGAGGCTGTCCCTGCACTGCTGGGGTGTGGGGGTGGTGGGAGACATGAGTGGGGGCCTGTTGGAGGGTGACCCTGCACTGCTGGGGTGTGGGGGTGGTGGGAGACATGAGTGGGGGCCTGGTGGAGGGTGCCCCTGGTGGCTGGGGGGTGGGGGTGGTGGGTGACATGAGTGGGGGCCTGGTGGAGGCTGCCCCTGCACTGCTGGGGTGTGGGGGTGGTGGGAGACATGAGTGGGGGCCTGGTGGAGGGTGCCCCTGGTGGCTGGGGTGTGGGGGTGGTGGGAGACATGAGTTGGACATGGGTGGGGGCCTGCTGGCAGGTGCCCCACAGTGCTGGGGGGTGGGGGTGCAAGGGGACATGAGTTGGTGTTCATTAGTTCAAGGAGACATGTGCCTTTGCTGGGGGGCATGCCCATGTTGGGTGGGCTGCCTGCGGGACATGACCAGGGATGCAGGGTAGTCCCCTGTGGTGTGGGCTGCCTGCAGGGGCCGTGGAGGGTGTACAGGGTACACCTGGGAGGACCCACACTGTCAAATCACATGTGGAACTTCCCGCGCACCTCTGAAATACACGCACCCAGGCTAATCGCGTGTGGAATTCCCCTCGCACCCCTGAAATACACGCGCACCCAGGCTATTCGCGTGTGGAACTTCCCGCGCACCCCTGAAATACACGCGCCCAGGCTATTCGCGTGTGGAACTTCCCGCGCACCCCTGAAATACACGCACCCAGGCTATTCGCGTGTGGAACTCCCGGTGCACCCCTGAAATACACGCGCACCCAGGCTATTCGCGTGTGGAACTTCCCGCGCACCCCTGTAATACACGCGCCCAGGCAATTCGCGTGTGGAACTTCCCGCGCACCCCTGTAATACACGCACCCAGGCTATTCGCGTGTGGAACTTCCCGCGCACCCCTGTAATACACGCGCCCAGGCTATTCGCGTGTGGGACTTCCCGCGCACCCCTGTAATACACGCACCCAGGCTATTCGCGTGTGGAACTTCCCGCGCACCCCTGGAATACACGTAGCCCGCTCCCCCAGGCCCGATCGCGTGAGGAACTTCACGCAAACCCCTGTAATACACGTAGCCCGCTCCCCCAGGCCCGATCGCGTGTGAAACTTCACGCGAACCCCTGAAATACACGTAGCACGCTCCCCCAGGCCCGATCGCGTGAGGGACTTCACGCGAACCCCTGTAATACACGTAGCCCGCTCCCCCAGACCCGATCGCGTGTCAAACTTCACGCGAACCCCTGAAATACACGTAGCCCGCTCCCCCAGGCCCGATCGCGTGAATAACTTCACGCGAACCCCTGTGATGCACGTACCCTGCTGAAATCGCGTGTTAGACTTCCCGCGCACCCCGGTATACACGCACACGTATTTTTTGTCAGCGGGTGTCCGTGTTTGTGGGTACCCCTTTGCACGTCATTTTTCCTGGAGGGCCACAGTATGGGACATTCATCATGGCAGTATATAGGTGCTATTTGTTGGCGCACCTTTTGGCGCACATTTCTTACAGCCGCAGAGACGCTACCGCCTGCTTTCTTGTGGCGGTCGTGTTTGTGCCTGTGCGCTGGTTTGAGCGTGCACTTTTTTCCCCTATTCTATTCCATGAATACGTGTTGTAGGCGAGCGTGTGGGCGTTCCGCGCACTTGTGCCCTGTACTTCCCCCGTGACGCCCACTTTTTGGCAAGTTGTTCCCCATTCCGAGTGTTACGCCCATGTTCCGCCTACTTTTGTTGCGTGCGCCGCGCTATGTGCGAATTTCGCTGTGGCCTGTGCGATTTTCGCTGTGACCTGGCGCACGCTGTTAGATGGCCTGTGCGCCAACATGCGCCGCGCACTTTTTTATCGCACATGCGCTGGTTTTCTCGCGCACGGCCTTCCATGAATCGACGTGCGCTGCTTTTCGTGCGATTTTCGCAATTGCACTGCGATTTTCGCTATTCCACTGCGATTCACACGTTTTTGCCCACTTGCGCCGCGCTAATTATTCCATGAATCGGCCTGAAAATCTCCTCACTTCGTAATCACCTCTGCATGCTTTCATCTACCATCCAATCTTTGCTCACACCTCCCAAGCCAATATCTATTGCCTTCTCCCTCTAAGACTCATGTCACTATCACAGCTCTCCTCCCTCTCCCTCCCCAACCCTCCCTTCTGTTCACCACCTGTCCCCTACATCTCGAACACTAGACCACTTCTCCCCTACCCCTCCTATCGAATTAGCCACCATCCTCCTCAATACCAACCCATCTTGCACTCCTATCAACCCTTTTACCCCCCAAATGGTGAACGTCTTAGTCTCCAGCACTTGCCTTTATCTCTTTAACTTCTCTCTCTCTGTTGGGATCTTCCCTACCTCCTTCAACTCTGCAACCGTTTACCCCTATAGAAGAGATCCTCTGCTGACCGACATGTACCAGCAAACTATTGCTTATTTTCTCTCCTTCCCCATTATTCAAAAGTCTTTGAGCAGATGGGCTTCAACCGGATCACTAAGTACTTTGAGGATAATGGCCTTGGCGATCCACTTAAATATGGCTTCTCTAGTAAACAACAAACTAAGACTGCACTCATGCATGTCTCCAATTTTCTCTCTAATGCTCAACACTCCACTCTCTCTTCTATACTCATCCTTATTGACCTTTCTGTCACTTTTGATAGTGCCAACAACTCCTCTCTCCCCGTCATTCTCCAGGACCTTGGGTTTTCGCAAATCTGTTATTGCTTAGATCTCCTAGTACCTGGAAGGCCGATCCTTTAAATCTCTTGAGACTCACAAACCTCTGACCCTGCCCCTCTCCTTGTCAGCGTCCTGCAAGGATCAGGCCATGGAACTCTGCTCTTCACCCTCTATTATTCTGCCAGAGGAAGACTTATCTCATCCTTTGGCTTTCACTATTACCTTTTTGTAGAAGACACTCAAACATGTTTCTCCTTTCCCCCAAGCTGTCTCAGAACAGATTGTAAGCTGTTTACTGCAATTTGTCACTGGATGGTTCTCTACTGCCTCATGCTGAACTCTTCAAAAACCAAAGTCATCTTTCTCCCAGCTTCCAAAGCCATCCCTCCCCTCTCCTATTTCCTTCCCAACTTATCTTCTAGGTCCTTCTATGACAGCATTCTACAGCTGCAACAATTCATCACCAGCACTGTCTCAGCTTCTTGTATTAACCTGAACATTCTGAAAATGCATCCTTTTCTTACTAGCCACCTCCGAAAAACTCAAATCTCCACTCTTGTTCTCAGCAAACTGGACTACTGCTCAAGCCTGCTCATTGGCTTTCCTCTCTACTCCTTCCTCCCTCTAGACAAAGCCCTCAACTTTGCCACCTGTACTCTACAACCTACCCAGATACTCCTCTACTTCGAAAAAATTCTTCTTGGCACCTTCATGGACAACCCACTCTCTTTTGAAGTTCCTTCTCCTAGTCTACAAAACTGGCAATAGTCTTGCTCCTCAGTGTCTGTCTGATTGTATCTTAGTTTACTCAACATCGTGTTCCCTCCAATTATCCTCTCCACTCAACCTCACTGTGCCATACCATTCATTTGCCTCCTCTCACTTCCAATCTTTCACCTACATGCCCATCTCCAATGGAGCCCACTGACCATGAAAATCAAAGCCAGCCCAACTGTGGATCTTAAGCTTAGCTTAAATTTCACGTACTTGCTAAAGTGGGAGCTCACCCTCCCCAAACCTACCTGCTTAACAAAGCACTGCATCCAGTGATGTTTACTAATGTAATTTTGTATATTTAATCAGTACTCTTCTATAGTTTGAAGCACTTGCCCCTTGTGTTTGTTTTGACCCGGAAATATGTCCTTATTTTTGACAGCATCATAAACTAGCTCACTACTTGTTATATATATATATATAATTATTGTTATAATTGGAGTATTTCTTGAGCGTGGTCCTGGCTTTGGGAAGTAACAGAGTGCTTCACAATCACAGGTGGGAAGAAAACAGTGAGGGAAGCAGAGAAAAAAGCAGTTTGAAGCTAACAGGGGAGGGTGGGCAATTGACAGCATGGGGAAAGACAGTGTAGGGAGCAGATCACCTAGTCTCAGGTAGGGTGGAGAGTTGTCAGCAGTATTTTATGGTATTTTGGGTGAGCGCTAAATATACAGGAATGCTTGTTATTATTCTTATACCAGCATCATAAACAGTCAGCCAAACAGTCAGCCAAACCTGGACCTGATGCGCCCTAAATCACAAGTTCATTATCATGTGGTATTTTATCTACAATACCACTTTGGTGGTAACCCAGAAAATACTTACCAGAGCTCCCGAAAACAGTTAACCATAAAACCAGGCCCTTTGATTGACCCAGTTCACAGTGACCTGTTTGGTTTTCAGTTTTTACCACACGCGGTAGAAAGGTGATACAACCTGCAGGAACACAAAGATATCACATGGTTCACAACTGTCTGTATGTTATCACAAGATACCAGGACACATAATAAGTAATATGAGGCTGATTTACCATTCTCTTTTTGTTTGCTTTATAAGAGATTAGAATTATGGCAAAATGCAAAAACAAAATGTGCAATGCACAGTGTTTTCATATGACATTTCTAGTGATTCATAAATGACAACGTAATATCCACAAATACAATTCATTTGGATTTGCTTCCCCCGCAGTGAATAGCTTTTTCTGTAAAACAGACTTCAAACACTCTTCTTTGCAACAGATGCCAAGAGTTCTGCTAAAACTGACCTGGACATGCATTACTAATCTTGGCAGCTCATAAACCTTCTATTACATTTGATGATTGTCACATGGGTGGTCAAAAACACATGAAAAATAGCTGTCTACATTTATGAACATGTATGTCACTGAAAGGCTCAGGAAATCCTACACTCTGGGCTCGGTTATTATTATAACAATTGAATTCGGAAATTAGGCCAGAGGAAACTAATTTGTAAACAAGGTATCAAAAGGAATTTTATTAAACCTGATACATTATTTAAATAAATGAATTAATCATAAATTAATCAACAATCAATACATTGTTCACATTGCAGGAAAATTGACTATTAAAAAGATCACATACAATTAACAATAATTCACACGCTCATTCATCCACAGGCAGTCATCATCCACACAGCATTCAATAAATATGAAAAAATATGGTAGAACCTAAAGTCCAACATTTACGTTATAGTTTTAAAGCAGTACATCCAATGTACAAGACCAACATAATTTATGAACATGACTGCGCTTTTCTAGGTTGCAACTGTTTGTAAAATGTACTTATCAAAAAAACCTTGAACTATACCTAATTGCTCTGTGCAGCACCTGAAATGAACTACCCAGGTTTATTAACTTATGACAAGATTCACCAGCCTACAACTGCCTGTTTTCTAAAAACATGAATTCACTCCATGCACCTCAATTTTGACTGAACTCATCAAAAACACCCTTAGTTCTGTGTGCCTTCGGTACAGCTTTGGACATGTCCCCCTACGCCTGCCCGGACAGAGCCCGCACTGGAGTTTTGTTTTTTTCCTGCCCACTTATCAGAGTGAACTCAGCAAAGCCAGTATGAACAGAAACTTTCAGCAAAAACAGCACACTCTGAGAGCCCAGGGAGAAGTGAAAGAGAGAGTCCCCTCCCTCTGACTTGCAGCCCTTTTTAAATCCCCTCTCTGGACTGCCCCCAAATGTACATAAAGTGTAGGAATAATACCTGCCACTCACCGTGATGCCATGTGCTAATCAAACCACCTCCCAATGTTCAGAATGTTCAGAAAGCACGTGATCAGCCTGCACTTTTGACTGTGATGCAGCAACAAGGAAAACGGAAGCAAAAAGTTACATCTCTGTACTGGTATTCTCTGCGCTGGTATTATCTGAGCTGGTATTTTGCTCTGAAATGAACAATGGAGCTACATTGAACAGCAGAACGTTCCACCTCTCTTATCTCAAATCGTCCTTATAAACACAGCTTCCATCCTGCACATTTATTCTCTTTTAAAAATGAACTGACTTGTCATCAATATTTTGCACCAACATTTTGCACAATAGGGCTATGGACTGATCTGCCTTGAATATTAGTAATGGGATAAGTTACAGTTTTGGGGTAATTTGTATAATTAGTAGATGTTAGTTTTATTCTTCATTGCACTCAGTCCATATTACTGTGGTGTGGCGTGTCATGATAACATCAGCTGTTATGCAGCATCAAATTCAAAGTCCCCTTTTAACTTGTATGTTTCAAAACTTTCACAATACTGACTCAGACCATATTCAGCCCTGAGTCTCACACTCTTGTTGACAAGTGGGGTCAGTTTTCAATTTTGTTATAATTCTGGACCTTAGTTAAAATTCAGAGCCTCCATTTCCTCTTCCCCCCCTTTTGTTTATGTTGGGACCTAATCAAAGAGTCACTGCAGAAACTATGTAATCCTAGCTATATAACTATTCATACATAAACGTGATCTTGAGCACAAAAAAAATGTATTTTACACTTTGATTTCAAACTGTTATATGCCAAATCAGCCATGAATCTAGCAATTAAACAACACACAATTGGTAACCAAAAGTTTTCACATATTTCTGAATGTATATATATATATGTTTTCTTATTAACATGTTTTTCTTGAAATCTTTTGATCTTTTTTATCTTTTGATTACTTTTTGTATTTTTTATATTAGTGATCTCTGATTTAATTTTTTATGTACTTTTCTTTTGGATTTGTTCAATTCATTTCATTTAGAATTCTTTTTAAATATAATTATTTTGACTGTTTTGAATCTCTTTATAAATAAATCATTAAAAAAGTAAATAACATTAATATTGCCATCCGAAATGAAGAAGGTTCATAACGCCTATTCCATATGGCTGCTTCAGTGGCAGATGACTGCATCAGCCCAATTCTGGAAATCAATCTAAAGTCAATGTTTGTAAGTATCCCACCTTTGCACAGATGAATTAAAATAAAAATAAAATATGATGCATAATATTAAAATCAAGATACTTGAATTTTTATTAACTGTGGTTCCAATCAGGCTCTTGATCAGGGAGTATTATTTTTTTTAATTGCGACAGCCCACCATCCTTTGCAAGCGTGGTTTCCTTCAGGGATCATCATTCTCTCCCCCCCCTTTTTCGGTCCAGGTTTTTTTTCCAGGGCCTCCTGTTCTGAGGTGGTCAACTCTGGATCCGGCTGAATCCAGCTCCCAAAGCGCTGGCGGGGGAATTAGTTAACATTCTAAAGCAAAAGAGAAATAGACTAATTAAGAATCAAGTACACCAACTCATTCACTTTTCCATTTTCTCTGAATTTCCTTGAAATCAAAATGTGGTTTATGCACATCAAATATACAATTTGTACCACAATGTTCTGTAACCCAGTCACCAATGTTCCACTATAACCTAGAAATAAGCCTCGATCATGCATGGAAAATACATAACAGCAAACCCCTCTTTTAATTAGCTGGAAATAAACATATGGATCACTAATGGAAACCATAACATAACTGTATCTTTTTAGATGCTTGACTGTGGGCAAAGGTACAAGTTAGACATTACCACAACAATTCAACCTTCATTTAACCTGCCATTTGAATTATACATCAACCTGTTTAATTATATATCAACATGTACCAAACTAAACAAACACCAATATGGAATTACTATATATTTATTTTATATTCCGTTTACATACTCACCTGTTTTTCATCCCCACTTTTTTTATACATTCTATGTACTCACAGTTACTCACCTGATGTAACTCTCATAGTACCCCTTTTTTTTTACACAAGTTGACATTTTTCATATTACTGATGTCTACTTAACTGCCATGGTGAACCTCTGGAAGTAAAATAGTTTTATTTTCAGGATATGATTACATTTTTCACTCACTACTAGTTTCTCCAGTTCGTTCTAATATCCTCACGTTATGTTTTGGGTGGAGCAGTTTAGTTTGGTTAATATGGACAAGTTGTTCCGCAGTTAAGTCTCCTTCCTTTATAGCAATTCGGTGGACTACAGTTGAAATCTTATCCGAAATGGCCCGCGCCATGATGCAAGAAACTTTTCATTTTTGTGTTGAATTTTTTCCAAACCAAATGTATATACCTCGTCTCCTATCTCATATTCCCTCACAGATATTTTCTTGTGATAATATAATTTTGCACTATCAGCAGTTTTTTCCAAATTCTGCTTTGCAAATGCAAAACCATGTTGTAAGTGCTTTCTTAGCTCTTCCACATATTCATGGATTGTGGTGGCATTTATCAGTACCTGCTCATTAATTCTGTAAAGAAGGTGTTATGGCAAGACCATTTTCCTACCAGTCAAAGTTTCATGTGAACTGAGATTTCTTGATCAAGGTGGTGTTGACCTAATAGCCATTATCCCCAGAGGCAGTCACAGATCCCAACTGGATCAAGTTTCAGCTACAAACTTTTTTACCATATCAATGATTTACCTGTTGCAACGTTAAACATCCCCAGAAGAAGGGGGCTGGTATGAAATGTGCAACTTCCTCTTTACACCAAAGATTTGCCACATTTTTGTCATTACTGCCCTTGTAAAATAGCTTTCACGATCTGATTCTATTCTCTGAGGTAAACCAAAACTTGAAAAAATATGATTGACCGGCAAAGTGGCTGCTGTGTGCTCTCTGCAGTCAGGGGCTGGGATATATTCCGCCCACTTGGACATCAAACAAGTGACTGTCAACAAAAACCTGTTTCCCGGTGCTTACCTTTGCACGGTCCTGATGAAGTCTTTTTGCAGGTCTGACCATTGTAGTGTCAGACCTCTTTTCATTAATGGTACCCTGTGTGTTGGAGAAGTAGGCTGGAATTATGCACACACCAGACATCCCCTTGTATAGCGTTATACATTCTGTGACGTGTGGCCAATAGCTGTAATCCTTTAAAATGCCCAATATTTTCAGGTAGTCTGTGGCCTTCAGTCATGGCATAATGGGCATGATGTAGCATCAATCCCTGAAATTACAAAGGTACTACCCATTGAATTTGGACTGACAGAGATACCCGAATAATCAGTCCACCTTGTAAACAAATTCTCTTTTTGTTTTTCAACAGCACCCTCAGTTCCTCTTTCCCTTTGTAGTCCTCCTCAGTCAAAGGATTTTGCACTGCATCTAGAAAGTGGTTATAAAATTTGCCTAAAATAACAGCTTCTTTCTGAGCCTTAACCAAGTCCTGGTCAGGAGTTTCAAAACTCCACTGTGCCACAGGCTGATCAACTGTTTTCTGAGTTTTGGAGCGTGCCATCGCATCCCCCTGGATTTCACCCAGCATGTGCTTGATAGAAAACAATTCACCCATCATAGATACAACTTTTGCTAATTGATCTGCCTTGCCATTTCCTTCCTTGTCTTCCCCTGATATTTTCAAATGTCCATGTATCTTCCTTCAATGAAGGATCAGGTCATTTTCTGAAACAAATTTGTCTATGGCTTGAATCATTATGACATGTTTAAATGGTTTCTTGTTATATGTGTGCATTCCTCTAAATTTCCAGCTGGGGAAATATTCCACAAAACTATTTTGTGCATAATCAGAACCAGTGATTTCTCTAAGTTTATTTTCTGCTGCTGTAGATATTGCCTTATAAATGGCAGCCAATTATGCAACTTCACTGCTTTTAGGTCCTAACCCAATGCTTACTCTTGGGATGCCAGTGCATTTAACCGACACATTTGCTATTCCTGCCACAAGCTCTTTTTCAGAATCACCTCCAACATGGTATGAACATCCATTTACATACCCAGTCGGGAGATACCAGTACATTTCTTCATTGAAAGCCTTGTGTGGGGATTGCTCAAATTCATTTAAATGTGTTTCTAATTATGTGTCTTCAGGTGCACAGACAGCCAGCTGCACAATTGTGTAATTCTGCCAGACCATGAGCAACTGGGCTCTTTTTGTTCTGTCCATATCTCACTTCCACTGGAAACCTCTGCAATGGTAATGTCCATGACGTAATCCTTGACTGGGCCAAATTCCATGATCTGATCCTTTTATTTTGCAATCATTGTAAATGGCTGTTGATTTGTTTCAACAATCCCCCCCTTGACTTATGGGGCAGAAATGCTGAAATGCCCAGACAGTGGTCAAAATTGCCTTTTCACGTTCACTAAACTTAGTCTCTTGCCTTGCTGGCAAATCCAATGGTTTCATTATGTGCATTATGTTTTTGGTATAGCACTGCTGACATACATTGATCTATGAATCCTATTTCTACAAAGAAATCTTGTTTTTTGTTGGATATGCTAAACATGGTGTTTTTATCAAACAGTTTTTCAACTTGACCACTGCCTCACTTTGTTCCTTTTCCCATCTCAAGTCAGTCAGTCATTTAACTTTATTCGGCCTTTCGGCCATAAAAATACATTCTAGCAATACATTTCTAGATAGTTATTACAACAATTCAAGGAAGAAAAGAAGAAAACAAGGGGGGAAACATCACCCTTATTGGACACCACAGAACAAATCTCTCTGAAAGATTCAGTACCACCGATCCTGCGCCCCTTTTAACTCCCAAATCTGCGGGGGCCCAAAACGGTATGGTTCACCCCAGAAAGAAATCAATTGCTAATGGAAACACCAGGGAGGGCTGCAAGACCAGAGTTGTGGGATGGGCCGGCTATAATCCCACTTCTTCGAGTCCGCCAATACAAATTGCATTTTCTCAAAACATCCCTTGCCATATGATCATCCAGAACGACCAATTTGACAGAGTCAGCAGGAATCTCATTAGTCAATCTAGTGCACTCCACCAGAGTTTCCTTGGTCACAAAAGCACAGTTCCCTACAGAGTGCAGTCAATGGAGGCATTTGTTCAGATGGGCATACCTTGGTTCTCATCTGTTGAGGGGTAATTTTGGTACCCCATGAAGAAACACAGTGGTTCTTCTAGGCGCTTCATGGGCATTATGCCTGAGCAGAAGCCTCCCAGGGCAAGGGTTGTGTGCATTGGTTGCCCTCCCAATGGGACGCTTGATAACCAGGTTCCTCGGGGTATGGTTCTCCAGAGGTGGAAACTCAGACCCTGAAATAGAGGCCTTACGATGCTCTCTGGGCACATTTGGATTTGGAGATTGGTCAGCTTCTGATTGCCTCATAAGGGTTTGGGCGTTCGGGGCATCAGAAGTAAAGGAAGGATGAGGACACAAGAGATACGACCCCACATCAGCAGTTGGGCCCATACCCCTAAGCCCATCTCCCGATAGACCCTCTCCAGCCCTCCACACCCCTCCATCCCCCTTGGGCTCTGTCACACTCTTAATCAAAGCCAATAGTAGTTTTTTTTATGTTGGCCAGTTCAGAAAGCACTCGGTCACAGGGGTAGCCCAGTGTAGTGTTGGGTTCTGTGAGAGATGAGGCTGGCGGGACAGATTCCCTTGGGTAGTGGGCTTGTATACCCAAAGGGGGTTAAACATAGGAAGGAGCTGTCCCCCAAAATTGCAGCTGACATAGACTCACTCCAAGTGCTGCAGGAAGGACTGAAATGATGCTTTACCTCACAAGATCCATCCAAAGCCAAGTCCATTGGATCCACTGCAGGGGTGGACAGAAGAACATGGAGGGTGGACACGCTCAATGGCCGGTGCCATTCATGGCTCATGGACCAAACAAGTAGTTACCAAGGGCGGGCCTTAATGACAGCCCAGGGTGTGTAAATGGTGCAGTGGGTGCCAGAGAAGTGGCTGATGGATCACAGCCCTGAGTGAGTTTGGCAACGCCCAAAGTGATCCTCTCGCAACCACTGCCTAGAATATCAAGGAGATCAGCAGTGCCCATGCAGTCTAGGCTCTCTCCAGGGGTCAACAGATTAGCATTTGGCACATGTTCATCATTTTTTATACTTAGATGGGTAATGTCAGGCAAAGAGTTGAAAGCAGGTCCTTGACTCGTCCCATGTGGTCGTGGGAAAAACTCTCCATGGAGGCTGTGGGTGCTAGATTTCTCGGGTGCTGACTCCCCCATTACCTCCCACCATGCTGGGTCCCAAATAGTTTCAACAGTCACTTGGTCAGGCGCTCTGTCCGCGTTGGAACCCACAGAGTGCAAACTCCACTTCACTGGCACTTCCCTAGCACTTTGCCTTGCAACCCCACCCCCCTTTTCTTTGCACTGCTTTGAACTTACGGTTCACTTTGAAGTCGAAGGGGCCTTGCAGGTTGGACAGAAGAGCAGACTTGGAGAGAAAGACAGGAGAAGGGGATAGGAGTTCTTCCACTTCTCTAACTCTGGCCACTTCTTCAGCAGTGTTCAGACCAAACCAAACCTCCGGTACAAGAGAACCAAAAGTCTCAGATCACAAGTGCTAATCTCACCTTAACACAATCAAAGTCCATGGGACACTCTGGGACCTTCTGCACTTTTGCCGTTGATGCTCCCCTGGCAGATCGCAAATACCAAGGCGGGAGCAAACACCCGCACCCTTGCTTTCCTCAGGCTTTAACCCTTGCGGGTGAAGCCCACTGTAGTTATCCTGTTGGGGGCGGAGCGTTAATGCGGGCAGTTGGAGCAGCACAAAAGAGGACTTTCAAGGCTCCCAGTTGGGAGAAAACACCTGTGCCCTTTCTTCCCGTGGGCGTTCCCATTTCCATGGTACACCGTGTTTCAGCAATTTGGTCAAAGGTTGTGTAATTTCTGCATAATTTTCAACACATTTCCTGTTGTAACTTGTCATTCCTAGCAAACTCTTTAGACTTTTCAGGTTGGTGGGATGTTTTAATTTTAGAATTGCTTCTGCTTTTTTCTTTTTCTCGTTCAACCCTTGTTCCGTCACTTTATGGCCTAGAAAATGTACCCTTTTTCTACACCACTGTACCTTCTGTAAAGATACCTTTTCCCCAGCTTTTTGTAAGTGACCAAGCACATGCCTAATTTCATTGAAGTGACTTTTTAAGTCTTCATTTTTGATTAGCACATCATCAACATAAACTATGGTTCCTCTCTCAGCTGCATCTGGGGTGCCTTGCTCAGGAATATCCAAAATTCACTCCCACTATTGACATATCCCAAGGGGGTGCGGAACCATGCATATTGTAATTTGTCAAAGGGAAATGCAAATACATTTTGTATATCTTCAGCTAGGGGTACACACTAGCAATCAGCTGCATGATCTGAAGTGGTAAACACCTTTGACCCTTGAACCCGTGCAAGGTCTTGATTAATTTTTGGAAGGGGCCACCGTGAAAAGGGTACCCTCTTGTTGAATTTTCTTAAGCCTGCACACAAGTGCCATTGGCCATTGGGCTTTAGTATCCCTAATATGGGAGTATTTGAAGTACTATGAATAGGCCTAATGATGCCTCTAAATTCCAAATTTTTTATTATTTACGCCAGTGACTCCAGACATGCCTGGAGTAACCTATATTGTCACACACATACAGGCTTCCTACCATATCCGTCTGGCAGTCTGGCAACATGTAAATCAGTCAGCCCACAATCATAGGCATCTTTGTGAAAAACCTCTTTGAATTCCATAAACATCTTCCTCAATTGATCCCTTTCGTCTTCATTTGTGCAAGCATCTGCAGCTTGAATCTGCTCCTCTACTATTTTAGAACATTCTGGGAAATCCTCCAAAGGGTGAACCTCTGCACATTTCTCTAATTGTGTAGCAGTGTCTCTTTGGAGAGCCGCAAGCCTCAAATATTTTGGAATATTGACCTCCATCTGAATTTGATGTGTTTTACTTTGCTGCTTTTCTCTTTCGGATGTACCCACTTCAAATAGGACACAATAATCCTGGTGACAGCATATCACTTCAGTTGGCTCATAGAGGTATACAGACTGAATTCTAAAAATTACCTTTGATTTAGACTCCAATGACTCAGGTAATTCACCCTGTGAAGTCACATAGTTTTCAGAGATCACTGGGTTGCATAGATCAGCAGTGGGTTAGGATTCCTACACTGCCAACCCTAATGCTGTATTTTCCTCCACAAGAATGTCCTGACACCCTTTATTATTCACCAGTATTCAAACGGGTCCATCCCCAATCTCTACCAGTGGTGTATACTCGCATTCTAGTCCTTGCTGTTTCGTAGATTCATTTAGGCACACAAATGCATCAGGCCCTTTCATATGTTGTCCCTTTCTGTACTTTAATGCTATTGTAAATTGTCTGGTAATAGTGACATCCTTCTTCACTTGAAGCTCAATCGCACATGGCATCATTTGGGCACAATGGTAGGCATGTCTTTTGTCCATGAATCCAGGTGCAGCTCCACCCAGTCTGAACAAGGCCTTTTTATTTAAGAAATCTAAGACCATATACATTATGTGTATGATATAATGTCCCAAATAGAATGTATTTTAGGTTCCACTTACAATCCACACATTGTGGTGAATGCTCAATTGCAATCTTTAGCATACATCTTCCCACAATTCTTTGCCCCAATTCAGGGTCATCCAGCCCATAAATCTGTTGATTTTTAATTTTAAAACTTGGAATATCCTCTCTGTGAAGTATTTGTTTAAACACCTTTTCATTAATGAAACTTCTTTCCTGCTCTCCACCAAAGTGACTTCAATCTTTTCTGGATGTCCATTCACATGGATAGGGATCTAGGGCTGTCCTTCTGCCATGTGTATTTCTGCAATTGTTGAAATGTATTTTTCCTCATCTGATTCTGCAGCAGTATTTGGTTTGCAGTTTTAGTCATCTAGATAAAAACGGAATGTGTTTTCATCTATTCTCTTTGCCTGTTTTTCTTAGTATCCAAATAAATCTCTGAAGGCTGCTTCTCTTTTACTCCTCGCATTCCATCCTGCCACATGAGAATGACAGTGATGCTAGGCACACAGCCATTCTGAAAATATACTTACACTGCACTTTCTGATTTAGCAAAGGTGTGGCATTCTTTTCCACCTTTGTTCTGAGTCATTATTTTCTTAGATTTCAGTGGTGTTTTGGCTAAGGGCCACAACACCCCATTTAGCCCATCAATGAGGGGTGACAGGCTTCTCAGACAATTTGTACCTATGAGGAAAAGTATTTAATTAATGGGTGTGACCAACATTTCCTGTCTCATCCTATGCTTCCCGATCTTTATGTCAACCTCAGTGATACCTTCCACAGGTATTTCTTCCCCATTGGAGTTGTGCACGGGCCTTCACTCTGCCTCAACTTTACAAAGTGTTGTGGGGATGCCCCCTAATTGATGTCTTGGATTAGTCCCTGAGACATTATTGTTGCTTGGGCACCTGTGTCAATCATTGCAAATGCGCTACATTTCTCTTCAATAGTGATAGGAGCATAATATCTATCCTCACATTCATATTGTATGCATAAAACGTGTGAATTATTACTGATTTCAGGGTTGACTTTTCTTAGGCCAGCCTGGCTTTTTGGTAGGCAAAGGGGCATATGAAATGACATTTTGCCCCCCGTTTTGCCCATTTCTTTTTCAATTTATTTGTCTATTCTGCTGGATTTAGCACCCATTTGAAGTGTAGCCACTAACTGCCCCTCTGATTTGGGATCACTAGTATTCCTTGCCCATTCCCCTGCTGTTGTTTCCTCATTGTCTAGGCCCTTTCCACTTATATCCACTCTGGAACCTATCGACTGTGTATTTTCACAAGTGTCAGGTAACAGAATGTCAGTTTTCAGTGTGTGACACTGACCTGCATTTTGCACGATGCCTGTCATTTCTGTCTCTTGGAATATCTGGGGCTCAAAATACTCCTCAGGTAACTGACCTCCATCTCCCTTTTGTGGTATTTTAATTTCAGTGAAGGTATGAACAGTATTTTGGTTATCAAGTATGGATAAACTATCTGTTGTTCCTGACTTTTCATGTTGTGTTATTTTGAAATTGCATATTCTTTTTTAAATTGCCATCTAGGGTGATGCTCTTTTGGTTTTACCTGTTTATTTCTAATTTTCTGCTCCTCATTTTCATACACATGAATGGTCTTGTTCAAATATTAGTTATACCATAGTCCCTTTTTGTGTGTGTTGCTGTTCTCTGTCTCACTTTCATTCATTTGTTTTCTTATTCTTTAATAGCTAGCCAACTCAGTGTTTTCATTCAGAGGTAATTAATGGGTATCTGTGTTCTCATCATTGCCGAAATGACTAACTAGTCACTTGTTGTTGCTACGCGCAAGATCACTCCTATGACCTTCTGCGCTTTCATTTGGTTTGCAGTTTTTTGCACTGCACTTAGTTTCCCCATTTGCCGAGACAACCTTTTAAACTGGGCCTCTAAGCATTGGAACCGGTCCATGTCCCTGAACTCATCCCTTTGTGGTCTGGGTCAGTAATGATTGAAATCACCCTGATTAGGCTTGTTCTGGTACCTTCCAGGAGACTAATTTCTGTTTGTGGTTCCACTGAATTCTCATGACACAGGGGCTTCAGAGCGTGGGGTGACCATCCTTTGACCATGGTCACCCTGTGGTGGTGGCTGAATATATTGGCGAGGTACACAATAAACATTTTGTCTTTCATATGGGTGTATTTGCTCCCTATGCTGATTCCTATTCTCAATGAATCTATACACCTACCTTACTATTTATTGATGGCCATACACCATTGTGTTAAGGTCAAATCTACTCTCTGGCCTGTAGGAAGGCGAGGCTCTGAACTCTAACTACGTCTCTGAATTTCAGTGAAAATTAAAAGTGTCCCCACTTGTCAACAAGAGTGTGAGACAAAAGTGTGAGACTCAGGCTGAATCCGGTCTGAGTCAGTATTGTGAGTGCTTTGAAACATACAAAGTAAAAGGGGGTTTGAATGTGGTGCTGCATAACAGCTGATGTTATCATGACATACCACACCGCAGTAATATGGACTGAGTGCAATGAAGAATAAAACTAACATCTACTAATTCTACTAATAACCCCACTACTCTAACGTATCCCATTACTAATATTCAAGGCAGATTAGTCCATAGCCCTGTGGTGAAAAATATTGGAGCAAAATATTGATAACAAGCTAGTTCATTTTAAAAGATAATAGATGTGCAGGATGGAACCTCCGTTGTTCATTTAAGAGCAGAATACCAGTGCAGAGATGTTACTTTTTGCTTCCATTTCCTTCTTGCTGCATCACAGTCAAAAGTGCAGGCTGATTACATGCTTTCTGGAACATTCTGAACAATGGGAGATGGTTTGATTAGCACATGACATCACTGTGAGAGGCAGGTATCATTCCTACACTTTATGTACATTTGTTGGCAGTTCAGATAGAGGGTCTAAAAAGGGCTGTCAGTCAGAGGGAAGAGACTCTCTCTTTTTTGCTTAGCCCTGGGCTCTCAAGAGTGTTGTTTTTTTCTGAAAGTGTCTACTCACATTGGCGTTGCTGAGTTTATCTTGATGAGTGCGAAGGAAAAACCAAATCTTGTCATAAGTTAAGAAACCTGGGTAGTTCATTTCACCTGCTGCACAGAGAAATTTGCTACATTTCAATGTTTTGTTGATAAGTACATTTTACAAACACTTCCAACCTTGAAAAGCTCATTCACATTCATAAATGTAGTCAGCTATTTTTCGTGTGTTTTTGACCACCCATGTGACAATATTCAGATGTAAAAGAAGGTTTATGAGCTGCCAAGGTTAGTAACACATTTGAAGGTCAGTTTTAGCAGAACTCTTGGCATCTATCGCAAAGAAGAGTGTTTGAAGTCTGTTGTACAGAAAAAGCTATTTACCATGGGGGAAACAACTGCAAATGAATTGTATTTGTGGATATTTCATCTTCATTTTTGAATCAAAGGAAATGTCATGTGAAAACACAGGTGGCCTCATTACGACCCAGGCGGTAAGTTACCGCCTGGGTCGTACCTTTACCACCATGGCGTAAACTACGTTTACGCCATGGTGGTTGGCGGACTTACCGCCCCATTCCGAGGTCGGCGGGGCGGTAAGTCCCCAATCCCCATTTACCCTTCCCCATTCCCATTTTTGCCCCATAGGGCATAATGGGAGTGGGGAAGGCGTTAATTACGCCACCGTAAATTACGGTGGCGTAATTAACAACATGGTCCCTTAGCGCCATGGATTTTAACACCTGCTAAAAGCAGGTGTTAAATCCGCCATGGCGCTAAGGGACCTCGGAATCAGGCGGTAAAGGTCGGCGCTGTTTACGCTGCCGTAAACCCCTTACCGCCTGAGTCGTAATGAGGCCCAGTGCATTGCTCATTTTTGTGTGTGTTTTGGCATAATTTTTATCTTATAATCTCTTATAAAGCACAAAAAAGAGAATCAGCCTCAGACTACCTAGTATGTGTCCTGGTTTCTTGTGATACAGACAGTTGTGGACCAATTGATATCTTTGTGTTACCACAGGCCGTTTCTCCATTCTGTCGTGTGTGGTAAAAACTGAAAACCAAATTGGTCACTATGAACTGGGTCAATCAAAGGGGCACGCTATATGCATACCTGTTTTCAGCTACTCTGGTAAGTGTGTTCTGGGTTACCACCAAAGTCGTATTGTAAATAAAATATCACATGATAATGAAATTGTGATTTAGTGCACACCAAGTCTTGTTTCGGCTTACCGTTTATGATCCCAGAATAAGAATAATACCAGGCAGTCCTGTATATTTAGGACTCACCAAAAATACTGCAAAATATCACTGACAGAGTACAGGTTGTTCTCATCTTTATACCACTGTACAGGCACCCTTCATGGGAATGCTTCCGATATCTGTAAATGTGTTATTGTAAGTCACCTCTGTTTGAAATTGACCTCCCTGTTCTTCAAATAAAAGAAAAATGCAAGACCACTTCAGATCACAGTGCAGGGGATACCCACTTTAAGTGCCAACTCAATCAAATGCCTTGAGCATGTAGTGATGGTTAGTAGTTGTCCAGGTCCTACTGTTCACTGGCCCTGATTCCCTAAAATTGTATTTGATAACGTTAGCTTACTGCAACAACTATTCAAATATGTTACGCCTACTTTTGTTATGTGCGCCGTGCTATGTGCGTTTTCGCTGTGGCCGTAGCGCACGCCGTTAGATGACCTGTGCGCCGGCATGCGCCACGCAGATTTTCAGTGCACATCCCACATTTTACTCGCGCACAGACTTCCATGAATCGATGTGCGTGGGTTTTGCTGCAATTTTTGCACTTGCACTGCGATTTGCACGGTTTCGCACGCTTGCATGGGAATTTTCAGCGCACATTAATTCCATGAATCTAATCTTATGTCTCTGTCATGTTGGAGGCAAGCACAGGTGCCAGGGAAGGTATGGGTGGAAGCATCACTCCTTCCGGTTGATGAACAAAGCAGCACATTTAAAAAACCTAAGCAGACATTTCGGCAGTACACTGAAGGAAATGTGTTGCTTGTTTGTTAAAGGTTAGGAAATTCTAGTACCCATCTAGACAACAGCACCTTCTTTTTCTTTCTATGCTCAGCTGCTGAAGGCTTTGTGTTCTGTGAGTATTTAACTGATAACAAAATTACAGAAGAGGGCTACATAGTTACCAAGAAGGCACTCAGTCAGTCGTATCTCTGATGAATTGATGCTATTAACCTAAAAGGCATATGTGTGTGCTTTTCGTCAACAGGGCTGCATAATAAACCTCAGTAAGGCTCTTGTTTAATTTGATCTAGGCTGTGGTGCGGAAGGATGGGCAAAACTATACACTTTATTATGTGCCCTGTCATTTCGCTCCCTATGTCAGAGATACCAGCTGAGGTGATTTTGCTCCCTACTTGGAGTGAAATGATTTTTCAGGGAGTAAAAAGTAATTATATTTGCAAATAGGAATACTTTCTGCTTATTAAAAGAGGTTCTTTCCCCCTAAAATTCCCTTTGAGATCGGGCATTAATATTATTAGAGTTCCTTCCTTCCTATGCTTCTGCTCTACTGGTCACTAATTTGAAAAAATATAAGTGGAGCTTTGTGCGTTGAAGCAACGACATGTTCATTATTTCTCGTTTTTGTTAGGCACATTTTCCTTTTTTAGGGAGTAAACATCCATGATGCATATGTCTCTTAGCTCTAAGGCTGGTGTTATTACTACCCACAGGAGAATGTAATGTGGACTGTAGGCAGAGGCACAGGAATTTTGGATCATCATATTCTAAGGTGAAGTTATTCTGATGCAATTATCATTCTTACACAAATTATTAGAAACATGTTCTCCTGGCCCTTGACTTACTAAATGGCACTTGAACTCCTTTCAGCATGTTTTGAACACATTGCTTTTGATTGCCATTAATCCATCGGCAACTGTATTCTGTCTGAGTTTCTTGACAGCCACATCAGTTATGACAAGAGATATTTGAGGGCCACAAATGCCAGGGACGTCGTTTGCAGCAGTAACAGGCTGACAAGTCAGCCTATTCAAGGGGTGGAACCCACCTACCCCAACCCACCACCAAGAGAAAACCTACCTAACGGTCAATGAACAATAACACACCAACCTTGATAAAGAACCCTTGGGTCAAAACATGTGTCGGCTAACCACGATATTATCGCATCAGAATAGAATTCCCTTTTTTTTGGTTTGAAAAATCAGAATACAAAGAAAAATGTCTTTAAGAATAAATATTGTTTGCGCAAAATAACTGGGAACACAACTAAGATATTTGTGTTTTGTAATACAAATGAGTGATTTTCCAGTGGCATAAAACATACAGAGCCTCATTACGACTTGGGGCGTTATCCTGGCATAAATCAAACAGAATACCCCCCAAATGAATTACTGTTACCACCACTTGGTCCGGAGGAATTTCCGCTGGATTACAACTGGTGGTGGCGGTGTAATTCCCCATTCATATTGAGTCCATATTGAGTCCATTAGACTCAATGTGGCTTTTGTGGTGGAATTACTGTAGCGGAAATTCTGACAATCGGAATTTGGCATAGTGGTAAAGTTGGCGGTAACTCCATTGCAACTTTACCACTTACCGCCAAACTCATAATGAAGCTGACATTTTTCTCTGCGCAAAAGTATGTTTGCAAGGTGCTGTGGCAGATATTGTAGTCTTGGACTGGTTGATAAGTTTTCTGTATAATATATATGTGTTTGGAAAAAGTGTTGTAAGATTTTTAAAGAATTACAGTGGGTGGGAAGAGGGAATTCCTTTCTAAACTCTATTTTGTGACGCAACAGTAGCTCACAAAGTGTCTTATCTCATTAGTACGTGGCGCACATGGAAAATAATGTGCACACAACAGCCAACCGGTTCCGCACATAGAGACAAATCATTAGAGGGAACATTGCTGGTAAGTGTGTTCTGGGTTACCACCAAAGTCGTATTGTAAATAAAATATCACATGATAATGAAATTGTGATTTAGTGCACACCAAGTCTTGTTTCGGCTTACCGTTTATGATCCCAGAATAAGAATAATACCAGGCAGTTCTGTATATTGAGGACTCCCCAAAAATACTGCAAAATATCACTGACAGAGTACAGGGTGTTCTCATCTTTATACCACTGTACAGGCACCCTTCATGGGAATGCTTCCGATATCTGTAAATGTGTTGTTGTAAGTCACCTCTGTTTGAAATTGACCTCCCTGTTCTTCAAATAAAAGAAAAATGCAGGAGCACTTCAGACCACAGTGCAGGGGATACCCACTTTAAGTGCCAACTCAATCAAATGCCTTGAGCATGAAGTGATGGTTAGTAGTTGTCCAGGTCCTACTGTTCACTGGCCCTGATTCCCTAAAATTGTATTTGATAACGTTAGCTTACTGCAACAACAATTCAAATATATCATGTTTTATTATGCATTTCAGCAGAAGGTTAATGTTAAACAATATATTTTATCATAAGATAACATTCAATACAAATTTTAAAAGTAAAGCTTTTCTGGGTAGTTATGAGCCGCCCATGGTATTCTCGCTAGTCCTTTTCTAATCTTCACTTTGTATGCCCACTCTCTATTAAAAAATAATTTGAATAAAAGTTCCCCTTCTGCTTTTGTTACCTTCCTGCCATCCACAAAAATCATTAAAAAGAAAAGTGTCATAACACATTTCTCTTCCTGTGTTTGTAGAGAAACCCTTAATTGTGAAGCTGAGAAGACTTCTATTACTGTGCTCAGTCAAGTGACTTAATGGTTCTGTGTTTCGAGGATCATTTACCATCATGTGACTTTTGTGAGAATCCCTTTATTTGACCACTTAGGCACATTAGGCAAAATGTATGTTTTATCATTGACACATAAGGCAACATGTCATTCTATTGGGGTGAATAGTGGGGGGAGATAAGAGGCTGGACTCCTCCAAGTTGAAGGTTAAGGGAGTTACTCAGCTGGGTAGTCAGAACCTGATGTTGTGGCGGAGGATGGAAGAAGAGATGAAATGTAAGTTGGGGGAGACTGTGATTGAAGAAGGGACGACAGTGGTTAACGAAGGGGAGATGTAGACAAAGGAGAGATGGTGGTTGAGGACGTGGAGATAATGGTTGAGCAGGGGGATACAGTGGTTCAAAAGGAAGAGAAGACAGCATGAAAAATTAAGGAGTGAGTAAATATCTTTTAAGCCAAGAACGAAACAGGGAAGAGAGAAAAGGGAATAAAGAGGAAGAGGAAAAGCATTCTAGTGTTTGGGGGCAAGAAGAGAGAAAGCTTGAAAGCGAGAGTTAAGACACAGAGGACAGGGAAAACTAAGCAGGAAAAGGGATTTAGATTGAAGTAAATAGAGGGGACATAGAGAGAAATAAGGGAGGAGAAATAGGGATGAGCAAGGCTATGAACACTTTCAAAAACCAGACAAAGAACATTGAAGAGCAAAAGTGATTCGAAGGGAAGCCAGTGAAGAGAAGTGAGAGCAGGAAAGATGGAGTCACAAGAAGATAGAGAGAAGAGGAGGCAAATAGGTGAATTATAAATAGAATGAAGGGGATCAAAATGAATAGCAGGAAGCCCAAAAAGGAGAGAAGAACAGTAGAATAGGTGAGAGAAAAATAAGAGACAAAAATGTTTGATGCATTAAAAGAAACAAAAGGTCTAGCCTTGCAGATATTATACAGATAAAAGCAAGAGGAGTGGGAAACAGCAGAAATGTGACAGGAGAATGATAAGGAACAGTCAAAAATATCCACAAGATTTCAAGCAGAGGAGGAAATTGAAAGAGAAGAAGGGGGAAAAAAGGGAGGCATAGGTGGAGGAATGGTAGAGGCAGGAAAGAAACAAACTGCAGTATTTTAAGCTGGTCAGATAGTACAGCGAGCTGAGCGCTCATTTCTGACATCTGTGCAGAGCCTGCTGATGTAGATTTGAATCCTGGCAGTGCCAACTCAGCCTTTTATCCTTCTGAGGTTGCTAAATTGTGTACCAGGCAGTGGGATTATAATACCAACTGTTATTTCAGCGCATACATACTGCTGGGTCAGTTGGCGCTATATCAAATCTAGATATTACTAATATTATTATTTTTATTATTATTATTATTATTATTTGGAGGGATTTAGATGGAGATAGCAAGCTGTCATCCAAGACTAAATCGCAAGGAGGCAAGAGGAGAGAGCCTCATGAATAGATGGGAAGAATGAAGAAAAAGAAAGGAAGAGCTGAGTATCGCCAGTATAAAAGTGATGAGTCAGACCAAAAGAAGAGATAAGAGAAGCAAGGGGAAAGATGTACAAAAAAAGAGGAGGGGACCGATGACTGAGTCCTAAGGGACACCATAGCGAACAGGGACAATGAGGAGGTTGAGCGGGCACATGACCTAGATGGAGTGCGGACAGTGATAGTGTTAGTTGTTCCCGCCATTCATGGCAGAGGGGGCGGGTAGTGTGGTTTGTCATAAGCGGTGGGGATCAGCTAGATCCCAGGTTGGTTTTAGGTCCCATGTCATACCCAGGTCATAGGGTGGTCTCCATGGGTGGATCTGGCAGCAAGGATTCTGCAGGTCTCATAGAATTAGCGATGGTCAGTGTGGGCATTTTACCAGATGAAGTCTGACTAGCCAGGGTAGCGGCCAAAGGTTCCTGTTCAATCTAAGTGGGAACGGTACTGAGTCACTAAAGGAGCCTCTAGTTCCTACCAATTCTCAGATATTGTTTGGAGCATGTCTTCATAAATGGGGAGAAATCTCCTGCCTTGCATGACATCATTTCTAGTGATCAGACAACAATGGGTGAAGGAAGAGCAGTTTATTCCCGAACCAAACCAGCCAGTAAGAGGGTTTGATGGTCTTCACAATTCTTCCTTTGCAATGGTAGAGCTTAGTTGAAGAGGGAGAGCCTCCAGGCACTGTTTTGCAATTAAGAACACCTTTCCATCAGGGTTTCTCTTAAGTAATGACCTACATGACAGAGACATAAGATTAGATTCCTGGAATTAATGTGCGCTGAAAATTCCCGCGCAAGCGTGCGAAACCGTGCAAATCGCAGTGCAAGTGCAAAAATTGCAGCAAAACACGCGCACATCGATTCATGGAAGTCTGTGCGCGAGTAAAATGTGGATGTGCACTGAAAATCTGCGTGGCGCACGCCGGCGCACAGGTCATCTAACGGCGTGCGCTACGGCCACAGCGAAAACGCACATAGCGCGGCGCACATAACAAAAGTAGGCATAACACGGGGCGTGACACGCGGAATGGGAACAACGCGTGAAAATGTGGGCGTCACGGAGGAAGTAAAGGAGGCAAGTGCGCGGAACGCCCACACGCTCACCTACAACACGTATTCATGGAATCGAATAGGGCAAAGCAGCGCACCGGCAAAGACGCGCACAGGCCTAAACACGTACGCCACACGAAGGCAGGCAGTAGCGTCCCTGTGCATGAAAAAAATGTGCGCCAAAATGTGCGCTAACAAAAAGCACGTATATACAACGCTGATGATTGTTCCATACTGTGGCCCACTAGGACAAATGACGTGCAAAGGGCTACGCGACAAACATGAACACCCGCTGTGTCCAAAAGAGCGTGTGCGTGTATTTCGGGGGTGCGCAGAAGTTTCACACGCGATTGGCCTTGGGCGAGCAGGGTGCGTGTAAATCTGGGGTTGCGTGAAGTTTCACACGCGATAGGCCCTGTGCAAGGGGGTGCGTGTATTCCTGGGGTTCGCGTGAAGTTTCACATGCAATTGGCCTGGGTACGTGTAAATCTGGGGTGCGCGGGAAGTTTCAAACGCGATTGGCCTTGGGCGAGCGGGGTATGTGTATTTCGGGGGTGCGTGGGAAGTTTCACACGCGACAGGCCCTGTGCGAGTGGGGTACGTGTATATCTGGGGTGCAGGGGAGTCCTACACGTGAATTGGCAGTGTGGGTCCTCCCAGGTGTTCCCTCTACACCCTCCACGGCCCCTGCAGGCAGCCCATACCACAGGAGAACTACCCTGCACCCCCTGGTCATGTCCCGGAGGCAGCCACCATGGGCATCCCCCCAGCCAAGCCACATGTCATCTTGCACTACTGATCACCAACGCATGACCCCCTCCACCCCACCACCCAGCAGTGCAGTACACCTGCCAACAGGCCCCCACCCATGTCCCACTCATGTCCCCTTGCACCCCCACCCCCCAGCACTGAGGGGCACCTGCCAGCAGGCCCCCACTCATGTCCCCTTGCACCCCCAACCCCCAGCAGTGCAGGGCACCAGCCAAGAGGCCCCCACTCATGTCCCACTCATGTCCCCTTGCACCCCCACCCCCCAGCACTGAGGGGCACCTGCCAGCAGGCCCCCACTCATGTCCCCTTGCACCCCCACCCCCCAGCACTGAGGGGCACCTGACAGCAGGCCCCCACTCATGTCCCCTTGCACCCCCACCCCCGGCAGTGCAGGGCACCTGCCAACAGGCCCCCACTCATGTCCCCTTGCACCCCCAGCCCCCGGCAGTGCAGGGCATCTGCCAGCAGGCCCCCACTCATGTCCCCTTGTACCCCCACCCCCAGCACAGAGGGGCACCTGCCAGCAGGCCCCCACTCATGTCCCACTCATGTCCCATTGCACCCCCAGCCCCCAGCACTGAGGGGCACCTGCCAACAGGCCCCCACTCATGTCCCCTTGTACCCCAACCCCCCAGCAGGCACCCACTCATGTCGCCTTGCACCCCACCCCCAGCAGTGCAGGTCACCTGCCAGCAGGCCCCCACTCATGTCCCACTCATGTCCCATTGCACCCCCAGCCTCCAGCACTGAGGGGCACCTGCCAGCAGGCCCCCACTCATGTCCCCTTGCACCCCCACCACCCAGCACTGAGGGGCACCTGCCAGCAGGCCCCCGCTCATGTCCCCTTGCACCCCCACCCCCCAGCAGTGCAGGGCACCTGCCAGCAGGCCCCCACTCATGTCCCACTCATGTCCGATTGCACCCCCAGTCCCCAGCACTGAGGGGCACCTGCCAACAGGCCCCCACCCATGTCCCCTTGTACCCCCACCCCCCAGCACTGAGGGGCACCTGCCAGCAGGCCCCCATTCATGTCCCACTCGTGTCCATTTGCACCCCCACCCCCCAGCACTGAGGGGCACCTGCCAGCAGGCCCCCACTCATGTCCTCTTGCACCCCCACCCCCCAGCACTGAGGGGCACCTGCCAGCAGGCCCCCACTCATGTCCCCTTGCCCCCCCATCCCCCAGCAGAGCAGGGCACCTGCCAACAGGCCCCCACTCATGTCCCCTTGCACCCCCACCCCCCAGCAGTTCAGGGCACCTGCTAACAGGCCCCCACTCATGTCCCCTTGCACCCCCACGCCCCAGCAGTGCAGGGCACCTGCCAGCAGGCCCCCACTCATGACCCCTTGCACCCCCACCCCCCAGCACTGCGGGGCACCTGCCAGCAGTCCCCCACTCATGTCCCCTTGCACCCCCACCCCCCAGCACTGAGGGGCTCCTGCCAACAGGCCCCCACTCATGTCCCCTTGCACCCCCACCCCCCAGCAGTGCAGGGCACCTGCCAACAAGCCCCCACTCATTTCCCCTTGCACCCCCACACCCCCCAGCAGTGCAGGGCACCTGCCAGCAGGCCCCCACTCATGTCCCCTTGCACCTCCACCCCCAGCAGTGCAGGGCACCTGCCAGCAGGCCCCCACTCATGTCCCCTTGCACCCCCACCCCCCAGCACTGAGGGGCACCTGCCAACAGGCCCCCACTCATGTCCCCTTGCACCCCCACCCCCCAGCAGTGCAGGGTACCTGCCAGCAGGCCCCCACTCATGTCCCACTCATGTCCCCTTGCACCCCCACCCCCCACCAGTGCAGGGCACCTGCCAGCAGGTCCCCACTCATGTCCCACTCATGTCCCCTTGCACCTCCACCCCCCAGCAGTGCAGGGCACCTGCCAGCAGGCCCCCACTCATGTCCCCTTGCACCCCCACCCCCCAGCAGTGCAGGGCACCTGCCAGCAGGCCCCACTCATGTCCCATTGCACACCCACCCCCCATTCATGTCCCCTTGCACCCCCACCCCCCCAGCACTGAGGGGCACCTGCCAACAGGCCCCCACTCATTTCCCTTGCACCTCACCCCCCAGCAGTGCAGGGCATCTGCCAGCAGGCCCCCACCCATGTCCCATTGCACACCCACCCCCCAGCAGTGCGGGGCACCTGCCAGCAGGCCCCCACTCATGTCCACTCATGTCCCCTTGCACCCCCACACCCCAGCAGTGCAGGGCACCTGCCAGTAGGCCCCGACACATGTCCCCCAGCCAACACGTCACCACAATCTAGATCCCTGGCCCTTATGGCCAGCCTCCACATGCCAAAGACCCACCCAAGTATTGCATCCACCCACATAGAAATGCCAATTACATGATACAACCCCAATGGCAAGTATGTAAATGAACACATGTCCGTCACACACACACAATGGGTGCAAGTGAATGTCAAAACCCATATCATGACATGCATGAAACCAATAAGATAATACCACAAATGGAAGTAGAAAAAAATATATATGAAAGATAACATGAACGTAAATCAAATTAAACACACAACAATGGGAATAACAAAAGAAATGGTCCATGTTGGATAAATAATGAAAATCCAGAAAACATAAGCAAAAGAAATCCAAAAAGAAATGTTGTCCAAAGTGACAGTTCAAAAAATCAAAACTAAGGGAAAATGAAAAGTAAAAACCATTGCTCCATGGTGAACTCAAAAAAAATATTAAAAAAGATGAATCCAAAGTAGAACTATGTACAATTGAAGAATCCAGGGTCCATGAGGCCAATTTAAGAAATGAAACCTACCAAAAACTACTACCTAATAAAAAAAACTATATAAAAAAATGTGGTGCATTGTCCAAGCGGTCCAAAATAAAGAAAAAACGAAAGGAAACCTTATACTAACTCACTAACTATTTACAAGGGCAGCGGGCAAGTCAAACGGCTCACTTGTTGATGTCCCGGGCCAGGGCATCATCGAACTCCTGCTCGATGTCCCGGAGGCGGTCCTCTTCCATGGCCCGAGGGTTCACAGGGACGATGACATCTGGATCTCCAGGTCCCTGCGAATGGCCTCGAGGCACTTGGCCCGCCTCAGGGCCCTACGCATGGAATTCTCTGCCCTGACCATCGTGAGCCGTGCCTCTTCTGCCCGCTGCCGCTCCGCATCTATCGCATGGCCCAACCGCTTCCACACGGAAGACACTTCCCGTCCTGGGTCCTCCTGCCCTATGGCCGATGCCTGCCCCTCCGATGATGAAGGCCCCGAGCCATCATGACTCCCACCTTGTTACTGCTGCTGCTGTGCCGCTGCCTGTGCCCTGGCTCCCGCTGCCTGCACATCCTCCTCCAGCTGGGGTGCAGTTGTTGAGGTGGCCACCCCTGCTGGATGTCCGACTCCCGACTGTGGCAGGGATGTGTCCTCCACCAGCCTGGCCGCAGGGTCAGAGGCAGCTCCACAGGGCACCCAGGTGACACATGGGTAGGAAGATGGCACGGAGGCTCACTGGCGCATAGGGGGTTCAGTTGAGGAGGGGGTCGGAACAAGGTCGAGAAAACGGAGGAATCCGGCCCTGGTGAGCTGTCCCAGTGGGTCAACGCGGTCAACGAGCCATGCGAGAAGACTTGCAGTCTCCTCATGAAAAGACTGTAGGTCAGCTCGCATGGCAAATTGACGCAACGCCACCCCACCCAGGACAGGCTCAACCTGTGGTGCCGGATAGACACATATGCAGGGAGAGGAAGGCCAGTTGGTGTAAGCCGATCCCCTCTCTGAGAACGGGTCTGGACGTAGGTATCCCTGCTGGTGCAAGATGATGCAGTCACAGGATCGGGGACAGGATTACACACAGGCACCTCTGCGGCGGCCTGTGCTGCCTCCTGTCCCTGCCCCTGCACTGCACCACTAGCACCAGTGGAATCCGCACCTCCAGACCCCGTCTCTGTCCCTTGCACGTCCTCCTCCTCCACCAAACCCCCCACCAACCTGGATGACGCCGTGCCATCTTCCACCGTCGGGCCCTGTGGGGTCTCAGCTACCCCTTCGGCTGCTGAGGAGTCCAACTCCAACCTCCGCCTCTTGGACCTCCCCTCGGCAGCTGCGACCTGGGACGCGGCACCGGACTCCTCACTCCCCAACGAGATGACAACCTGGGAGGGGAGCCGGGCCTTGCGTCTCCGGCTGGCGGTGCGATCCCTGCCGCTGTGCTCCACAGCACCCTCTCCACCCTCTTCATCAGTCGACACTGCAGACAGGGAGAGATAGGACACAGGCATTAGGGCACTGTACAATGGACTCATACACACATGACAGTTGCACACGAGTGTCATTGTCAAACTTCAGACATGGCATCACAATCCCCAACACACATGTAATTTCAAATCACACACATGAGCTATTCCACAGCCATATCGCAACAGCCAGCACCATCCATACACATACAACAGCATGAGCAGGCAAAGGTGAGCCAGACATCACATGAGACACAGGGAGTGCACTAGACATGCACACACGCCACCACACTTACATGCATGTGTACACCTCAACCAAGTGTTGCAGTGATGAGATCGGCATCCATGTCACATCTGGCAATCAGTCTTCTACGTATCAGTCTCACATACATCCATGTTGCATGACAGTTGCACACTTGTCAGATACACATACATGCACATGTACACAGTGCAGATACATGCAGCTGGAACCAACATCCATGTGTGACACCACAATCCTGACAACTGAACTACACAGTCATTCAAACATGTGTGCTCACACATCTGCATTTGGCCTGCATGCTTACCCACAAATACACCATCCATGTGTCTCACATATGAAAGGACTCACATGTGTCAGCCTCAAGGCTCTGTACATACACATCCATACATGGCCCTACAAAACCACATGTGCAACCTGCACACTACTGGCACACCACCACACGCACAGCTTCCAATCAGTATGCATGTACACTTACCGCTCGACTCCAGACGAGTCTGCCTCTCAAGGACCTGGACGTGGAGCGCTGGGCATACGCGTTCCAGGACCCTCATTTGGTCTTCCGACAGGTGGCCCCGGCACCCCTTAGCATCGGCTGCCTTCAAGAAGCGTCGGGCCTTGTTGAGGGTCCTGGACCTGAAGTCCTCCCAGCGCTTCTTGACATGATGGAATTTTCAGACTGCCACCCCCTCCGCGTTGATGGCAGTCAAGAGATCCGTCTGATCCTGGTCCGTCCTTCGTTGTCAGCACGCGACCTTCCGAACAGGGCATCATACTGCCCCAGGACTTGCTCCACCAGGACACCAACTTCGGTGGCAGTGAAGCTGGTGGCCCTCTGCCTCTCTGGCTGGGGGTTGCCAGTGGTCTCAGATGGTGGTGTGCCCGACATGGCAACCCAAGAGGCAGGAGTGGGTGGGCAACTGGGTCCTGGGGCTGGGCTGTGGAGCGATGGAATCCCAGTCGGGAGTCTTCGGCTCCAGCAGGGGTGGACACAGCAACAGCACCCCTGGCTGACGTGCAGGCAGCAAATGGCAGGGCACGTGGGCAGCAGGCAATCAGGCAGCAGCAGATGGCAGGTGGGAGCGTGCTCGGGGCTCTGGGGGGCAGTAATTCGGCCTTCTGGGCAGGAGCGTGGTCTTCCGTGTGTGAACGCGTGGCCAGCTTGATACGGAGTGATTTGGCACGTGAAAATCTTGCATGTCAGCGTGTAATTCGAGGAAAGGCCCTTAGTGCGTAAGCGCATCAGCGCACGTACGCGATTTCATTGGTCCAAAGGCCCTTAGCGTGTAAGCGCGTCTGTGACGTGACGCGCGCAGGTGTTTCCCGCATAGCACGTGATGACAGAGCACACGTGGAAAAGGGCGCGTACACGTGTAAGTGACGTGTACATGTGGGCTGGTTTAAAAGGTACGTGTAGGACGCCATTTCCTTATACATGCTTTTTGTGGAGAGCGACTGGGTGGATTCTGTACTTCTTGTCGGTTCACACGCGATTACTTCACAGCGTTTCTAGTTCGTACTCCCTGTTACCTCTGACAGCTTTCATTTTTCTACTTTTTCTGGGCCTGTTTCCTCAAACAGTATTCACTTCTCCTTTTGTCCTGTCTCCTCAGACAGCGTACAATTCTTCTTTTGGCGGGGGTGTTGCCAACACGCACACGCACATATTTTTCACATTCTTTTTCCAGGCAGACGGTGAGTTCCGCACGTACTTAGCAACTGTGCTTGCCCCGTGTGTCGCATACCCCTTCAGAGGTCATTGTAGGCTGCATGTATTATGCGTACGCTTATTTTTGTGTTTCTGGGTGCCACAGCGTAGTGCGGGTTCATTTTTCCACACACGTGGTCTGCGAGGGGTTGCGTGCACGTTTATTTTTGTTTTTGGGCTGCCTGTGCGTTGCATGAACCTTCATCTTCCCCCAGGGGTCACAGACAGCCTTGTTAGAGCACTAGGGTACGAATTCCATCTAGTACCCTACCCCTTTTACCCCCAATTGCCCAGGACAATAGTTTACTGCTCCTCCCATACGCACAACAACATCAGTGCCATGGTTGGGAGGCGACCAAGCGGTAAGGGAGGCAAAGGTGGCTGACCTTCAAAAGGTGGACGTGGTGGGCGCATTAGGGGACGTGGCCAGGATTTGCAGGGTGCCCGTAGACCCCCATGTGTGGAGGACCAATCAGTGACACCCATGCCCCCCCATGGTTGAGGGAAACATGGCTGAGACCATCCCAGCTCAGCCCCTGTTGGACCAGCCCATTGTGGCACCAGACCTGGCACAGGATGACTCCCTGGCTGACTTCCAGGTCATCAAGTCTAGGCCACGTGTGGCGGTGCAAGTTGTCACCAAGGCACGTGGATCTGGGGCAGCTATGTCATCTGCTGCCCCAAGTATGCAGGGTGGTAAGGCTGCAGGGGCAGCTACAGCTCCATCCGCCCCAGCTCTGACTCTCCCAGCCAGGGCAGTGTTGGTCCTGGTCCATCATACTGATGTTCCCCCTGCCAACATCACACTTCCAGACAATGCCTACACCAAGTCCTATGGTCAATGTGCATTCGCACACTCCAACAACCCAGTCCACCGGTGATTCTGCCCCTACTGACCAGAGCGGCGTTAGCCACTCTGGCTCCGCTCCACCTTCTAAAAAGAGGAAGAAGGGTGCTCTGGCACGACAGGCTGAGACCCCAGGCACGGCTACACACTCCTGCACGTCGAGGAAGCCTTGCTTTAATGACGCGGAGCTTAATGCACTTGTGAGCTATGTGTCGCAACATAGCCACGAAATTGTGGTGACTGCAGGGTCCAAGACCACACCTGGTCAACGTAAGGCACACTGGCAGACCATCGCCAACGACATAAGTGCCCTTGGATTTGTGAGGTGCTCAGCTGATGATTGCTACAAGTGGTGGAACTACCTGAAACGCAGAGCAAAGGACAAGCTGGCCTCAAGTCATGCCGCTACTCTGGTGACTGGCGGTGGGTCTCCAAAAGAGGACAACAATCTCACTGAACATGAGTCTGTTGCTGGGACCTTCATCACAGAGGAACAGATCTGAGGTGTGGGAGAACTACCCGATTATGAAACATTGTCCGGTGAGTGCCCATGCGTGTGTGTGTAATGCATGTGTATGTTGTTTGGGTGACGGGTTCTGATTGAGTGGCAGGTGAGGGTGTGTGTGACTGAGTAGTATGGGTCACCCATGTGCTTCATCCAAAACATTCTGCGGCCTTGAATTTGGGTGTGACACTATCCCTTCTGCCCACAGTAGTAATTTAGCGCAACATTACGGCAGTTGCCCTTGAGGTGGCATCATGCAACAACATTGTTTGTATTTTTCAGTGTTCTTTCAGCCTGATTGTTTCAATTCTCCCACTTTTGCAACACATTCATCAGCCCTATTATAACATATGTGACATGCTTCTGTCAGTGAAGAACCCCACATAGGCCCACATGTGTCAACTTGGTTGTTGAAAGATTTGACCATTCAGGCTGAATGAGTATTGTCCTGATCACATGATGTTTTTGGGCCTGTTTGAATGTGGAACATGCTAGTTGTTTCCTGTCATGTTGAAGTGCACAACCATTGATGTGTACATGGCCCTGCAATCACTGTATTTTTGTACACTGGATGTGTTGCAGTGTGTGGCACATGGTGTATCTTGTATGTGGAATTTTTCATCTCTTCATGTCCATCTCACATGGATGGGTGACAGTACTCATTCACTGACATATGGATGTACTTGTGGAATGTACCATGGCTATGGTACATGCCATCTGTGTGATGGCATGTGTCATTTATGTGTATAGGACATGCCACTCACAGGCCAATGTGTGATGGCAGTGCTACCCAGCATGCAGCAAATGTGTTGCTCTTCCATCTTGGTGTCATCAGTGTCAGACTTTTGCCTCCCCTTCCAACTCTGTGACAGTGCATGCATGGGAGCTTTATAGTCATGTGGGACATGTGTAAATCATGTACTGGTTCTGTAGCTTGTCAGGCCCATTTGTGTGCTATGGTGCTAATGTCTGTTTCAATTTTTTGTCTTTCATGTTTTTGCAGGGGATGACGCACTTGATGCTGGTAAGGTTGAGGAGATGGTGCAGACCCAGGAGGAACGTGAGGCACAACTGGCCACCGGTGGGGGACGTGGTGTGGTGGTGGGTGAGAACCCACTCTTGCTGCAGACGATACTGTCAAGGGGTGTCTCTGGGTGCACCTCCCCAGACCTCTATTCAGGTGTTGATTCAGATGATGAGACCCATGTGGAGTCGCAGGTAAGTGTTTCTGGAAGGGGTTCTGTTCTGTCCAACCCACCTGCACCAGGGGTAGAACCTTCTATGGGGATGTCAGTGTTGGTTAGTCAGCTTTTGGCGGTTACGGGTGCAGGATCACACTCCACAACATCTGATCCTGTTCCTGGGCCAGCAGATCCGAGGGGGAATGCAGTCCTGCAGCCTCAGGCAGTGCCAGCACAGCAAGGCGCAGATCGCCTTGCCCCAAACAGGTGTGGTGCCCACTGACGCGGTGGCCGTACGCCACCAGGCAATACCACATGGGAACAATCCATTTACGGTATGGCAACCCAACAAGCAGCCTCAGTTGAGATGATGGCTCAAGCAATGGAGAGGGTGGCCACTTCCATTGTCCCCCATGAAACGCAGATGGAGCTACTACAGCAGGCAACAGACTCCATTTGCCAATCACACAGGGAGGACATGTTGGCGTCCAACAGGGACAGACGAGTGGCACTGGAGACTCTACGCCAATCGATTTCAATAGAGTCCCAGGGCCACAGGGAAGCCCTGAGGGTAGAACTCCATCACCTCAGGGAGACTCTTATTGGCCTTGTGACTTCCACTAACTTGAGGACAGAACAGCAGCTGGAGCACTCACACGTTCGCTCTCAGCTGAGATGCAGGCAACTCGGGAGGAGATCCGGGCATCACGCCAGTTGCTGCATGGGGATCTCTGCACTATAATCCTCCAGAACAAGACCTTCCACACTCGCATGCTTGCTGCCATGGAGGACCATACCAGGGCTTTGCGTGGGGTGCCTCCCATATGACCACCACCTCCTGTGGCAGCAGCAGAGGGTGTTCAGAGCGACAGCAGCAGTTCTCCCACGTTGGCATAGCCGTGCAGGCCATGAGCCCATGGAGGTGTTTTTTTCCCCAACATCCACACAGGTGGCTGTTGGTGCGCACCCTGTCCTCGGACCTCCTGGGTGGCCTCCCCCCTCCCCCTGGCCCCCACATGGCCATTTTTGATTTTTGATTTTTTGATTTTTGCTTTTTGATTATTTTTTGACAGTGTGTTGCCTTGTGTGGCTCCCATGGGCATCCACTGTAATCCGGCTGGGCACATGCAGGCTTGTCCTGAGTTGGGTTTCGATGCTTGGGTTCGTGAGACACACAACACTCCTGCTTCCCGTTTCCATGGGCTTGCAAAGGGTGTGACCAAGTGACAGTGATGTACACAGTGATGTTGGGCTCCCATGAGCTGTGTGGGCAGTCTGTAGTCAATACTGTGTAGACATTCCTTGTGTATATTGTAGTTGTATTGTACACTGCATGTTGGAATTATGTATGCTTCTGCTTCCATGTCTCCCTCTGAATTTGCAGGTTCATTCTTCATGTCTTCACAAGGCCGTCTACTTTGGAGATGGAGTTCATGTTGTATGCAGTACACAGACAAGTTTTGAAGCCTGCAAGACTACAGTTGGAAGGGGGCGATGTGGTGGCATATTCAGGTTGTAAGACTACAACTACTTTAACTTAGTACTGTCATGTTTTAGTTATGTTTGAGCTTGTGTAGCTGCATTGTATTGTTGGCAAGTATTTGGTCATGTGTGTTGTTAGTTCAACATTACTGGGAGCATATTGTTTGTGGCTAGTTTCCACTAGGGACACTGTACTTTGTGACACTTGTGTCAGGTTTTTGGGATTGCTTTGTTTGCTCTCACATAGCATGACATGCCATGGTGTGTTGGATGGTGGTGCTGGGGAGGGGTTGGGTGACATGGCACTGTTCTCATGTTGTATTTTGCAAGGGGGTAATGCATTTAGCAGCATATGTGTCTTTTGATGACACAGCATTGGTGGTGTTTCTGTAGGTAGGTATGCACACATTGTGACACTTCTAGGTGACCAATCTCAGGCTGGTATGGTAGTGACAGTTGACTGTCCCTCGAGTCATCATCATTGATTGTCAGACGGTATGTGCCAGGGCTGTGTGCACTCCAAAGAGGTGTGATTCTAAGTGAAGTAATTAGCCACCAGCTGCGTTCGGGCTCCCTCACCCCGTGCCCTTTCCCCTCCCATGCGCAGCGCACGTGCATGTGGTTGGGGATGTGGGCGCACCACCATGTCCACGGGCAGGCCCCGGCGTGTTGCAACGTTGTGCAGGACACATGCTGTCACTATGATCCTGCACACTACTGGGGGAGCGTATAACAGCTGCCCGCCAGAACGGTCAAGGGAGCGAAAGTGTTACTTGAGCACTCCGAATGTGCGCTCCACTATGCCCCGGGTTGCAATATGGGCTGTGTTGTATCTTACCTCGGGTGGCGTGCTGGGGTTCCGAATTGGACTCATCATGTGGGTGCTCAGAGGGTAGGCACTGGCCCCTAGGGAGATGGTGATGGGTATCATTAGTAGGGTTGTGACATTGCTCAGTATCTGGCATGCATGCATGTGCTGTGGCATTTATACTCACTGAGCAGCCATGTATCGCCATGCCGCCCAGCTTCTATGTCCCGGTTTAGGGTTGACATTCTGTAAATGAAACTGTCGTGGGTGGACCCTGGATAGTTGGCATATACTGAGGTGATGATTCCCTTGGCATCACATACTACCTGGACGTTGATGGAATGCCAGTGCTTGCGGTTTCTATAGATGTGCTCTTAGGCCCTGGGGGGACGTAGAGCCACATGGGTGCAATCAATGGCACCTAGGACTTTGGGGAATTGTGCCACCCTGTAGAAATCCTGGATGGCAGCCTGCCTCTCTGCAGGTGTTCTGGGCAGGTATATGTGCCTGCGGACTTATGGGCGTGCAGTCATGATGGCCAAGTCCTGGTGTAGGCAGCATGACTGCGGGGCCTGTGACACCCCCGCACTATGGCACTTGTCCGCTGAAATGATCCAGTGGCCAAAAAGTGCAGTACATTGAGGACCTTCTCCAGGGGGCTGAGTGCTTGGGAGCAGAGGGTGGGTGATGTAAGGTCATCCTCCCACTCACTGACCAGGTCGAGTATTATGTGAAATGGAAACCTGTACCTCCCATACACCTGGTCATCAGGCATGCCAAAAAGGCTGGTTCTGGGTGTGATAATTCTGGGCCTAACTATCCTCCTCCTCCTCCTGCGGTATCCCACGACCACTGCTGCTAGGAACGGTATGTTCTTCCTGGCGTCTGAGCTTGCTTGTTGTTTGCGCGCACTTTTATGCTGCGCGGGTCCACATATGCCTGCTTCCTGCTGGCATACGTGTTTACGGATTAGCGCATCTTTTTTGGCGCGTGCGTGTGGCCGTTCCGCTCATTTGCCTCCTGTACTTCCCCGCCGACCCCAGTAATAAACGTACCCCGCTCACCCAGGCACAATCGCGTGTAAAACTTCCCGCAAGCCCCTGAAGTACACGTACCCCGCTCACCCAGGCACAATCGCGCGTAAAACTTCCCGCGAGTCCCTGAAGTACACGTACCCCGCTCGCCCAGGCAGAATCGCGTGTGAAACTTCCCACGCACCCCCGCAATACACGCTATTTTTGACACAGCGGGTGTCCGTGTTTGTCCCATATCCCTTTGCACGTCATTTGTCCTAGAGGGCCACAGTATGGGACATTCATCAGAGCTGTATATACAGGCTTTTTGTTAGCGCAGGACGCTACCGCCTGCCTTCGTGTGGCGGACATGGGTTGATGTACATAGTTGACTTTTGGTTTGTGTCGTGAGATCGCCATTTGACTGCTGGGGGGTGGGGGTGCAAGGGGACATGAGTGGGGGCCTGCTGGCAGGTGGCCTGCACTGCTGGGGGGTGTGGCTGCAAGGGGACATGAGTGGGGGCCTGCTGGCAGGTGCCCTGCACTGCTGGGGGGTGGGGGTGCAAGGGGACATGAGTGGGGGCCTGCTGGCAGGTGCCCTGCACTGTTTGGGGGGTGGGTGTGCAAGGGGACATGAGTGGGGGCCTGCTGGCAGGTGCCCTGCACTGCTGGGGGGTGGGGGTGCAAGGGGACATGAGTGGGACATGAGTGGGGGCCTGCTGGCAGGTGCCCAGCACTGCTGGGGGGTAGGGGTGCAAGGGGACATGAGTGGGACATGAGTGGGGGCCTGCTGGCAGGTGCCCTGCCCTGCTTGGGGGGTGGGGGTGCAAGGGGACATGAGTGGGGGCATGCTGGCAGGTGCCCTGCACTGCTGGGGGGTGGGGGTTCTGGGGGACATGAGTGGGGGCCTGCTGGCAGGTGCCCTGCACTGCTGGGGGGTGGGGGTGCAAGGGGACATGAGTGGGACATGAGTGGGGGCCTGCTGGCAGGTGCCCTGCACTGCTTGGGGGTGGGGGTGCAAGGGGACATGAGTGGGGGGCTGCTGTCAGGTGCCCTGCACTGCTGGGGGGTGGGGGTGCAAGGGAAGTTTAACGTGCAAAGTTAAAGTGGGGGCCTGCTGGCAGGTGCCCCTCAGTGCTGGGGGGTGGGGGTGCAAGGGGACATGAGTGGGGGCCTGCTGGCAGGTGCCCTGCACTGCTTGGGGGAGGAGGGGGGTTGTGCAAGGGGACATGAGTGGGACATGAGTGGGGGCCTACTGGCAGGTGCCCTGCACTGCTGGGGGGTGGGGGTGCAAGGGGGTAATGCGTTGGTGATCACTAGTGCAAGGTGACATGTGGCTTGGCTGGGGGGGCATTTCCATGGTGAATGGGCTGCCTGCGGCACATGACCAGGGGTGCAGGGTAGTCCCCTGTGGTGTGGGGTGCCTGCAGGGTCCGTGGAGGGTGTAGAGGGAACACCTGGGAGGACCCACACTGGCAATTCACGTGTAGGACTCCCCTGCACCCCCGAAATACAAGTACCCCAATCGCACAGGGCCTATCGCGTGTGAAACTTCACGCGCACCCCAGTAATACATGTACCCTGCTGAAATCGCATGTGGAACTTCCCGCGCACACCAGAAAGACACGTACCCTGCTGAAATTGCACGTTAAACTTCCCCGCACCCCAGAAATACACGTACCCTGCTGGAATCGCGTGTGGAACTTCCCGCATACCCCAGTAATACACGTACCCTGCTGATATCACGTGTGGAACTTCACACGCACCCCAGTAATACGCGTACCCTGCAGAAATTGCTTGTTAAACTTCCCTGCACCCCAGAAATACACGTACCCTGCTGAAATCGCGTGTGGAACTTCCTGCACACCCCAGTAATACACGTACCCTGCTGAAATCGCGTGTTAAACTTCCCTGCACCCCAGAAATACACGTACCCTGCTGAAATCGCGTGTTAAACTTCCCCACACCCCAGAAATACACATACCCTGCTGAAATCGCATGTGGAACTTCCCGCACACCCCAGTAATACACGTACCCTGCTGAAATCGCGTCTTAAACTTCCACGCACCCCAGAAATACACGTACCCTGCTGAAATCGCGTGTGGAACTTCCCGCGCAGCCCAGTAATACACGTACCCTGCTGAAATCGTAGGTTAAACTTCCCCGCACCCCAGAAATACACGTACCGTGCTGAAATCGCGTGTGGAACTTCCTGCGCACCCCAGTAATACACGTTCCCCGCTCGGCGTTTGCTGTTTGGCAGCCCTGTATACTGGTCAAGGGTTAGCGCAGCCCATTGCGCTGATTTGGGAATTTTGATGGCTTTTCCTTGCGCGAGGGCGTTCTTGGGGGCGTAACTGGTGCTGCTGCATGGTCGCTGCGCCACTCTGTGCCACGGCTAGTTTTGGAGGCTAAAATCCATGAATACGCTGTGCGCGGATATCGATTTTAGCGCACGCGGATGGTGCAGACATTCGCACGCGCACACTGTGCGCCATCCGCGTGCGCCACATTTGTGCGAACTTCTATGAATTACCCTGCATGTCTCTGCAGTCACTAGAGTGAGAGCTCTACAAGAAGCAGGAGAAGAAACACTTGAGGCCCTGGGCCCAAGATTCTTCCAGGTAGAGAGTGAACAAGACTAGTCTTACTGGTAGATTCCAGTCCATTCCTAAAATCCCCCCAGGTGCCTTCTACTGTGAGAGAGGGGTTAGCGGACAGTGAGCTGTCTATGGTTGTAGCATGGGATTCAGTGATCTCAGGGTTGCCAACTAGCATCAAAATTTAAACTGAGATTGTCGACAGGGAAGTTTCAGAGCTGAAAGGTATGCCAGAACACAACGGGTAGTCCTCAGCAGGAGGCCCAGGTTAGGTTGATGTTTACCGGGAACAGAGAGACTGTCCCAATCTGGCCAGTCTGTGGAAGCAGACAGGAGAGCAGGTACAGGGAGAGAGCCCTGGTCCTCTCCGGAATGGAAACAGGCACAGAGTGAAGTACCTGGTCTATTGTAAAGTGGGGAGCAGGTGCAAGGCAAAAATCCTGACCTGTTCAAATACAGTGAGTCCATGAACTCTAAAGCATGGTGCAGTCAGGAATTGGTTGTTATCTCGGGCCCCAGTATTTTCTTACCAAATTTGATTTATTCAACTTTGGGTAGTCATTTAGAGTTAACCGGGACATTTGACAACTTGTCATATCATTTTTATAGGTACCATGTGGATGTAAAAATTGAAAAATCAGTGTACTCCATCCAGTCTTGACAAGGTTCTGGCAAGACAAGGGAGACAACCCAGACCCTTTTAAATCCACTACCTGTGGTTGGGTTGTCCAGTGATAGGAAAGGGAACTTCACTCAGTTGGAATGTCTTTGCCTATACAGATGCTACAGAATGGTTAGTGGACATCTGCCTGCAAAAGAGCTTTTCAACCCTGGAAAGAGGGTTTCGGCAAGACCCCAGTTTTAGAAATCTCACACTTTAGGAAGGAATTCATATGTCAAATAGGCACCTTTAATTCTAGAATTGTAGACTCTGCACAGCTGAAAGTGTTGATCATCCCATTGCCCAATTTAGCAGGTACTGAGGGGAAAAGAGAAAAACTGGGCCACAGTTCAGAAGAATTAAAAGCTTGGGAATTGGGCCAGGCCTCTATGGAAATAACATATGGGCCTACTGCCAACATCTGTATATCAACATAATAGCACAGGTGCATCAGTATATTTTGCTGCATTGAGGATGAGCCAGACCATTAGAATGGTAGTGTTAAACCTTTTGGCTGAGGGTTGCGTGAAGGATTTCCATCTGGTGAGGGTGACACAGCCCAAGATGTTATATAGTTTTATTGACAGATAACATTATGAGGTTAATTCTGTTTCTGCAAGGGACGTTTGCTAATCAGCCCCCCCCTTTCATAAGCCCGAAGCACAAAGCATATTAAATCCATGTGCCTTAGCTGCACCAGTGTCCTGACATCTGCAGCCCTACTCTCTAGCGGCATAGGGCAGTTCCAAAGATTACATGTGCATTTCTGACAGCTGCTGTGACCCAAAGTCACTGCATCCAGAATTGCCATTTTAACTTCTGCACCTTTTATTCATAATATTTTCATTGTTGCCATATCAGTATGGTAGCAGGGTAAACTCTAAAAGTAAGGCATACCAGGTTCTGGTGACTGATAAGAGCGCACAATTATCAACGCTACACCAATTTGATACCATATAAGTGTCAGCTCTGTAAACCCAAACCACCTATGTGAGGTGGTGCCCCTGGTTTTGGACTCCCAGGAACCAGAAAGCCCAGGAGCAGTGTCAATCCTATTTGTAGAGCATTAAACACCCTTCAAACGAATGCACAACCTGAGGTGCAGCTTTTGGCATTTCACGACTTTAAACTCCTCACCTGTCCCTTTGAATCTGACTCAACGCCAACTTGCCACCAGATAAACATGACCCGTTGCATCTCAAACCCAATTTGACTGCAAGGAAAGCTGAGAGAAGTTAATTTTGATGCTGTCAAACCCTCTAAAACCAAGAATAAGGTGCTGTAAAAGTGGCATGATATATAACATAGTAAAGATGACTATGATATTAACAACAATTACAATGTTTTACTACAGTATGCCCTATGAATGTCCAGGCAACAGAACTGGGTCTTCACAATGCCATAGATTTGCACAATCAGAGTGATGGTCTGGATGTGTGGTGTATTGTTCTGCCACTGGCTCCTGTCCAATTGTTTCATATGTGGTGTAAGCAGATTTTGATTCAGGAGTAGCACTGTAACCTGTTGGGGATTAACATGGCATGTTAACTATGTCTGTATGAAGAGTGTTCATAGGGATGTCAATTTATGGCATGCATCATTTACCAAGCAACTATGTTTTACCATATCAACAATCCTTGAATTGTTCTTAATTGCAGAATGTCAGTGATGTAGCTATTGTGTGTGGGCCCAGTATAGTTGGCCATAATGTTGCTGGCATCAGAAAAAGAACACACACAGAGAGGTACTGCTGCTGGTGCTGATGCTGATGTGGTTATTAATTTAGAACCTTGTCGTATCAACATATAATCAAACTGTAATTCAATGCAATTATAATTTTCTCCATGAAAAATCATTTAGACCACTATAGTATGCTCAATGGACCATAAATGTTAATTTATTGACTTTATTTAAAGAATTTGAGCATTATTGATTGTGGATTGTGGATAAGCATACACACACACAAAATTTAAATACAAAACAAGTTACTAATGTGGAGTGAGCGTAATAACAATGCAAAAGTATATAGTGGTTTTTAGAAGGAAGAAGACAGTGAGAGAGACCTGGTGGTAATGGTGTGGAAAACCAAAGCTAAAGATGAAAGTTACAGAGAATTAAAGGAGTGGGGAGAGATATTCTGAAAATACAAAATTCCATATAACTTTGTTACCCAAAGGTAATTGATCAAAAGATTCTCAGGGTGTTTCCCTTAGTTTTGTAAACAATGGGCCTCATTAGGACCCTGGCGGTAGCCGTGCCCTTATTAAGGGCACGGCTGCCGCCGGTAATGATTTTTTTCCCGGGCCCAGAAAAGGGCAATAACCAGGTCCTGCCGACCTTGGCGGACCTGGTTATTGCCCTTTTCTGGGCTCCGGAAAATTCATTAATTAAATTCATTAATGACAGGCCTGCTGTTAGCATCCTGGACTGCTAGAGGGTCCTGCTAAGGACACCTGGTTTTACCAGACGTCCTCAGTGGGACCCGCTGCAGACCTCGGAATGTGACGGCCCGGAATGTACGGTGCCGGTCCCTTACTGGCACCGTACATTCCGCGACCGCCACACTCCTAATGAGTCCCAATGTCTTCAATTTCTGCAAAGAATCCGACAATTAGGGCTTACTAGGCAGTTGGAACAACAATAGTGAATCACAAATGTTGCAGTTGTATTTAAACTATTAGAGGCTAAATTGCTTCTGTTATCTTTTTTAAAATGTTTGTCCTTCCTAAATTTGAAAGGGGCACCACAGGGGTCTGCCATTGAAAGGATGCGTACTTTGCCACTGTTTTGGTGCCCTCTGACACTGTGTGTTTGATTATGTCACCAGGGAGCAGCAGCTTCACTGCGGTCTGGATCTCCCGGCAGGTGATGGTGCTTCTCTTGTTGTTCAAGGCCAGGCTGGACACCTCGGAGGCTACCTGCACAAAGAGGTCCGCATTGATCGAGTTCAAGATTCGCATAGCGCAAAGAGACAGGTGGAGATCAGGATGGACCTGCTTGACGACTTTGTAGATGTAGTTTGAATAGTTCTCCTTATTCTTCCCCTTCATCTTCCACAGGAGCACAGATGTGATCACGTTCTTGGTGGTCTCTTTGTGCTTTACCATGGTGGGCTTCATAGCTCTGTAGAGGCTGGCAAGTAAAAGACTATCGTCAACAACAGCCAGCCAGAAAAAAACTGGATTTTGACTGAATGCCAGTGTCTCCATTAATGCATCTCATAGATGCAATTATTTGCACTGGATAGGCACCAGGGAACTGAAATGTGTCATACAATTGACTTGCTATCACTGCACTTACACAAACGTTTTGGGGCATAAAGATGAGCTGTGCTGCAAATAACAGTGCTGTAGGGTGGACCTGGTGTAAGGCTGGTGATTGTGAGGTTTGGGATTTCCCTGGTGTAATGCTGCTTGTTATTTAATAGAACATATTGGCAAATATATGTAGGGGAACTACCAGCTTCACTTGCAGTGGTATGAACTGAGAATGCTAGATGGGTTCAGACAGACAACCATCCCACTCTGCTGTAATACAAAGGACTATATCGGGAGCAACAGTATCCGATGTTTACATAATCATTTGCATGCCTGTACCTGGCCTCTAATACTTTCTCATGTTTAAATTATGCACACATGCAAACAAACACTTTTCTGGAAAAATCAGATGCTTACTATTCAGATCTATTTGCATGACCAGGCCCTATATGCATTACTCTTTCTGGTGCTTTGATTAGGAACAAACCCTTCCCGTCCTCTTGTATAATCTTTTGCTATTTTTTGCTCAGTTACTTTCGTTGGCACATCCTTGACTTGTACGTTGTCTGACATCCGCAATCGCATCCTTAACTTCTGTGAAAATATAAATGTTTCCCTTTAATTTGCAAATAAACCTTCAAAGGAAAATTGCTAGTATTGAGTCCTGTTCTGAGAATGAATTCTCCCATTCTAACTTTTCAAATATACTCCACCTGATTTTTTATACAAAGGCAATAAAAGCTGCTTCTTTTTTATATTCACATTTCTATTGAACATTAATTCAGAATCGACAAACAAACATATTACAAATTAAGACCCCTCCTCCTCCCCCCAAACCAATGTGGTAAACAGAACAATAATGTATTTATATATTTTTAAATGTTTTATTGGCATTAATAACAACCATAACAGCAGGTAGCATGTTAATTCAGTAGTATCTTTCGTACACAATGCTGCGTATAAACTTAAAACATACAACTTTATAACTACAAGTCTTCACATATTGTTACTCCAAATAGTGTTTTCTGCGGATGCGTCGGTACAGCAACTATAGTGCATTAAGTGTTAACCATGCTGGGGGTGGGTTGGGTCCACTGTCTGATACCCCAATAACCATGTTGTTGCTGTGGGCTACCCAGAAACCAATTATAGTCACTTGTCTTCACGGGGGTTTATCGTCTGGTAAGTGGAACATTTCCCAAATTAGTAATTTATTACTCCAAAAACCTCCCCCAAATCTCTTCACAGAGACTAATTTCTTATTCCTGTACAAAATCACCTTTTCTTGCAATGACATTTAATGCAGGTACTCCAACCATGCTGATGGAGTAGGAAATTTCTCACTCTTCCATTCCCATAAGATAATATTCTTTGCAGACAAATAAGCACTATAGAAACAACACCTGTGTGGGAATGATAGATCTTCCATTAGATCATCCTCCCCCAAGATGATGGTCGAAATATCATAATCAACTTCCAGATTTAAAACCTTGTTCATTTTCTTCATTATTTCATTTCAGAACATGCTTAAACTGCTACATTCCCAAATCATATGCTCAGATGAACGAACCCTGTCTTTGCATCTCCAACAGGTTTTGGATTCAAGCAAACCCCTTTTATAGAGCCTCTTTGGTGTCCAGTACACTCTGTTCAATATTTTTATTTATTGAATCCTTTTCCCTAGGTTTAGTGATGTCAATTGCTCAATTCTGCATACAGTTTTCCACCCCAGCCTTGCTGCACACTTGTTTTGCTGCAGAGGAGAATACGTTTCACCCTGTAAATTGACTGGATTGCCAGCAGAGCGGATGAAAGGAAAAATACACTCTTGATCGATCCAAGGAATCATGTCACACGTGCAAAAAGAGCAAGAAGATCGAGCTGGGTGTCCCGCCAAACCAGACGGGTGGATTAACTGATTGCCTAAACATCCATAAAATCGGTCCTGAAGAAGATGACACAAGAAAGAAGTCACTGAAACCGGTCGACCAGAGACTTAGCTGATGGCTCGGAACCAAGTGAGACACACGCACACAAAATAACTATTATTACTGACCAGTTCCTATTTGATAGGACATAAGGTCGTACTTGCATTAATTATGCTTAGTTAAAACATAGCTTCAGAAATACAATAAGGAGTATTGTGACTTTTTTGAGGCTGATTAAAGTATTCATACATCAAGTATGAAAGTTTTATACTTAATCAGAGAGGCTTCATTTTTTTGCTGTCTCCCCTCACTATGTTTTAAGCAATTGATGTCATGGAAAAGCATAGCACACCTCACAGAGGGTGAATAAACTACAATGTACCTGACCACTTGCAAATAGTCCCACGTGAACTGTTGGACCATTTCATGATAAAAGTCTGGAAATAACCATCCCAAACTGTGTTTTTATGAATCGTTTTATAACACATTAATTGAAGCACCAGGGCAATCCTCTCTTTCTATCTCTCCGTCAGTAAATAATAAAATGATGAATATAACATTTTGAGTATGCTTAATGCACTTTTATGTCTTAACATATAGGAGTAACCATGGCAACGAACGGGCAGCCAGCAACGAATAATATTAGGGCAGTTAGAAATGTAAATAATGCATTTGACCTATGTAGATATTCGTATGAATGTGGCCTGTTTGTATGCGCTGTTTTATTTTTTGCCATGATTTTTGGTCTTGTCACATTGGTTTCTTTCATTCATCTCTATTGAGATGAATGAGGGGGGATGGAACTAATATGGGAAATGGAACCAGGATGGTTAAGGAGGGGGCCTATTTAATATGGGATGGATTCCAGCTTATACGGGGCTATGGCACAGTCCCTACCCATGCACAGCCCCTAAATGATACCAACAACACCCCGATTATAAGTCCAGCTCCGCCCTCAAATGTCTCGAAATATAATGTTTATGGTTTAAATGATCACAACCCTTCTGTCATATCATGGTTGTACGACACTACTGCCACAATGCCCACACCAGAAGTTAGCCCAACCGCAGAGACTAGACCACCTGCAGGTAGGAAGGAAGAGAATGAAGAAACAGCAGAGAGGTTTTTGGCTCTATATGATGAATGGGAAAAGGGGGGCACGGGGAAAGTGGGAACGATGTCTCAAGCGGCACGAAAAGCCAAAAGCTACCTTAAAAGCAGTAGGAGAAGGAGGGAGGCGGGGAGGAAAAAATATGATGAATATTCTGGCCTGGGCCTAGACACAATAGAAGACCCTAGACACCGACATTGTCAAATAAATGGTACGCAGACATGAGCTCCACTGCAAAACAGACAACCAACGAGAGTTGTTATGTCTTTTCCCTGATTCCCCATGCCTCAGTCACACCTAAAGTCCTGCTGCCTAAAGAACTGCTTCTTGCAGATGCCCAGTGTCTCCTTCATCTCACTCTATGCAGAATTAAGAACACCTTCCAGGCACACGAAGTATCGTTTGAAATACTGCAAAATGGGACATAGTAGATAGGTTATATCACACCACAATAAAGGAGCCCCAAGAACGGGAGTGGTATAGAGAGGTATGGGTGGACTTGGAAGGAGATGGGGGATGTATATATATGACCTGCACACCAGATGAATATGCTAGGAGGGGGGAGAGCCTTTGGGGGGTATGTAGAGCCTGGATGCCGATAAAAGGCACACCAGCATGGGATGAGGCTGTTGCAAATAAGAAAGAGCGCCAGAGGTTGGGCGAGTTACAGTATTCATTGCTTAAGTAACAAAAGGGGAAATGTATGGGAGGATAGGTCTATGGGACCCCCTCCCCGAGATGCCCCACCCCCGTGAGGTTCGTGGCTCGTCAGCGGCCCCCCATGCACCTGTGCTCGGGTGGCAGGGTGGCTGCTGATCACCACACAGGGCCAATCGGCTTGTACTCTAACATACCATGGACACCATTTTGAAGGCTTCAAGACTCCATTTTAGATAGAAGCGACCAAAACCCCAATGAAACAGCCTGCTTGCGAAAGCTGCAGCTTGGCCCCCGCTCACTGTGTACAGGGAGCCATGCACTCCCCCTGCACCTCCACCCCATGGCAGATCCTTTGAAGGCTCGTTCTCACAAGCAACCAGACACGAACGAGTATCAGAACAAACACTGTATCATTTACCTTCCGCAGTACATCACTGTCCCCGAAGTGACCTGACTCGTGGTTCAAGTCTGGAAAATAACAGGAATCATCCCAATTGAAAAGACCCCGACCTGGCATCTAACCCTTAACATTTAAAATATGGTGTCGATAACCTTCCTGTATGAACCCCTGCCCACGTCCCTCAAATGAAGTATTAACTGCATATCAAAGCCTAATGATTCACAGAGTTGTTTTGTAAAATTATAATATGGGTGTGGGAAAGGGATGAAGCTCATAGTGCTGATAAAGCAAGGATGACCCCGGCCGATTGTAAGACACCATGTGCCTTGAAGACTCAATGAAAGGGCTTGATAGAGCCCACCTAGTGCTAACTAACGATTGCTGCTAATGTACAAAGAAAGGCGAAAAAGCATTACTAAAAATACTTGTGTGTCATACAGTAGAACACGTTTAGGTGTTATGAACAGGAATGCACATGTAAAATCACATATGAATGTATTGCTTCTATGCTCCTGAGTAGACAACCCAACATGATGCTACCTCACATGTTATCCATCTGTCGCCTTATGAATTACCAATATGTGTTCAACTAATGTTATGTGATATATGTGACACTGCCAGACTCCCATAGCTACGTACGAAGAAGTACATGAATGTATAACCAATAGAAGCCTGTAATCGTCCTAATGTTACTAACTTTATTAACTGTCCCCTCGTATGGTATACTGTGCAGCCCAGGCACCGAGAATCGCGCAGAGCCACAAGGCCATATCCCCCGCCTCCCGCCAAGGCCCTCCCCTCACTCTGCTGGACCCGCTTCAAGTATTCACCTCCCCCATGTCCGAGGCCGCCATGGTCGGCCAAATGAATTATTTACAACCTGGTCCTAAACCCCACCGCCTCAAGGGGCCAGAGGTGCACCCTCGCTGATCCAGTAGTACTCCAGTTCACCCCAAGTTAATGGGCCTTGGAGATAGGTATTCAACGCTGTACTAACATATCATAAAGTAATTCTTCACTACATCTAACAGAACGGAATGACAAGGCAGCTCACCTTGTGCCCTCAGACCAGACACCCAGGCTTATGACACCCGGTCAACAGGTCAAAAGTAACAGTGCACTGATGTATTGGTGAAGCTTCACATTGCAAGTTTTTCCTCCGGTCTCCTATTATTTCTTAAAGTAACATATTGTAGGATTTACAGGACAACTGGCATCGTCTAAAGGATGAGTGTTTGTGTGTGTGTGGCCACAAGAGCAAAATGTTAGTGCAGCCATTAATCAACGACACTGACCGCGCCTGGCCTGGCAGCTCCACCCCGACGAGCCCAGCTGATGTGTCTGAATCCTGGAGCGGCTCATCACTGCATCCCCTATAGCATAGTCAATGCCACCTAATCCCTGAGACTGTGTGCCCCCTATAGCATGTAGGATTTGTGATGTGGTTTTGTAATAAATATGAATGTCTTTGCTATTGCCAGACAGAGCGCTCTCGGAGCTTGCAGAGTCCTTCGCATGCCCTATACTGATTAGATAAAAACCCTTTGCATCACCCGCACTTGGTCTTGGTCTCATTCCCTCCTGGGGTGTGTCCTTTATTGCCTCTCATTGTGGGGAGGGTACTGCCTTTTGGGGACGCTTGCTTTCAATAGGCGACACACCAGCACAACCCAGGGTGAGAACATCACGGAGGGACAGAGAGTTCTTCCGATCAAGGTAAGCCATAGGGAACACAATAACAGTTGGAACTAAATTATGAAAAAATGTACCCCGTGCCTGTCCTTTAGTTTGGGTGATACTACATTTTTCCACCTACATATGTTAATTTCACATCCAATAGATTCTGACCACTTATCGAGCAGATTTTCATTATCCAATTTCCTTTTTGACAGATGTTTGTATACTTTTGATGCTATATGGCCACCGACTATGAATTCCTTCAACCAATCTCCTAGTTCTTTTAGTTCTTTGTTCTGACCAGGAATCCTCTCACCCACAAACTTCCTCAATTTTCTGCATTCTGTATATGTGCAATCCAAGATTCCCCTTTCCACAGTCACATTTTTGTATTTGATCCATTTCCCATCAGCAAACAGATTACCAAGTCACTGGATTCCACACAGGAAAGAATTTGGCCATAACAGCGTCTTCCCCTCCAGCATGATCTCAGGATTCAGATATACTGATAAATTCAATGAGCAAAAGACTTCTTCCTTTGTTAACTCCCCAAGATTTAGCCAGCATTGCCTCAAGAGCTTGGTCGGTGGGAAAGATGTACTTCCTCTTGCATCCTCCAATGTTAGGAGCACTCTGGGTGATAGGGGCGTACAGCTACTCGTCTCAGCTAGTGTCCACACATCCATCCTATCCTCAATGAATAGAATCAAGTATCTTGCATGGAAGGCCATATGGTATCTTTTAAAGTCTGGGGCTCCCAAACCCCCTTTCCTACACGGGAGCTGCAGCTTCCATAACTTCAAATGGTGGTTGTTTTCCAGCCCACAGAAAACATTGTAACATGCTGTCAACTTTCTTCATTTCCTTTTTCTTAGCGTTTGTGGGATCATACGTAAGATGTAAGTGATGCGTTGTGCAGAAGTCATCTTTATTACATTTACCTTTTACCACAGGCTCAAATTCAGTTTGATCCATTTATCTAGATCTTTCTTCACTTCTCAATTATACTTCCCAAATTAACTTCCATCATGTGATCCACCTCTCTAGTTAACCAGATGCCCAAATACTTTTTTTTAAGGAAAGAGCAAGTTGAAAAAAAGATTTTATAGGAAAGAAACACTGGCTAAGACTGACACATAAAAATGTTAAATGTGAAAACAATATAGAAAAAAAACAGGAAGAGTTGCAGAGAGTTCAAACAACAAGCTTCCGTCTGTAGCATTTAAAAAAGAAGCATTGCTGGGGTACGGATTTGGAGACAATCTAATACAGTGGATAACACTGCTGTACACAAAACCGACTGCTTTGGTAAATACAAATGGTTTTCCATCAGATGACTTTGAATTGGGGAGGGGAATGAGACACGGTTGTCCACTTTTACGGTTGCTGTTCGTGCTTGCGATGGAACCATTAGTCGAGAAGATCTGAAGGGACCCAATGATTCAAGGAGTTCAGTTTGGAGAGGCATCACAAAAACCTTTGCTATATGCAGATGATATGTTACTGGTGGTTCAGGATGTGGACATGTCGATTCTGGCAGCAATGAAACAAATTGACACCTTCCATGATTTCTCAGGATACAAGATAAACTGGACAAAATCTGAAGCAATGGCTGTATCTGAATCCTGTACCAGTCAACCATTGAGCAGATATGGATTCAGTTGGTGCCCAGAGAGAAATGCCCCTTTGTTTCCACAGCGGTTTGTACTAAAAACTATTGGGCAAACAGTTTTATGAGACTTAATGGGAACAACACGCCTTATGCATTTAATTATTGACAAAGTTAGGCATGCGTAACAATGCTATTTACAGTTTTTTTTTTACAGAAATCTTATACAGATTTTGATATGATTGTCTATGGGTGACCATTGTTTTAAAATGTAGTCATGAATAAAATGCAAAGAATATTTACCATTCTTTTCTATACGATGCATATTTCTGAAACGGATATATTACATCTTTTAATGAAGCACCATTAACATTTGATACTAGTGTTGGGAAAGTATAAGGTGTTTGCTGAACAATTGAATATATAACAATGCAATATAACATTGAGCAAATCCATTGTGCTTTCGTTGGCATTCAAAAGGAGTTACAATTTCATGCTGTCTTGTTTTATGCCACTTTCTACGATTTTAAAGTCTTTATTGAGAGATTTATAAAAGTAAACATTGAGCCAACCAAAACAAAACTCTTCAAAAACAGAGCCATCCACACAGTTCTGTTGATGACCACATTAGGAAGTCATGATTAGCCGACTCGTAGAAAATATATACCATATTATAAGGCAATCACAGGGTTCCAATAACAAAACAGCACCCAAAGGCATGCAGCTAATTTCAAATGCTACACAAGCATGTGGAATCCAAATTAAGAATTTACAATTTTATTTGCTTCTTCAGAATTTCTCATGATAAGTCTTGAGCCCTTATATGCATTAAAAAAAACACTCATCAATATGTGTCTGCTGTCTGAGTTATAGGCCAGAGCTTCAGGTGAGCTATATGAACCAGGAGTAGGCTATTGAAAAACTAGTTTACTAGTATTACAGTAGTGCAGTACAGTTGTGTAGTGGAAGAGCTAAAATGCTCTAAATATGTTCTAGGTTCATACTTTCAGTCCAAGAAAGTCAACCCCTCTCCGGGAGGTACTTGTCCTCTAATGCAGGCTTCCCTGAAAGCCTTGTCCCACCACCTAGTGTGTTCCACTCTTCCACCAATATCTACCACCCCAACGTCCAGCCAAACTCTATACAGCTCAACATTTCAAAATACTAAACAAAGAGCCAACCTGAGCATGGCTCACAAGTTCTTCTGATTTCAGATTCCCACTCAACTCCCTACCATTTACTGACCAAACAAGATCCTACATGCACCTCAAGCAGTTCCTCGGAATAGATGGAACATTTTGATTTTTAGAATGATTACATAATTAGGCATGTTCCATCTATATACCAGGTGCTGCACCAACACTCATAGCGCTACAAGTGTCAGCCCCTCCAAGCTTGCTTCTCCTTGAAAATTGCCATCACCACCAAGTCAATAAGAAATAAACCTCCATCCTACCTTGCAGTTACTGCATGCTACTGATCTTTTTAATATATTTTCCTGCATTTCTCTTCAAAGAGGATAACCCTGTGATACTCCCTTAAGCACCACCAATATGCCAAAACTATTGCATTGGAGTTATAAGTAGGAGGGAGATAATGTGAGGAGGGACACACAACGTGTGGGAATTGCTTGGTTATTTTCCCTCCCAGTGTCTCGCTATGGCCATTCTAATCCCCATGGCCATTCCCATCCATTACCTGCCAATCCCCCCCAAAAACACATGCTCCTGGAATTTGTTTGAGCTCTCACTGAGCTTGCACTATCAAGAAGTAACATCAAACCTAGCCCGCAAATGTTATTCCTAAGCCTTATGCTGAGAAGTTATGGCTTAAATGGCTACTGGTCTAATAGAAATGTCTTAAGCAAGTGTGCCTTCATCCACTTGATTTATATATTATATATTTTCCTTGCACTGCTACGAACAAGCAATGATAAAGCCAACAGTATTGGCTTGAGATATTAGATATACATTTGCCAGGTACTGCACTCTTATGCCCAGGTGTTGAAATCATATGGCCAGGTAGTTCCATTGTACCAGTACCTACACAAAAGCCCAAAGTGTTCAATGCTTGTTTTTAAACATGTTGGTAATGTGCTCTTGAAATTGAAAAAAAATGACACAGCAAGTTGCCACAGCAATGTTTGCCCTTGTGTTTTTACCAATCTTTCCCCCTTGTTTCAATTATTCACTTAACATTTTTTTGTCCACATTGTGATTCCTTTTTTTGTCCAGGACTCAGCCGGAGGCCCATGTATGACTCAACCACATCTGAGTGCCCAGCTGGTATTCATGCTAGTTGAAAGTTGTAGTACCACTGTTACAACAGGCAGGAGCTCTCTATCGTGCCTCTGTGCTGCACCTTTCATTGTTTGGCTTTTTTTCTTTAGTATGCTTTTGCTGAGGTGGGGTTCGTTAGTTTGAAGTTGTCTTGAACATGGTAAAAAATGAATTCTGGTGTGGAAGCAAATTGGGATGGTTTAGTGTTGGCTTAATTGAACAAAAAGAGTAAAGCACTTAGGTTTCAACTATTGTCCACTCACAACAGTGTAATCCCTGTTAATTCTGCTGGTAGATAAATCACAGCCATAGGTGTCTTGGAACATTACATTAAGAGAGTCTCTTTGTCCTGAACATAAACAAGTTGGAGCAAATCACTGATGCTCTGAAAATGCTACTCTAGCTATTAGTGACAAAGGCAGGTTTTGTTTTGGCTGGAGAGGGGGATGGGTACAGGTTCCACCAGTATTCTAAATATTAGTTTGTGAATCCTCACGGTGGTGAATGTGTCATAATATGTAATATGAGACGTCTTCTGTTGACCCTACATGAAGGAAACACATTGAAGAATGATGTGGTGGCTCTATCTCTGGAAGCAGTGAAAGCACTACACTGGCTATATTGGAAGTACCTCATTATGATTCTGAATAGGTTTGAATTGGGGAAAGAGTTAATTGGATGGATACAACTGCTGTACACTAAGCCGACAGCTGCAGTTATGACTAATAGGTACTTTTCAGAAGCTTTGGTGCTCCAAAGAGGTAACAGGCAAGGATGCCCTCTTTCACTGTTGATTTTTTTCCTTGCAATGGAACCACTGGCTTTGATCATGAGAGGAGATGGAATTTTCAAAGATGTGAACTGCAGAAGGGTAGAACAAAAAGTTTGGCTTTATGTGGAGGATATGCTGTTGGTGGTGCACGATCTTTGAAATTCACTTCTGGCTGTGATGGGAAAGGCTGGAGGAGTTTGGAGGAGCTTCAAGCTACAAAACGAATTGGCTGAAATCCGAGGCAATGCTGATTATGTCATTCAGGGCAAATATCATTGAGTAAGGTTTCCAATTGTGCCTGACAAAAATGATATATCTTGGAATAACGCTGACGAGAGAAATGGGCCAACTAATGGTGGTGAACATGTCACTGACACTGGAGAATTTTGAGAAAGATATTAGGAGATGGTCTAAACTTAGCTTGACACGCTGGGATAAAGTGAACATGATCAAGATGACTACTGGGCCAAGAATTTATTATATTTTGGAAATGCTTCCTCTACCAGTGAGGAAGGGGATCGCGTGTAGGCTGGATACATTGTTGCAGAATAAGGTTTGGAAAAATAAACCGGGGATGACATTGTGGAAACTACAGTTGCCAATGAAGAAGGGTGGAGTGAATGTCCCCAGTTTTGAGGCATATCATTTAGCGTTTATGGTGCGCCAGATTATGCCATTCTTGGAGGTACTCCAAATGACTGGACTAGGGCTGAAACTATGACTGGACTAGGGCTGAAACTAATATGGTTAGCCCACTGGAGCCAAGGGCTATTTGGACTACCAAAACTTGCCGTAAAATGATTGTGTTTCCTTTACCGGATTTTCTAAGGATCTGTTGGATGGACTTATCAAGGATAATGGATTTAGGTCAATGGTATGCAAACCTTTTCATATCAAGCTCTCCCCCTGCCTCCCTGAGTAAAAATATTGTTTCTGGGCCCACCCACCTAGGCGTTTGAGACCATAGGATGCCCAAAAAGTCCAGGGGGGCCCAAGCACTTTAAAATGTAAGCAGATTGTCTACTGCTTATATTCTCTATTAAAAGCAGTCACCTTAATCCCTTTTTAAGAGCCCCCTCCCAGTGTGAAGACCTCTGGCTTAGAAGCACTTTGTCCAAGCTTCCATCTGGTTAAATCAGAAGGTGAAGTTTAATGGGAGGACACGTTTCTGGCCAGTGTGGTTCGTGGGCAGAGTAAAATGGCCTGGGGACCTGATGGGGGATGGTGCGTGGATCACTTTGACAAGGCTGAAGACAAAATTCATTTTAGATGGGGATTTGAAAAGGGACTTCTTCAAAATGAAGAATGCCCTGGGTGACACTCCTTCCATTGGGGACGACCTAGGTGATACCATTGTAAAAATTGCAAGATAGGAACACTTGGACTCACCTGCTGTCGGCTTGGACAGGAAACTGTGTTAATATAGAAATGGTCACAAAACCTTACATCTGGTATGGATGAGACGAAGTGGGAGCATATATGCATAAACATATATTGTGTGTCTCTCAATGGTAGTGAACGTGCAAGACATATTCAACTATTGAATAGAAGCTTCTGGACACCTGTGAGGATGGATGACTTGAATATGTGTGATTCGAGTTTGTGCTGGGGGTGTAGGTATACTGAGGGGATGTTGGAACACATGATTTGGGGTTATACCAGGGTGAGACCAATCTGGTGTGAGATGTGCACATTGATCAGTTGGTTATTGAGCCTGGCTATTGCATTTGATTTTGAAACCATGAAATTGGGGGATGACATTCTCATAGGTGAGTTATCCAGTTCGGAGAAGAAGTGGATGGTCAGAGCCGCTGCAGCAGCAAAAAAGTTGATTCTTAGAGGTTGGAAGTCTAGAAGGCATCCATTAAAGAAAGACTGGATTAATGAACTCCACCACTTGTCTCTGATTGAAAAGGTGCTGTTTTCTCAGCTAAATAAGCTCACATTTATTAGAAGATTTGGTATAGTTTCAATGAATTAGACCTGTAAACTGTATGTTATTTTTACAATGTGGATACTGAGGTTTGTAATATTGTAATATTGCGATGTTTTTGTCTTGTTTTCTGTAAATACTTATAATATATAATTTTAAAAAAATTAAAAATTAATGTATTCAGTGGAGGGGCCTAAGTGGTCAAATTGGTGTGATGGAGCCCAAAATAATCAAGCAGAGAGGTGTAGCTGCAGAAGGAGTTCCTTGAAGGCCGTATTTCGAATCTGGGGCAGTGTCCTGGCAGAAACGGGCCGAATCGCACTTGGCTGCAAAAAGGCCCTGGCGAGTCAAAGGCGAGATGATCATTCCAACAAAAAAAAAGAGCTCAGTGTAAGTATAACTAGGTCATCAATCAGTAAGGAACCCCTTCTGCAGGATATTGTAATTGGCAAGGTGCCCAAGTGGACACAGAAGGCAGGTATTTTTAAATCCTTCTGGTACCAAAGTATTAGCTATGGGATTTCTTCATTCTCACAGAGGGGGGTCATAATCTTATAATCTTGCAATCTCATAATCTCATAATCTTGCTACTAATCCAACGTTAGGCAGGGTAGGAGAGTAACCGAGAGCTAAAACTGTATTCACAGTGTAGTGCTCTCATAGCCAAAGGGTTCCAGTTAGGATGTCTAAGGTTAGAGGAAAACACTTACATTTGAATTGCTCTGCTGACCTGTTTATTGATGCAGTGTGTGCTTTCTTATATTCTGATATGTACCCAATGCAAAATGCTCATTGATGCACAGTGTGTTTTTCTTGCTGATGAAACTGAATAGCTATATAAAAGTGCCTAACTATGAATGGGGGTGTGGCTAACCACCATGTGAAGAGGACGCATCCCTGGTGAGCTCTGTGCGATGTGACCATAATTTACTGCAATATATGCATTTTGCAAGCCCAAGATACCCGAGCCCCACCACAACCATCGCTGGGAACAGCTGAGGGACCCACCCAGGGGAGCTTTACGACCTTGAGAGCCCTGCTGAGATCGAGATGCTGTGTAATGCACCCCGCGGAGCAGAGTGAGAATGGGGGCCGCCATCTGAAAACCCACGTAATATAGAGGTCACCGACGCTAAGCTAAGGACTGAGCCAGGGCAACCCCTAGACATTGAGGAGTAGATCTGAGAACCCTGTGCGAGGCTGGCGGCTTGCGTAGAGGGGACATCGCTGCGGTCAGCGGATGAGAGTGGTGCTCTGAGGGACACTGATACGGAGATCGCATGGCCCCATGAGAGGTGCATCCCCTGCGGATCCAGAAGACAGTGCGGGAGACGGCGCCCTGGCCATGGCGAGGGGGGCCTGCTGCTTCAGAGGGCTGAAAGTCTGCTCCCGGGCGAGGACGGAGAAGGCGTTGGAAAGGTGAAGCAGGTGCTGTTGGGAAGTACACCCGGTGCCCGCAGACGGTGTGCCTCACTTAAAAATTCACACAAGATGAGGAGCAATGGAAAGGGGCCCAGCCGCCCACCCGCATACTGGCCCCGTGTACAAGGAGCCTGTGGACAGTGTGAAGGACGGTGCCCTGAATGAGGCAAGTGGAGTGCAACCGTGCTTGAAGCTGCTGCTACGGAGGGCTGAAAGCCTGCTCGAGAGCGTGGACGGAAGAAGTGTTGGAGAGGTGAAACCAGTGCAACAAAGGACTGCACCCTGTGCCTGCAGACGGAGCTACCCCAGTAAACAATCACACGAGGTGAGGAGCGGGGGGGGAGCTCACCTGGCCACCTGCATAACTGCCCTGTGAACTGGGGGTCTCCTGCCCGCCCCCCGGTCATGGCACTTAGAGGGGCGCGCTGACGCCTGGGACACTGTGCTGCTGCAAGACATAACAGACAGGAGCTGATCACAGCCCCTAGGTCGAACCCCTGATGGGGGAGGTACAACGCAGCAGGATAGTGGACACTGAGTAAGCTGGCAATAGGGTTTGACCTGCCTGCCAAGGCCATCGAACACGCAGAGTGCCCTGCCAAACTCGGCTGGACTCAGGTGCCGGAGCCGGCTCCAACTGAGGACGGGGTCTGCCCCGCATGCTACAGAGCAGCCACCTGCCTGCTCCCTAATTGTTACAGTGAGTGAAGCAGACAACAACAATAGGAGCGTTAGGGGATGGCAGCACCTTCACAATAGATCCATACTCCCACTCTACCCTCCCAAGAGAGCGCATACATAAAAGGCACCAACGAAACTGAGAGCCCACTGCACTGTGTCACCACTTTGGAAGCAGCAGCGGTGAGCACAGGCGGCTGCGCCACCCCACAACAGGACAGCAGACACAGCATATACAAACTATTACCGGGAATAACTGGAGCCGCCGGCTCTGGCGTGATGTCCACAAAGGGAGCCAGGGCCAAGCAGCACCAAACCACTATGGAAACCTATGCTGCTGGAGGGTCCACAGGACGTGAAACTCCAAACAAAAGTGCTGCGGAGGCACTGCCTGATCCCACTAGAGCGACAGCTGAACCAGCCAACTCCCAGATCCTTGAAGCTATCGTGACGCTCCAAACAAAAATGGAAAACAAAATTGATGCGGTCGCCATAGACTTGGGCTTCCTGTGGCAGGACTGAGGTACTAGAAACCCAGGTCAGAGAAAATACAGAGGCGTTATTACTGCTCCTAAAAGACGTTGATGAACTACAACAAAGGGTGAAAAACCTGGAACACAGTGCTGAGGAAGCCGAAGGGTGGGCATGCCGAAATAACATCAGACTTTTAGGCCTGCCGGAGGCTTGCGAAGGATCAGACCCCACAAACTTCGTAGAGAACCTCTTGATTCAGGATATAGGAGTAGAAAAACTCTTGCAAGGCTTCACAATTGAAAGAGCCCATCGATCCCTTACCAAGCGACCGCCCCCGGAGCTCCGCCTAGATCAGTGATAGCAAAAGTGCTAAATTACAAATATAGAGAGACTATTTTGGCGTTCTCTAGGTCGGGTGGCCAAATCCAAAGAGACTTGGCAAAGATAGCCATTTATCCTGACTACACCTTCCAGGTTCAAATGAAAAGAGCACAATTCACTTACTCCAAAGCCAGATTGAAAAGAGCTGTATTGCGCTACATGCTCCTATACCTTGCAAGACTAAAGGTGATACATAACAACAGAGCACTTCTATTCGACACCCCAGACGAGGCTCGAGAATGGATGGATGGGGAGCAGATCCCAGACTTTGAAGAAAAAGGGCACAGACCGCACTGAGCCGCATCAGGAGCGGCCACACACTGGACCAGCAACCTAAAAACGCATAGAAGCCAATAGCAACCACACTTATGTGCAGCAGGAATGATTATCTATAGGAGCAGCACCGGTGATGGAATGTCTTCCCTTCAACCCCCATAGTAGGTTTTTTTTGGGTGTATTATACCCACCCGTAGGGCACCAGGAGACTGATGTGCGGTCAAATGGAGCGGAAATGGGATAGTCATAATGGGGTAAACCTCGCTGGACTGTTTCTCAGTTTGGACCGTTTGGAGTCACAGGGGGAGGGAACATGGAAGTTGGGTTTAAAGTTGGGGTCATAGTTGGGGAAGTTTTTTCAGGGGAACGGACAAGACCACCTGGTACGCCAAACAGAACCAATGTCAGAAGAGAGGCCTCCGGAGGAGTCACCCTTGCGTTCATTTGGACACCCAAAATACCTGGCAGACAAGATTAGAATTATGTCATGGAATGGTATGGGAATGAACAGCTTTGTTAAACAACGCCGTATCCATGCCCTGATTAAAAGAAGCAAGGTCGGAATTGCCTTGCTACAAGAGACACACTTGAAAGCGCGCAAGCTAGAAGCACTAGCCAAGTCTTGTAGGTGCATTTATTCCACTTATGCTAGAGGAGTCCTGATCTGGATTGCTCCCACCATCCCCTTTAAGCTAATCAACACAAAAATCGACGACAAAGGCAGAATGGCCCTGGTTCATGGTTCCATTGAAGGCAGGGAGACATGCCTAATCAACACTTATGCACCCAATCATGACTCCACAACCTTTTTCCGCTCACTACATAAGCGACTCAGTCCTTATAGAGAATGCACCCTTATCTGGGGGGGAGACCACAATTGCACCCTGGATCCCCGTATGGACAGATCGGATGACAAACACACACGTCCATCCCCACCCACAAAAAATACTACACACCCTGATGCAACAACTAGGGCTAGCAGATCTTTGGCGCAAACAACATCCCGGAAAATATGAGTATTCCTTCTACTCCTCCCCCATGCCGTCTATACTAGGTTAGTCTACATATTAGTCAATGAGGAACGGCTAGCGCTGTTCGAGGATGCACATTACCTAGCCAGAGTATTATCTGACCACTCCCCACTAGTGACCAACTAGGTGGTGTTTCCGCCCAGGCCCCCTGTACCCACGTGGAGGTTAAGAAGCGAAGCATTGCTTGATACAGCCTTTCGCGAACAGGTCAGGAGCAGCACGCTTTACTTTTGGCAGGTAAATGAAAATAGTGTGCAGCACATAGGCACGGTTTGGGAGGCGTACAAAGTTGTCATGAGGGGTGAAATGCTGGCAAACATAGGCGGAACCCAGAGATCCATTTTAACCGATCTTGCAAACACAGAAAAAGAGCTAGCCGAATTAGAAAAAAGGGACACCTTAGAGCTTGACCACATGCAACAAATGGTCGAGCTTAAACAGACCTGCCTAACGTATTGGGACAAGCTGGGAAAGCTCAGCTATACGAAACACACTGAAAGAACCCATGCCCTCGGAGGCAAACCTGGGAAGTTATTAGCATGGCTCTACCAACGGGAAACCCCCAGGACTCCTATTTGCAATGTCTGCGGGCCCGACGGCGCCACAGTACACACGCAGCTAGGCATAAATGCAGTGTTTGCCGGGTTTTACCAGGAATTGTATGCCAGCACCCCGTCCCCCAGAGCCATCAAAATTGACGACGTCCAAGACATTATCAAACTACCCAGGTTGGACGTACACTTGGCTGAGGCACTGGACGAACCAATTACCACAGAAGAGATAATAGCCACCATTAGGTCCATACCCACAGGGAAAGCCCCAGGTACAGACCGGCTTCCGGGGGAGTTTTATAAAGCATATGAGGACACACTGGCACCTCTCCTGGCCAGAGTGTTTAATGAAGTGTACAAAGTGGGCATCCTCCCAGACACCATGAAGGAAGCCATCATCATTCCTCTATTGAAACCAGGCAAGGACGAAAAAGAGTGTGGTTCATACAGGCCCCTGTCCATGTTGAACTCAGATAACAAAATCCTAACGGCACTACTGGCAGGGAGATTGCGTAGAGTAATCCCCCTTCTGATCCACCAGGACCAAACGGGCTACGTGCCCGAGCGATCCATCACTGAGAACCTACGTAGACTACACCATGTTATTTATAGCACCAATGGCAGACCCGAGAAATGCGCAGTGGCGTCTTTAGATGCCACTAAGGCTTTCGACTCGGTTAGATGGGAATGGTTATATGCGACCATGGCAAAAATGGGGATAGGCCCTGCCTTCCTAAAGTGGACCAAACTAATATACACAGACCCTACGGCCAGAGTGCACACAAACAACACATTCTCCGACAAATGGCACCTCCACAGGGGTGCACGGCAGGGTTGTCCACTTTCCCCCATGCTCTACATTTTAGCAGTCGAACCCTTGACGGCATACCTGCGTCAGGAATATGGCAATGGAGGTATAATGATTGATGGGGTGAAACACCTGGTGTCAATGTACGCCGACGATACACTCCTATACTTAAACAACCCAGAACACATACTACCATACATCCTAAAGACACTGGAGGGGTTTCGAAGATTCACGGGGATCCAAATCAACTATGAAAAATCATGCCTCTACCCCCTAGCTGCCCTAACCAGGTACACCTCCGGCGCACTCCCCCCATTGGCCTTTCAATGGACGACCACGTCCTTCAAATACTTGGGGATCACCATTCACCAGGACCCCAACATGGAACACACCTTAAACACTGTTAGAGCCAAGGAAAACCTAGAAAAATCAATGGCCTTTTGGGGGAAATTGCCGCTTTCGGTGGCGGGAAGAGCTGAACTCTTAAAAATGGTAGCGCTCCCTCGACTACTACATCACTTTACCAATGTCCCATTCAACATCCCCCCACGCTTCTTCACAGAGGTAAAAAAACTCTGCAGGAGATTTCTTTGGCAAGGAGGCAGAAACAGAGTCTCGCTAGAGGTGCTGCAAAGACCCTATGACAGGGGAGGACTGAAAATCCCCAACTTCGAAGTGTACTACTTAGCAGCCCAATTAAAACATGTCATACAGTGGATGGCTGATGAAACCACATTTGACACCCGACTTCTGCAACCGACCGTCTCCCAGCTGCTGCTCAAAGACTTATTCTGGGTCCCAGCGGAGGCGACCCGCAACTGCCCATACCTGGCTAAACTGGGAATACTGATTTGGAAACGGGCCTGTAAAGTAGCTAAGATGGAAGTCCCATATTCCCCGCAGATTCCCATAGCGGCTGTTATGGCGGGCAGATCTTGGGGTCAAAATGAGGTACGGCGAAGATGGGAGCCCTGCGGAGTGGCCACCCTAGGGGACCTGGTAGACGACCAGGGGATCCTAACATTCGACGAGTTATAGTCAACCTCGGGGCTACCACAGGGACAGTTCCTGCTCATGAAGCAATGGTGCATAAGCTCATGGACCGGTGGTCTGGTGAAGAAAGCTTAGAGACTGGGCATCAGACCATCGAAAACATGCTGTCTGCAGCTGAAGGGGGACATGAAACCTCAAGGCTTTACGACACGCTACTGAACAGCACAACCAACACAAGCCTCAAGAGCAAAGTAAAGTGGGGACGCAAAATGGGATTGGAATTTGAGGAAAAAGAATGGGAACGCATCGCCCACTACCACAAAAAGGTTTACAGGAACGGCCGACTGCAACTCATTCAATTCTACATTCTCAATAGAGCGTACCTCACGCCGGAAGTGATCTCCATTCAACGGGGCAGGGATCATCGAATGCCCTAAGTGCCGCGAACCCCGTGCGGGTATGACACACATGGTTTGGGGATGCCAGGTGATACAATTATTTGGGGCGCAGATTGTCACTAAAGTGGTGGTCGCAGACATAGAATTAGAGGTGCAAACACCTGCGGCATGCATCCTGGGTAGTTACAAAAGAGGCAAAAAGAATAAACCCCTTAACAACCTTAAAGACCTGATGTATATTCTGGCGAAGAGACGCATTGCTTTGGGGTGGAAGAGTGCCAGGAGTCCAAGCATCGCACTGTGGTGGGAGGACCTTGACAAATGGGTAACAGCAGAAACTGGGGCATGGGAAAATGGACTGCATGAGCAGAAACTGGATACTAGCAAGGACCTACATCAATGGGTGGCGATCACGGTTCTATTATTAAGCCCCAGGCAGAAAGAGGATGCTTCAAGCGACGCGAGCAGCTCATGATCGCAGTTTGGCGTGAACTGAACTGAAGTACCGACAATGGTCTTTGGCGGGGAGGGGCGGGAGGGATGGCCGGGAAGTTATAAATGTTTTGTTTATGAAATGCAATATCATTATTGTTCTTTTGCAGCTCATGTTTACTAAAATTTAATAAATACATTTTTAAAAAAACTATGAAAGCGTGCAGTGGTCTTTAGTTCCACTTGGGTTGCACCCAGAGGTAAATTTGCATCTAGAATGAAATGCATGATACAAAGTCTTCAGATGCCTAGCTAAGACCCTGTGGTGTAAAAACTGTGTCGGAAAGGGAAGTGTCATGATATCTCCTACAGACCACAACCTATCTATGCCAGTAATGGTCACTGTAAATCCCTTACATGTGGCTGCGATCACATCCCATCTATGCCAATAATGGTCACCAAAAATAACTTACATGAAGCTGTTGCCTCAATCTCTCTTTCCCAGTAATGGCCTCAGTACATCACATGCATGAACCTGAGACTACAACTTACCTAGGCCAGTAATTTTCACTGTAAATCCCTTGCATGAAGCTCTGACCACAGCCCATATATGCCAGTAATGGTCACCATAAGTCACTTGCATTAGACTGTGGCCACAATCTGTTTGCCAGTAATGGTCACTGTAAATCACATGCAAGAAGCTGCTGCCACAACCTATGCATATGCCTGTAATGGTCACTGCATATCTTTTGCAGAGGCCATGGCTTACACCCAGTCTGTGTCAGTAATGGTTGTTGTAAATCCTTGGTGTGAAGCTGCAAATGCAATTTCTGTTTGCCAGTAATGATCACTGTAAATCACATGCATAAATATGCTGTCACATCCCATTTATTGCAGGTAATGGTCACTGCAAATCCTTTGTGTGAAGCTGCAGCCACAATATCTGTTTGCCAATAATGGCTACTGTGGATCAGTTGCATGACCCCATATTCCTCACCTATTTATGACTGTTATTTTCACTGTAAATCCCTTGTATGAACTCAAGCTCCAATCACAATCTGTGTGTGAGTGAATATTGAATTTCATGCATGGAAGTGCTTCAACAACCTCTCTGTGCCAGCAATAGTCACTGTAGCATAATAACAGAACACAAATCAGCATTACTCTGTTCCCTACATCCCGCCCCAACATACAAACACATGCTTGCATGCCCACACTCATGCACAGACACCCACCCACTCAGCAGACACACACTCATTGACAATAACATACACATACAAGCATGGACAGCTACTGACATACTCACTCAAGTTCTCTTACACAGACACACACACACACACACACGCGAATCCAGGGACTCACTGCAGGAACACCCCAGAAAGACTAGACTACCCAGGTGACAATGTTGCAAGGCCACTGAGCAACATGATTGTGGGAAGTGCCATACGATGCCACTAATGTCGGCATGCACACATTTTCTTTGGACTACCTTTCTTAAATAAAGGTTGTTGTCTAGAGAGCGGTAGCCCTGAGGGAAACAAGGCAGCAAACTCGGGCAGATGAGAAGAGCCTGGAGGAGGGGAGCGACTGACTGCCCACCCCATCTGGGTCCGTCAATGCAGGCTCTTAGCAAAGCAAATAAATAAACTCAAAATCCTGGGAACTATCTAGAAGGCAATTTTAGGGAAAGACCTAGCACACCTGCAAAGCCTGTTCTCATCACAATCTCAACAGAACCCCAAGAGCAGACAATGCTAACGTAGTCACGCGCATCGAGTACCGGAGAAATCCAAACCAATTGATTGTCCCAAGGCTCTCAAATGTCTGCATGACATACGAATGTTCAAAGGAACACTGGGGATAGACCCGTTTTAAGGAAGCATATGACAATCATCATGCCATAAGTGCCCTCCCACCAGGGGTGTTGCTAGGTCTGCAAAAGATCTGGGGCTACGCTAATGTCGGGTCTGTTGGGACTCGGGGCTAGGTAGCCTTTTGGCTGTAGCTGCTGAGAATCTATCCCGGGCTGCAGCCAAAAGATCTGGGCCCCTCAGCTCACCCACCCCCTAGCAGCGCCTCTGCCTCCCATCCTCCCAAAAAGGGACCCTTCTAACTGCTTTGCGTTAGAAAAGATGCAAAGTGCCTACATGAAAAAAAAACCTTGCCCCTGAAAGTAAATGAATCCCATGAGTCGGGGAGGACCAAGGGCATGTTCGAAACAAGTAAATAAATAGCTTGGTTGACTGACTCCTCGGCAGTTGTGCCCTGTTCCCATGCCACTTCTGCCTCCTTATTTAGCCATACTTGTATCACCTCAAACCTACCTAACGCTACTATAATTTGACACCATTTTGGAGGTACACATTGAATTCCGTTCTACAGCCTGTCATGCCAGACATGTCTAGTAAAACATGATATGGGGATATAGCTCGGATAGTGAAGCATAACACCTGGTTGCTTCCTGAGAGGGCCAGCGCAGCATCCTCCTACCTTGGCCTTGGCATGTGTCTGCATGTTGGGCCAAAGAGAGAGAGTAAGAGGACTGACAGAGAAACAGGAAATACAGGAAGACGGCGTATCACCACTCCAAAGGGCTTTGGGTAATCTTGCTAAAGTGTTTTTCTTTCAAGCAGAAAATAATTACATTTGACAGCGAGATAATGCATTAAGCAGTTTAACTCGAACTTGAAAGACATGCCTACATTTCAGAGAGCAGCACCTGTACTCGTGCTCATTTTTAAGAAAAATACTTTTGAATTACCTCGTCATTCTGCCCCGTCCGACAAGCAAACGGCTTTGAAGAAAAAGTCTTCAGTGAAGGAGAGCGCGGTGGACACACTCAACATACCACAGTACTAAGTGGCTCTTGTACTCACTTTAGCTGCTGGCTTTACTGATACAATGCAACAGGTTTGCCTGCTCACTGGACCATTGTAGCGTGGCCATTATTTCAAGCACACCTAATTGGCTCAACCTCTCACCTTTTGGATCACCTTAATGTGTGCTGTGGTGAAGCCGGTTTTTGAATGGGAAATCATCATTGGAAAATGCTTGTAAATCGGGCCCGTTAGATTTTGTTTAATAGGTTCACAGGTATCATGTTGACGTACTTGCAAGCGGAACTCCAATGGATGCACTTGGAACAACCATTGACAAAGCCAAAGGGACTGGCTTAATTAAATGCCTTTTGTAATGTAATAGGGCCATCTACATCCATCATATGCCAAAACTGACAGATTCAGATAGTTCCATCATATACCAGTTATGGCCAAAAAAGTACAGATACCGCTAATACATGTGCAATAAGCCAAATCTACAGCTATCATATGTCAATACCTAAAATAAGATAAATGTATCTCTGCGTGTTGATGCCAAATACAGTGTGGAGAAATGGCCTAATATGAGAACATGGGATTAAATCAGTACGCTAATATAAAATCTCACTGCATAAATGAGGCTGAGGACATGTTAAAATAGGCACACATTGCTATACATAGGTATAGCCATCACATTCCAAAAACAACTGTATTTTCTAGAAACAACCTCACATTTGGTAAATATTCGTTGGTCGTTTGTTGGGCTTAGCCTATTTGGTCAGCGCAGGAAGCACATCATAACCTTCTAGGTAGTGAAAACTAGGCATTAGCACCCGGGGAGGGCCAATGAGCTTGTAACAGACGAGCTCATTGGCCCTCGCCCAGTCATTACCATCCCGACAAAGCCTTTCTCCAAGGCGTATTCAATGTGAATGGCCAGCATGGAAAGGGAGAAGTGACTATGTGTATTCAATTCTCTCGTTCCATGGTGGCCATCTTCTGTGTTTACTTTTTTTGTACTTTTATGAATGGCATGCCAAGGAAAGGGAGAATGGACTACGTATCCCGTACCATAGGTGTCATTTTGTTTTCTTTTCTTTTTTCAATTGCTAAAAGCCAGAGTGTCTGACATCTAAAAAAAGAAACTTTTAGTACCCCTGTCTAACAGCCCAGAGTACTAATAGCAACAAGACCCAAGCTAGGGGGCCATCACCACTTTCGGAAGTGATAATGGCCACCCAGCTCAGGGCTTATTGCTTAAATAATGTAGCGAAGGCTCATAGTTATCACTGGATTCCCTCAAAGTCGGATATCATATGTCTTACTAGTACCTGTCCATATCATTGGATCATAATAAGCATGCAGCCAAAACCCACCCTTTCTTGCCTAATCCCACTGACATTTGGCCTCCTGCATTATGCTTAAAAAGAACAAGGAACACAGATACATCAATTATCTTACATTTAGGGGCCCAGTATAATACATTTTTGGCAGCATTTCTGCTTGTGAAATTCCCCTGCTTTGTTTTATCATCACCATTCAATATATTACACACCTTACCTACTCTCGTACTCGGGCTTTTTCTTGAACTGGCTTGGTAAGCCCAGAATTATCATTGATGAATTTACCTGTGAGAGCGTAAACAGACAATCCGGGTATTTTAAGCCTACATACCTTCCAGGCTTACCCACGCATGCTCTTGAGCCCCTCACTCACTCGACACTACTCGATTTCTATCTTCAGGAACTCCAAAACTGCCCTAGAAGCTCAACAGGTATATATCAACTCAACACATAGATCACTGCATCACTGCTCTCTTGAAAATAGTCCATATCAAAATGTGTCATTTATTAAGCGCTTTCACCAAAGTGCTGTACATAGATAATTTTTATATTTAATTGGAATTACCGAATGGAAGCTGGTACCCATTTAATCTCTGCAACGAGCACTCAAGTCGCTGAACTATCCTACCTGCTGCACATCTTGGACTAACATACATCCGAACTAATATAAAGCATTTACCTGAGCAAAGTTCCCTCTTTCCACATATCGGCTCCTTCCACGCTTTCCATCCACTTTGCTTCACTCTTTCTTATGCTTTCAATTGCATCACACTGAGGTATGGTTTCCTTTGGTGGGAGCACACTATGTCCATCTATGCACTAGGATCTGTGCTTTGAGACTACTGCGGTGGTGATTCGGTGCAGTAAGAAGCATAGTAACGTAAATCAATCTTTGTGAAATGCTTATGCAGCATAATGACTAATGAGATGGAAAGTTGAGGATGTGAAGGTGTTAATGGACCGGAGTAAGATTGGCCTACTACGAATGGAGAAGACAATTGGGTCAATTGGTGAAACAAAAGAGGTATGTGGTCCGATTATGTTTGAGATGAGGGTGGGGTGAGTGTTTCACAAGACTGGAGACTGATCTGGAACTCTAGGCCCTCTGAGATATTCTTTTCAAAATGTTCTACAGCGAGCTGTAGGAATCTCGGGATTGCAGGGTTCTTGAGGGCTGCTGTCACTTGGATCAAGCGTGAATGTAGAAGGAAGAGCTACAGTTAAATATTTTTGTAGAGGAATTCATACAATTCCAAGCATGTGTAGGAGCAATGGAATCCATTTTTCTGGAAGTCAAAATACTTCCATGGTTTTAGGTGTAAATGACAGCATAACAAACAACATGAGGGTCATTTGTTGGGTAAAAAACACAGATTCTCCTGGCTGCTAATACATGAAATACACAATAGTCATTGGATCTGTGGGAGTCCCACTCTGGCCACAGAGAGTGGAGCTAGGGACTCCAAGAGAAATTCAATAACAGCATGTTTTAAAATACTATACTTTCGTTACTCCGTGAATGCCAGTCATATTTTAAACATAGACATTTATGGCTATGAAATATTTCTGTTTTGAGGTTTTAACGTTTTCTGGACTTAACAACATCAAATAAGGCTTAACTGAAGCACTGGTAGAAATGGCAAGGACTTCCTAATAAATGCTAGAATGCATGCTCCTTCACTCACTACAGATTACCTACAGTACTACGTTTACCAAAATGCACCCATCTTTGATGCGTTCGAGAGAATACATATTTCTACAGTGCATTCTGCATAACTAAGTGCATTATCCCTTAGGACTACACATTTCATCATGCAGTGTGCCTCATTCAGGAAATAAGACATACAAGATTACATTTCCCAGACCACATATACCAGAACATGATGTACCGCAATCAGAAAAGTATATGTGAAACACTTTTCTCAAAGGGATCACCCAACCACTACAAATGAGTTTGGCTCCTTAATCCTCTAAGCCCTGCCTTACACCCAGGCTTTGGGTGAGTGGGGGGGGGGCTAGGAACCAGGCTGGGAAGGTAAAAAGGGAGCTATATCACTCCAGCAAGAAAGCAGGAGGTGGCAAGCAGTTAGCCTTCAAAGAAGACAATATACCATGCCACCCCCTAAGACTGTGTACTTAATCATCACCTGGCCTCATGTGACTGATTTTAGGCAATTTAGAGCACTTGGTGATGTGCGTATTCTTTTTTTTCAGACACTTTAGCTCTAGCTGAGAAGTAAATCGATCTTCAGTTATACTTAGTTATCTGGAAGGATTAAGTTCAAAACCCTCTGCATTGTCCACAAGGGCTTCTGGGGCCTTGGGCCAAAATACCTTCAACTCTCTCTTCCTAAATATCTTCCTTCTCGAGCTCTTCGCTCATCCACCTCTAACTCCCTCAGGGTCAGCCGCTTCTCCAAGCAACGAGTTGAGGGTAGATCTCTCTCCATAGCAGGGGCCTCCCTCTGGAACAGCCTTCCTGCCGCCCTGAAACTTGAGGAGAACCATCTCCGGTTCCGGAAGCACCTCAAAACCTTCCTCTTTGCCTCTGCTTTCTCTCCCCCTCTCCCATGTTAATATTACTGAAACTGCACTGAATCTGCAACGGGGCCACTATCCTATCCCGGTCCGTGGTCCTTCCACTCTCTCCTGCACTGCCTCCCTGGCAACCCCTGCACTGTGGGACTGTCTCTGTATCCCTACAGCCCCCCCCAGCACTTGTCTGCACTTATCTTGCACTTGCCGCCAGCTGGCCCTTATTATTTATCTTGTTTCTACTAAACCTGTACTGCACTTCTCCTCTCCCCTTCCCCTTGCACTTTTCCCTTCCCCTCCACCCTGCACTTGCGCGATCTGAATGACACCTGGCCTAGTAGGATCGTTGTCTGTCTCCCCTTGTTCCCCCCGCCTCGTCGCGCCTTGAAACACTTGTGTATAGGCGCGTTATAAATGCCATATCATATCATATCATATCATTAGAGCACTCTAGATGTCTCATGTCAGGCATAAGAAGCCATCAAGTCCTTTAATCTCCTTGCATTTTAAGACTTCTAGTTCTGCCTATCTCATTAGGAATGCTGGATTACAAGTCAGATAATTCATAGGGAAACAGCCTCACATGGGGCAACCTGCGTTTTCTGGAGCACATGTGTAATAGTTATTTAGGTCGTTTACTGTATACCTGGGAGACCCAAGCCCGAGCTAGGGCTTGGGTCTCCCAGGTATACAGTAAACGACCTAAATAACTATTACACATGTGCTCCAGAAAACGCAGGTTGTCCCATGTGAGGCTGTTTCCCTATGATATTCCTGACCAGGTGTCAATGTGTCATCTCAAAACAACCATTCAATCTCCTCAAACCTCTGCTTCTGTATCTTGCTGAATTAAAATACTTACAACCAAATTGAACACCACAATTAATACCAATGCTAAATTTGAACATTTTGCACTTGCTCTTCTTGTTTGAAAGTCTCTGAAAACGAATACATGGACATTTGTTTTGGGAAAGACTCTGCACAGAAGGTAATTTTTTACGATATAACTGTTTTAGCATCTCACAGTAGCACTTAAAATAACTTTGCATTCTGTCATAGCTCTTAACTATTGCATAACTTATCACACAACTATAGAGCAACCAATCATGTTTCATCTTGGAATTCCCCTGCTTTTAGTCCTGCATATATAGCATATTTCAAGTGATAAAAAACATTACTGAAGGGGCTGAACACATGTCATGTGGATCTAGTTCAGAGCTGTAATTCTTGTAGCCATACCGCATTCTAAAGGTCATACCATAATTACATAACACAGAAAGTCCAGGGCTTGAAGGGCTTCTCACACTTGCCTAAGTAAAGCGTGAGAAGCACTTCAGGTCCTGGCTACTTACACTTCACTGTCAAGGGTCAGTAGCTCTAACACTCTTGCCCCATGTTGGGTGCGAAATATTAAGCCATTCTTTGCTTTTAACTCATTTGGAATTTGCATCCTAGAACTTGTTACCCCATGAATGCCAGTCATAGTTTGAACATTGACATTCTTTAAATGTTTATTTTATGGTTGAGAAAGCTCAACCTTTATTAAAACTTGCAATAGAAACATGACATATAAAGCGCTAATTTCAGTATAAAATAATAAAGCATTGTACTTCGATTCATTTAATTTCATTCTTTACATTATTAAATCTTAATTCAACTGAAACTCATCTAACTTCAGTGCTCTTATAAAGGATGTAATTCCAATTACAAGTGACGTTGTTCTACCAGCCAGGCATCTATTCCAAAATGTACTTGTATCAGAGTCAGTAGCCAGGGAAGTCCACTTATCCAAGTAGAGTTTACACAGGGTACTTCACTCAGGACAATTCATTACCCAGTGTTTAGAGGTTTCAACAATGCCTGCTGTCTGACAAAACATACATACTGCTAAATTTGCAGAGATTTTGTTAGGTTTTAACATGATTTGTTTAGAATTGAGAAGGTGCCAACGAAAGCGGGTAAAGATCACTCATGTCACTTTGTCTGGGTAATCTTTGGCTGTGAAACATGTCTGCCTCTGTTTTGAAATTTAAACAAGTATTCTACAAATACCAGGTTCAAAGTACAGCAGAGATTAAACACCTCACAGTTCTTCTTTTGCACCTTGATGTATTTGTTCCTTTTCTGTAAATTACTAGTGTGCCCAAATTAATAACGCAACATTCATAGGGAAGACTTCAGCTGAAAGGAAACATATGCAATCTTTTAACGCTAAACTCATGTTGCAACCAACTTAAAGCCTGCTTTCAGTTTACAATTGGTACAACAACTTTACAGAAATAACAAAAATGCTTTTACACCTCTCAAAGTTTAATTTGATGAGTGATGTCAACACGAACAGGAGACAAATATCTTAATCTATTAAAATTAAACTACCTGTCAACATCCTCATGCAGCAACATTCATAAATGTAGAATTTAAACAACATAAAATCAGGCTGCTCACCTGCTAAGTGAAGTATCAAGTGTAGTTTTTCATTTCACATGATTCCTAACAGGTGGAGGGGAGTTCTGTTTGACAGGTTATTCTAATTAAACCCTAGTGTCTGCCAATCAATTCGCAAAAGTAAAAAAACAACATGCCTGGCTCTGGATAACCAATTGATGATTGATAAATAGTAACCCAGAGAATGGGGCTTTGAAATCAGTCCTCACTTCATAACTAACAAATTGTACATTTGGTAAATAAGGGATCAACATTGCTTGGTGTTAAAACCCAACATGCAGCCTTCCGCCATGATATTACATGGTGTCCTCCAGTCACAAGAGCTCGAAATGTAGCCTCCAGCTTTAAGAATACAAGTGCAGGATTTAAAATAATTTTAGAAGGCACACACTATCAAACATGGGCTTTTAATGAGAATACAGACTCACGCAATTGACAGAAAACCACAACATAACACCCACAATCCTAGAATTGCTTTGGCCAGGAATCAAAGGGCACAGTGGAATGCTTGAAAGAGTCCTGAATGTTCCATACTGTTAGGGGGTCAGCGTTGGTTGGGCAGATCCACAATGAGCTGAGATCACCTGTGCTGGTGTTTCATGGTTTCCAGAATGCCAGCATCCGGCTAGAAATATACGTATTGCAGTCCCAGGTTTCCCAGTGGCTCAGTGCAGTGCAATGTAGGAAAGGGAGTTTGTGACTGCATGATATCTCTAATCACAGTATCAAGTATGTACAAATCTACATATTTGGGTTCTTGGTCGTCCAAATAAGAAAAACATGAATTGTGGGGTGTGTAGTCCTTAAAGGTGCTTATGTCTGCTGTGTATTACTAAAAAGTGGAAATTCTGTTCCAGGTCATAAACCCGAGCATAATATTGCACTGTGGCATAAATAGAGTTTTGTATGGTTCCCATATGACACAGATTATTGATGACAACGTCTTAGGAGAAATGATCTTGAATGTCAAGGCCTGGACCACTCAACCTTCTTCTGACCACAGACAGAATACGTATGCAAACATTCAAACTGATTCACTCAATAATCACAGCCCACATACATGCTTGTCCGAAAATGCAGCTTGCTCAGAAAGGAGGAATGTGAACCACAGATGAAATAGTGAACTTTCCATTCCTCCCAGTTCTACCCATTAGCCTACTTCACTGATTCATTGCATGTGAATGGGTCAATATTCTAAGCAGAATGGATTGAATGGGGCAGAAAGTATGTCAGGATGAGATGCCAGTAAACTGGGAGGGGAATGGTTGAGTTCCACATTTTGCCTGCCCACAGAGACACTTCCATCGGAGGAGACAAGCTGAAAACACAATGAAAATGGATGTGCTAAATTCTAGTCGCACGTGACAGCTTTACAAACACTACAGACCCCTTTGGATTTTTTTTTCTAATACATTCTCTTTGGCTGACTGCTTCCAGACCTAAACAGTTTGGCTTATATTTGAGCCCTAGACAGTGTGCAGGGGACGGTAGTTCCTATACAGGGAAGCTATTTTGCATTATTTTATATGCAACCCATATGCAAGGATTGACGTTTTCTCCAATGCACCTGAAACTACATTGTTCAATTTACTAAAACCATCTAAAGAATATTATCTCTAAAAAATTCCTTTTCTCTTACCACAGGAGTAGTGTGTGTTAGGATTTTCGATCCATCCAGACCTAAAACCCTATGGAGGGAATTCTGTCTTGCGTATCAAGAAAATGAATGGCTTCCAATTCCTCTACTGCAGATAGTCATATACTGAAATAGGTATTTTTCAAGCAGTAATAGCCTCATCAACTTCTCATGCAAAAAAGAAGGCATTCTCAGAAAACTCTGGAAGATATGTTCCATTATGAAAGGAGTGAATTCAGCATGAAGATTATTTCTATAATAAAGGAGTACTTTCACCATGAAATATTAAACTAGGGTTTGAAAAATTGTTTACGTGCTTAACAAAAACCATGGTTGGAATCATTACAATAGTTTATCAGTCAATACATCATACAGATGTTTAATAAGTAGATTTGAACTGCGCCTTTAATAGCTTAATTAAGTTGATTTGTGGGTCAAATTGTTAAGAACCAGTGTGAACCCTAGCCAGCTATTGCTTAAAATGAGGATGAATTGATATGAATCTCACGATAAAATCAAATACAATTTTATAAACTATAAATAACACACAATTCAATTAAGTTAAATTAAGTGAAAGCTAAAGAAATGCCAAAGGTTTTAGCAAAGGGTATTCCTATACATTTGAGCCAATCAAATTGGGGTTTGAAACAGTATATTGGGAGACCACATTCAACCTACACAGTGTGCCCCCCCCACTGGAGAGAGCCCACAATGTACCCTTAATTCAGGGTGCAAATACCCCCCTCTTAAGACTCATATACCCAGCCCGGTGGATCCCTCCTTCTGTAATAAGAATAAGCCAAGAACCAGGCCAGTGTATAGAAACAAAGTAAGTTTATTTAAAGTATAGGTTCGGAAAATCTTGCACTAACGGGGATACACATGAGCTTCTCTGTGGTGCACAATTAAACTTCTTATTTTTTTACATGAATGAATAACACAAGTTAGTTTGGAGATCACAAAGCACAATCCTTTAACTCCTCAACCTGCGTCTTCAAAATAACCTAGCCTGAGATTCACTTTTTAATAACATGAAGCCAATCAGAACCTGGCAACATGACAAGCTGCACGTTTTACTTTATGTGGATTTACCATTTGAATAATAATCAACATGGGTCAATGACCAAAATCAATTCACATGTGCAGTGCTATGCATTTTGATTTTTCTGCGTGCTTAAAAAGGCTAGCAGTTTGGTTCAACTGGATCATATGTAAAAGGAATTTAGACTGCTTCACAGTTCTCACTTTAGCCAACTTTTAGTATACAGTGTGCTTTTCTAATCAGAGGCTTTATTGAATTTATCCTTCAGAAAACACTTTTTCTGCCACAGTCCCAAAACCAGACAGTCAGTTGCTTACAGAATCCCTCTACTGAAATGCCAGGGTTAAAGATGGGTAAAGTTATTAATTTAGTTTTCCAGACTCCCCCCTTCACTTAAAGTCACATGTTGTGGAAGGTGGACAATTATGAATATGTTTTTCAGACCCACCTTCACTTAAGGGCTCGTGTTGGGGAAATTGGAAATTAACATGGGAATTGTTATTAATTTCGTTTTTCAGACCCTCCTTCACTTGAAGGCCCATGTTGTAGAATTTGGACAGTAAAATGGGGATGGTTATTAATTTAGTTTTTCAGACCCCCCTTCATGTAAAGGCCTGTGTTGGAGGAGGTGGATAGTTGTGAATTTTGTTTTTGGGGCAAAAACACCTTTTTGTTTAACTGCAATGATTAAGGAGTGGTGACTACTGGGTTTTTATTTTTTATGGCAAGGATAAGTCTACCTTTTGTATGAAAAGAACTTTTGGGAATAGTGACAATTATCATTTCCATTTTGTGGCAAGTACACACCAATTACTTTAGGCGGCTATAACATTATTCCTGCTAAGGTGAGAGGGGAAAAGCTCCAAATTCTTCCAAGTTCCCCCTCTATGTCAAACTATTTGGGAGTTAATTAAGTTAATATACAGTCAAATATGCTAAGGGTCTACACAATTACCCCACCCACCCACTAATGAAAGGGAACAGGTTAATTAAATAGACCCTCATGCTGAAATGTTGTTGGCCAATCTACTTACTTTTGGAAATCTCTAGACTTGGCACTCACATAGACTGAGCATGGCTTAGCTTTTGGGGAAAAACAGGATTCTGGCCAGAATTTCAGTTAATGGAATCCCACAGCAATGGCTCCAGGGAAGTATCACAGCCTCTGTTCTCTGGTCTCCCCAGCAATGGGAATCTCCAGCCCTCTCCCAATATTTCCACCCAGATGATGTTTCAGCAGATCGCCTTTGGCGATTTGTTTAGCCAGCTCTCCCTCTTCCATAGTGCAAGTCCTTTGTACTCTCTAAGTCCCTTGCGTGGAAACTTAAAGTTAGGAGGTTCTAACCTATGATCTTGCAACCAGGATTGGATGTTTACATTTCTTTCCACCTCCCAAGTCTAGCCCTTGCCTACAGGTTCTGGGGGTGGTGACATTTAAATTATGGAAAAAGGAAGAGAGGAGATAAATCCACTGTCTGGAGTTACATTTTAAAAAAAAAAAATGTTACAGAGTTTCACCTAACAAGTCCATACATGGGAAATATTTTTATTTCACAAGTAACCCTCATAATATACATATTTATGTTCCTTTCATCGTTCTGGACTTGAGGCATCATGCTGTACGGGTGAGCTATAGTTTTACGCCTTTTACACAAAAAGTATAACAGTTATTATTATGAAATGTAATAGCTAAATGCCTAATTTAACCAAACATCTGCACCCCAAGTTCACATTCCGAATATTTTCTGCGAAGCTAGAAACAGAATTCAGGTGATTTCCAAAATGTGCATGTGGATCTGATTTACATCAACATCACCAGCCTGTGCTAGGTTTCCAATGACATCTGTCTCAAGTCGTTGAGTCTCTCTGTCTCCAAATTATTACAGAAAATAACATTTGCAATGTAGATCAATGACCACATAATTAACATATATCATATTTAGTTTCACATCACAGTTCCCATTTCTCCATATAGGCTTAATTGTTCTTGAAACCATGTGGTTCAAAGTCTGTTGGGATGCAATGTTGACATAGTCTGCAATTAATCCATTAGCTCTCCTCTGTCCAGGCCTAATGGTCAATTTTATGTATCCATCTAGACACCTAGCCATTCAGATCCTTTGATCTTTCCTTCAGGGTTCTGCATAGCAACAGGCTCGGGAATTGAAAAAGTCATCCCTTTCCTGGAATCCAAGAGCCTCAGAGAGATTAACTTTCAGATAACAATGAAGCAACTGTGTAATTGGGGAGGTCATTCTGAATAGAAACTGCAGGCCTCCTTTTTCAGAGAATAGAGCCGTTAATATTGCCCCTGAAAAGAAAATAGACTTTTCAATCTGTTGCAGGTATTTTGCATATGAAGCATATTATTTATTTTAATACATTGCATCTCACCAACACACACCAACGGGGTCATCACAAGTTTGGCGGAAACCCTGAAATGCAGCAGTAACACTATACCGGCTGCATTAAGGGTCTGCCAAATCACAGGTCTGGCAGGATTTACCCCCAGTTCTGTGCTGGGGTAAATCCACTGCGAATTTGCAAATTTTCGCACAATTACCGTGCAGTAATACTGGCAACGGTAGTCGTGCTAAAAATTCCCCATTGGGCCCAATGTGGAATGAGGAATTCCTGAATTGGCCCAATGGGGAATTCCCATTCCGGTAAAGCCGTGATCCGGCGCTAATAGTGCCAGATCCATTGGTGGTAGCGCTATTAGCGCAGGCGGTATCCCGGCGGTAATACCGCGCAACTTGTGATAATGCCCCGTCTTTTCCCTGAGATATTTAATTTAGCAGGAAACATTTGTCTTTTTGTCTTGATTTGACTGCAAACACACATTTAAGGCCCTTTACTTGGGTCAATTTTTGAGTTGGTGAATGCCACATTTCCAATGGAGAATGAGCCTTTCATTTTTCTGTGGCAGATACAAGTTAAATGCTGCTGTTGTCTCTCAGCCAACGCAGTGTTGTGCCATTTCCAGGTTACAATGTGTATTGTGAAATTCGATTTGCTAGGCCCATTTAGCAGTATTGAAGTTGTAAGGCAGGTTTTCCATTCACCCAGCTTATCAGAACTTGCATTTCGACCTAACCTGGCTTTCCAGTTATTTCAGTTGAGGCTGTCATTTAACCCCGAAGGTTTTCAATCTTTTTAATCATTTATGGTTCTCCTCTGAATGGCTTGAATCTTGTGCCAAATTCAAACCCATATTCCCAAGTTTGATTTCAATATCGAGTTGAGCTACTTTGCTCATCCCTTCTTCAAACAAGAGTTCTCCGGAGTAGGTCACCTTTTAATATGCACATTTTGATGTGCTATCAGTGAGGTGTGTATACAGAAAACCCACTGAAGCAATCTTTTAATGGATTCTCTTACATCCGCACCATACAAGGTTGGATTCACTGCAATGATCAGTGGGAAGTCCACTCTGTAGGTATCCTCTCTCTCTTTGCAGGGAACATGCATTAACTTCAATAGCACAAGTATTCACATGCTGGTAGAGAGGTTCAATTAATTCAGATGGTACGTGCATTTCTTCCACCTCAACAAAGCATATGCAGTCTATATGAATGCTTTACAACAGTGGCAACCATGTCTTTTCATCATGCCCGCCACTACTGATCCCCTTTCATGGGCACAGGCAGGCGTGGCAGAAATCCCTGGGGATTAACAGCATGATGTGGAAACAGACATGGGAACGCAGCGTACGCCCAGGTTTCCGTAAATGTCTTCGTATGATGAGGGTATACAGGAGAATCTGTTTGAGAGGCCCAGAACGTCAGGATCAGTTAAGCAATCGCTGCAGGATTTTCATAATTGTTAAAAATTATGCCATAAAAGGATGGGGCCATGAATAACCCCTTCTTGAATGTATGGTAATATTTCATTCATTTATAAAACTTTATTCAAATTATACAATCACAATTCATTGAACTACATAATTATATGTCAATTTAAAACACAAAGAACCCATAGATGCATCATGTTATGTTATGTTGATTTATACTGTGCATTGCTACCACCCAAGGGCAGTCTCCAGGTGCTCTGTCATACAATTCAATGTATCATTTCTAAGCCAGAGCACCTTTATGTATTGAATAAGGGAATGTATTTGATGAATGCACAGCAAAATATACAGGGTATTTCATAGAATTTCGCACAAAACTGGCGCACACAGCTGGCGCACAGTGTGCGTGTGCGAATGTCAGCGCCAGCCGCGTGCGCTAAAATCGATTTCCGCGCACAGCGTATTCATGGATTTTAGCCTTCAAAACCAGCCGTGGCACAGAGTGGCGCAGCGACCCTGCAGCAGCGCCAGCTATGCCCCCAAGAACGCCCTTGCGCAAGGAAAAGCCATCAAAATCCCCAATTCAGCCCAAAGGGCCGCGCTAACCCTGGACCAGTTTACAGGGCTGCCAAACAGCAAAGCCAAGCGGGGAACGTGTATTACAGGGGTGCGCGTGAAGTTTCACATGCGAAAGGGCCTGTGCGAGTGGGGTACATGTATTCCTGGGGTTCGCGTGAAGTTTGACACGCGAAAGGGCCCTGTGCGAGCAGGGTACGTGTATTATGGGGTTCGCGGGAAGTCTCACACGCCATTTCAGCAGGGTACGTGTATAACTGGGGTTCACGGGAAGGTTGACACGCAAAAGGACCCTGTGCGAGCAGGGTACGTGTATTATGGGGTTCGCGGGAAGTCTCACACGCCATTTCAACAGGGTACGTGTATAACTGGTTTGTGGGAAGTTTTATACGCGAAAGGGCCCTGTGCGAGTGGGGTACGTGTATTCCTGGGGTTCGCGTGAAGTTTGACACGCGAAAGGGCCTGTGCGAGTGGGGTACAAGTATTCCTGGGGTTCGCGTGAAGTTTGACACGCGAAAGGGCCCTGTGCGAGCAGGGTACGTGTATTATGGGGTTCGCGGGAAGTCTCACACGCCATTTCAGCAGGGTACGTGTATAACTGGGGTTCACGGGAAGGTTGACACGCGAAAGGACCCTGTGCGAGCAGGGTACGTGTATTATGGGGTTCGCGGGAAGTCTCACACGCCATTTCAACAGGGTACGTGTATAACTGGTTTGTGGGAAGTTTTATACGCGAAAGGGCCCTGTGTGAGCAGGGTACATATATGACGGGGTTCGCGGGAAGTCTCACACGTGATTTCAGCAGGGTACCTCTATTATGGGGTTCGCGGGAAGTCTCACACGCCATTTCAGCAGGGTACGTGTATAACTGGGGTTTGCGGGAAGTTTGACATGCGAAAGGGCCCTGTGCGAGCGGGGTACGTGTATTATGGGGTTCGCTGGAAGTCTCACATGCCATTTCAGCAGGGTACATGTATAACTGGGGTTCGCGGGAAGTTTTACACACGAAAGGGCCCTGTGCGAGTGGGGTACGTGTATTCCTGGGGTTCGCGTTAAGTTTTACACGCAAAAGGTCCCTGTGCGAGTGGGGTATGTGTATTCCTGTGGTTCGCATGAAGTTTGACTCACAAAAGGGCAACGCCCGTGCGCGACACGTCACAGACACGCTTACATGCAAAGGGCCTTTGGACCAATGAAATCACGTACGTGTGCTGACCCGCTTGCGCGCTAAGGGCCTTTCCTCGAATTACAGACTGACGTGCACATTTTTCACGTGCCAAATAACTCCGTATCAAGCTGGCCACGCATACGCACACGGAAGACCACGCCATTTTCCTGCCCCCCAGAGCCCCGAGCATGCTCCCACCTGCCATCTGCTGCTGCCTGACTGTCTGCTGCCCACGTGCCCTGCTATTTGGTGCCTGCACATCAACCATCTGCAGGGGTCCAGTTGCTGTGTCCACCCCTGCTGGAACAGAAGACTCCCGACTGGGATACCATCGCGCCACAGCCCAGCCCCAGGACCCAGTTGCCCACCCACTCCTGCCTCTGGGGTTGCCATGTCAGGCACATCTCCATCTGGCACCACTGGCAACCCCCAGCCAGAGAGGCAGAGGGCCACCAGCTTCACTGCTACCGAAGTTGGTGTCCTGGTGGAGCATGTCCTGGGGCATTATGATGCCCTCTTCTGAACATCACGGGCCAACAAGGAAGGACGGGAGAGGATCTGGGACGACGTAGCGGTTGCCATCAACGCGAAGGGGGTGGCAACCCGCAACATCAAGCACGTCAAGAAGCGCTGGGACGACTTCAGGTCCAGGACCCTCCACAAGGCCCGGCGCCTTGCGGAGGGGGGCCGGGCACGCATGAGTAACATCCAGATGAGGGTCCTGGAACGCGTAGGCCCAGCGCTCCATGCCCAGATCCTTCAGAGGCAGACCCGTCCGGAGTTGAGCGGTAAGTGGTCAAGCATTGCTGTGTGAGACAGTGCATGGTGCAGTGTGCTGCTAGTCTGATGCTTGCCTGTATGTGTGACATAGGCCATGTATGGATGTGTGTGTGCATGGACATCATGGTCATGCATGTGAGACCAGTTATGTGTGAACCACATGGTTGGTTCATGTGTTTAATGCAGCATGGGGAGCTCTATGCGGAATGCACACATGAAAGCATGGCTGTCTCTGTTCCTGGACATGAAGGGGGGTGAGGAATGGGTGCTGATGTCATGTACTTGTATGGTGCACGTGTGTGTGTGTGCCAGAGAAGTGTGTGTGTGACTTTGAAACGCCATGGCTGCATGTGACTTTGAAGGCAACATCTTGGTTTACAAGGGCCCTTCTACATGGATGTTGATGTTGATTGCAGGCGCCAGGACTGTTTCTGCATGTGTGTTGTGTGCATTGACCCATGGGTTGTGGAATGACAGGATGGAAGTGACATTTGACAGTGCCACTCATGTGTTATTGCTTCCTGTCTAGGGTATTTTGTACTGTACCCTGATGCTTGTGTTCTATGTCTCCCTCTATGCAGCGTCAAGTGAAGAAGAGGGCGGAGACGGTGCTGTGGAGCCAAGCGGCGGGGATGCCTCCACTGGGCGGCGACGCAAGGCCCAGCCACCCTCCCAGGAATTACCATCATCCGGGACCGAGGGGGCTGGTGCTGCATCTGCCACAACGGCTGTGGCAGAAGGGCCGGGTGAGCCCCTACAGGGGCTTCCAATGACAGAAGATGCTGTGGAGACATCCAGGTTGCTGGTCTCCAGAGAGGAGGAGGAGCCCGCTACTGAACCGCACATGGGGCCTGGTGGGGGTAGAACCACTGGTGCAAGTGGTGCTGTCCAGGGCCAGGGGCAGGAGGCAGCACAGGTCACCGCGGAGTGGCCTGTGCATGTCACTGTCCCTAACGCTGTGACTGCACCACCATGCACCAGCAGGGAGGCCCCGTCCCAGGCTCGTCCGCAGGTAGGGGAGAGTGCCATGTCATCTGCCTCTCCACTACCTGCGCACGAGGGGAGCCACGAACGTATGGGCTCTGACCTGGTTGTTGGGTCCCTACATGTGTTGCGCACTCTGGCAGACCTCTCCTCCTCTGTGGAGACTATGCGCCAGTCGTTCTCCACACCGTCTTCTGGCCCAGATTCCACCAGGGCCCACTGTCGACCTGGCCCGACCAACACAGCCAGCTTGGTGGAGCTCACATCCCTGCCACAGTCGGGAGTCGTTGGCTCAGCAGGGGTGGACACCACAACTGGAGACCAGCTGATGGAGGATGTACAGGCACCATCAGACACAGCACATGGACAGCAGCAGCAGGAGCAGGCTCTAGGTGGGAGCAATGATGGCTCGGGGCCTTCAAAATCGGAGGGGCAGGCATCAGCCAGAGCGCAGGAGGACCCAGGACTGGAAGTGTCTCCCATGTGGCAGTGGTTAGGCCATGCTATAGATGCGGAGCGGCAGCTGGCAGAAGAGGCACAGCTCATGATGGTCAGGGCGGAGAACTCCATGCGGAGGGTCCTGAGGCGGGTCGAGTGCCTTGAGGTAATTCGCAGGGAGTTGGAGGAGAACATGTCGTCGTCCCTGCAAACCCTCGGGGCCATGGAAGAGGACCGCCTCCAGGACATTGAGCAGGAGTTCGATGATGCCCTGGCCCGGGACATCCAAAAGTGAGCCGTCGGACTAGCCCGTTGCCCTTGTAAATAGTTTTTAGATTTAGGTTTCCTTTATGTTTTCCTTTTATTTGTGGTCAATGGACAATGCCACCCAAATTTGTATATAGTCATATTTTTAGATAGGTAGGTAGGTAGGTTTCATTAGTTTGGTTGGGATCATGGACCCTTTACATCCTTGGACAATGGATTGTATATAGTTTCATCATGTATCCTTTTTTTTTGTTTTGCATTATGGACATGGAGCAATGGAATTTTTTTTCATGGACAATGGATTGTAAATATTTTGACTATGGATTGATTTTTCTCTTTTTTTTGGTTACGAACATGAAGCAATGGATTTCTTTTTTTTTTACATTTCCTTTGGATTTGTGATGTTCGAGGCTGACTTTGGACTGTTTTTCGTTCAAATTCATATGGATTGGTCATCATTTTAATTCAATCATCATTTTCACATGCTTTTCATTTCATGTTTCATATTTCGGTATGCTTTCATTTCATTTTTGATTTCATGTACATAATCCATTTTCATTTTTTAGTTCCATGTGTGGGATTCGGTCATTGGCTTGATGCATGTGAAAATGTGGGTTTACACAAGCAATGCCAACCAGTGTATGTGTGTGACGGACATGTGTTGATGTACATAGTTTTGACTTTTGATTTGTGTCATGAGATCAGCATTTCACTGCTGGGGGTGGGGATTCAGGGGGACATGAGTGGGGTCTGCTGGCAGGGGCCCTGCACTGCTGGGGGGTGGGGGTGCAGGGGGACATGAGTGGGACATGAGTGTGGGCCTGCTGGCAGGTGCCCTGCACTGCTGGGGGTGGGGGTGCAAGGGGACATGAGTGGGACATGAGTGGGGGCCTGCTGGCAGGTGCCCTGCACTGCTGGGGGGTGGGGGTGCAGGGGGACATGAGTGGGACATGAGTGGGGGCCTGCTGGCAGGTGCCCTGCACTGCTGGGGGGTGGGGGTGCAAGGGGACATGAGTGGGACATGAGTGGGGGCCTGCTGGCAGGTGCCCTGCACTCCTGGGGGGTGGGGGTACAGGGGGACATGAGTGGGACATGAGTGGGGACCTGCTGGCAGGTGCCCATGACTGCTGGGGGGTGGGAGTGCAGGGGGACATGAGTGGGACATGAGTGGGGGCCTGCTGGCAGGTGCCCTGCACTGCTGGGGGTGAGGGTACAAGGGGACATGTGTGGGGGCCTGCTGGCAGGTGCCCCTGACTGCTGGGGGGTGGGGTGCAGGGGGACATGAGTGGGGGCCTGCTGGCAGGTGCCCATGACTGCTGGGGGGTGGGAGTGCAGGGAGACATGAGTGGGACATGAGTGGGGGCCTGCTGGCAGGTGCCCTGCACTACTGGGGGGTGTGGGTGCAAGGAGACATGAGTGGGGGCTTGCTGGCAGGTGCCCCTGACTGCTGGGGGGTGGGGGTGTAGGGTGACATGAGTGGGGGCCTGCTGGCAGGTGCCCTGCACTGCTAGGGGGTGGGGTGCAAGGGGACATGAGTGGGGGCCTGCTGGCAGGTGCCCTGCACTGCTGGGGGGTGGGGGTGCAGGGGGGCATGAGTGGGGGCCTTCTGGCAGGTGCCCTGCACTGCTGGGGGGTGGGGTGCAGGGGGACATGAGTGGAACATGAGTGTGGGCCTGCTGGCAGGTGCCCATGACTGCTGGGGGTGGGGGTGCAAGGGGACATGAGTGGGACATGAGTGGGGGCCTGCTGGCATGTGCCCTGCACTGCTGGGGGGTGGGGGTGCAAGGGGACATGTGTGGGGGCCTGCTGGCAGGTGCCCCTGACTGCTGGGGGGTGGGGGTGCAGGGGGACATGAGTGGGGGCCTGCTGGCAGGTGCCCTGCACTGCTGGGGGATGTGGGGGTGCAAGGGGACATGAGTGGGACATGAGTGGGGGCCTGCTGACAGGTGCCCTGCACTGCTGCGGGGTGGGGTGCAGGGGGACATGAGTGGGGGCCTGCTGGCAGGTGCCCATGACTGCTGGGGGGTGGGGTGCAGGGAGACATGAGTGGGACATGAGTGGGGGCCTGCTGGCAGGTGCCCTGCACTACTGGGGGGTGTGGGTGCAAGGAGACATGAGTGGGGGCTTGCTGGCAGGTGCCCCTGACTGCTGGGGGGTGGGGGTGTAGGGGGACATGAGTGGGGGCCTGCTGGCAGGTGCCCTGCACTGCTGGGGGGTGGGGTGCAAGGGGACATGAGTGGGACATGAGTGGGGGCCTGCTGGCAGGTGCCCTGCACTGCTGGGGGGTGGGGGTGCAGGGGGCATGAGTGGGGGCCTTCTGGCAGGTGCCCTGCACTGCTGGGGGGTGGGGTGCAGGGGGACATGAGTGGAACATGAGTGTGGGCCTGCTGGCAGGTACCCATGACTGCTGGGGGTGGGGGTGCAAGGGGACATGAGTGGGACATGAGTGGGGGCATGCTGGCAGGTGCCCTGCACTGCTGGGGGGTGGGGGTGCAAGGGGACATGAGTGGGACATGAGTGGGGGCCTGCTGGCAGGTGCCCTGCACTGCTGGGGGGTGGGGGTGCAGGGGGACATGAGTGGGACAGGAGTGGGGGCCTGTTGGCAGGTGCCCTGCACTGCTGGGGGGTGGGGGTGCAAGGGGACATGAGTGGGGGCCTGCTGGCAGGTGCCCCTGACTGCTGGGGGGTGGGGGTGCAGGGGGACATGAATGGGGGCCTGCTGGCAGGTGCCCCTGACTGCTGGGGGTGGGAGTGCAAGGGGACATGAGTGGGGGCCTGTTGGCAGGTGCCCTGCACTGCTGGGGGGTGGGGGTGCAAGGGGACATGAGTGGGGGCCTGCTAGCAGGTGCCCTACACTGCTGGGGGTGGGGGTGCAGGGGGACATGAGTGGGGGCCTGCTGACAGGTGCCCATGACTGCTGGGGGGTGGGGGTGCAGGGGGACATGAGTGGGGCAATAGTGTGGGCCTGCTGGCAGGTGCCCATGACTGCTGGGGGGTGGGGGTGCAAGGGGACATGAGTGGGACATGGGTGGGGGCCTGCTGGCAGGTGCCCTACACTGCTGGGGGGTGGAGGTGCAGGGGGACATGAGTGGGACATGAATGGAGGCCTGCTGGCAGGTGCCCTGCACTTCTGGGGGGTGGCGGTGCAAGTGGACATGAGTGGGGGCCCTGCTGGCAGGTGCCCCTGACTGCTGGGGGCTGGGAGTGCAGGGGGACATGAGTGGGGGCCTGCAGGTGCCCCTGACTGCTGGGGGGTGAGGGTGCAGGGGGACATGAGTGGGACATGAGTGTGGGCTTGCTGGCAGGTGCCCATGACTGCTGGGGGTGGGGGTGCAAGGGGTCATGAGTGGGACATGAGTGGGGGCCTGCTGGCAGGTGCCCTGCACTGCTGGGGGGTGGGGGTGCAAGGGGACATGAGTGAGACATGAGTGGGGGCCTGCTGGCAGGTGCCCTGCACTGCTGGGGGGTGGGGGTGCAGGGGGACATGAGTGGGACATGAGTGGGGGCCTGCTGGCAGGTGACCTGCACTGCTGAGGGGTGGGGGTGCAAGGGTACATGAGTCTGACATGAGTGGGGGCCTGCTGGCAGGTGCCCCTGACTGCTGGGGGGTGGGGGTGCAGGGGGACATGAGTGGGGGCCTGCTGGCAGGTGCCCCTGACTGCTGGGGGGTGGGGGTGCAGGGGGACATGAGTGGGACATGGGTGGGGGCCTGTTGGCAGGTCCCCTGCACTGCTGGCGGGTGGGGGTGCAAGGGGACATGAGTGGGGGCCTGCTGGCAGGTGCCCTACACTGCTGGGGGGTGGGCGTGCAGGGGGACATGAGTGGGAGCCTGCTGACAGGTGCCCATGACTGCTGGGGGGTGGGGGTGAAGGGGGACATGAGTGGGGCATGAGTGTGGGCCTGCTGGCAGGTGCCCATGACTGCTGGGGGGTCGGGGGCAAGGGGACATGAGTGGGACATGATTGGGGGCCTGCTGGCAGGTGCCCTGCACTGCTGGGGGGTGGGGGTGCAAGGGGACATGAGTGGGACATGAGTGGGGGCCTGCTGGCAGGTGCCCTACACTGCTGGGGGGTGGGTGTGCAGGGTGACATGAGTGGGACATGAATGGGGGCCTGCTGGCAGGTGCCCTGTACTGCTGGGGGGTGGGGGTGCAAGGGGACATGAGTGGGACATGAGTGGGGGCCTGCTGGCAGGTGCCCCTGACTGCTGGGGGGTGGGAGTGCAGGGGGACATGAGTGGGGGCCTGCTGGCAGGTGCCCCTGACTGCTGGGGGGTGAGGGTGCAGGGGGACATGAGTGGGACATGAGTGGGGGCCTGCTGTCAGGTGCCCTGCACTGCTGGGGGGTCGGGGTGCAGGGGGTCATGCGTTGTTGATCAGTAGGGCAAGGTGACATGTGGCTTGGCTGGGGGGCATGCCCATGGTGGATGGGCTGCCTGCGGGACATGACCAGAGGTGCAGGGTAGTCCCCTGTGGTATGGGCTGCCTGCAGGGTCTGTGGAGGGTGTAGAGGGAACACCTGGGAGGACCCACACTGCCAAATCACGTGTAGGACTCCCCTGCACCCCCGAAATACACGTACCCTGCTGAAATTGCATGTGAGACTTCCCGCGAACCCCATAATACACGTACCCTGCTGAAATCGCGTGTGAGTCTTCCCGCGAACCCGTTATACACGTACCCTGCTGAAATTGCTTGTGAGACTTCTCGCGAACCCCGTAATACACGTCCCCGGCTCGCACAGGGCCCTTTCGTGTGTGAGACTTCCCGTGAACCCCATAATACACGTACCCTGCTGAAATCGCGTGTTTGACTTCCCGCGAGCCCCGCAATACACGTACCCCGCTCGCACAGGGCCAATATTCCTGGGGTTTGCGTGAAGTCTCACATGCGATTTCAGCAGGGTACGTGTATTATGGGGTTCGCGGGAAGTCTCACACGCGATTTCAGCAGGGTATCTGTATTACGGGGTTCGCAGGAACTTTCACACGCGAAAGGGCCTGTGCGAGTGGGGTACGTGTATTACAGGGGTGCGTGGGAAGTTTCACATGCGATTGGCCTGGGTATGTGTATTTCAGGGGTGCGCAGGAAGTTTCACACGCGATTGGCCTGGGTACATGTATTTCAGGGGTGCGCGGTAAGTTTCACACGCGATTGGTCTGGGTACATGTATTTCAGGGGTGCGCGGTAAGTTTCACACGCGATTGGCCTGGGTACGTGTATTTCAGGGGTGCGCTGTAAGTTTCACACGCGATTGGCCTGGGTACGCGTATTTCAGGGGTGCGGGGTAAGTTTCACACGCGATTGGCCTGGGTACGTGTATTTCAGGGGGGCGCGGTAAGTTTCACACGCGATTGGCCTGGGTACGTATATTTCAGGGGTGCACGGGAAGTTTCACACGTGATTGGCCTGGGTATGTGTATTTCAGGGGTGCGCGGGAAGTTTTACACGCGATTGGCCTGGGTATGTGTATTTCAGGGGTGCGCGGGAAGTTTTACATGCGATTGGCCTGGGTACGTGTATTTCAGGGGTGCGCGGGAAGTTTTACACGCGATTGGCCTGGATACGTGTATTTCAGGGGTGCGCGGGAAGTTTCACACACGATTGGCCTGGGTACGTGTATTTCAGGGGTGCGTGGGAAGTTTTACACGCGATTGGCCTGGGTACGTGTGTTACTGGGCTGCGTTGGAAGTTTTACACGCGATTGGCCTGGGTACGTGTGCTACTGGGCTGCGCATTAAGTTTCACACGCGATTTTGGCTGTCAGAGCGGGGAAAGCGTATTTCAGGGGTGCGCGGGGAGTCCTACACGTGAATTGGCAGTGTGGGTCCTCCCAGGTGTCCCCTCTACCCCCTCCACAGCCTCTGCAGGCAGCCCACACCACAGGGGACTACCCTGCACCCATGGTCATGTCCCGCAGGCAGCCCATTCACCATGGGCATGCCCCCCAGCCAAGCCACATGTCACGTTGCAATATGATCACCAACTCATGTCTCCCAGCACCCCCACCCCCCAGCAGTGAGGGGCACCTGCCAGCAGGCCCCCACTCATGTCCCCCAGCCCCCTGGCCCCCTCAGCATTGACAGGCACCTGCAAGGAGGCCCAGACACATGTCCCCCAGCCAACATGTCATCACAATCCAGATCCCTGGCTCTTATGGCCACCCAAATCCCACCCCACCCACCCCAGTCCAAACACCCAACATCCACTCCAAATTGAAATCCCCATTACATGATAGATCACAAATAAGCAGTATGCGCATGAGTATAAGTCTGTCAGACCCACACAATGGCAACACATGACTGAGAAAACCCACATTGTGACATGCATGAAACCAATGAGAGAAGACTACACATTGAAGTAAGAAACAAAAATGTATTCAAGTCAAAATGAAGGGAATGAAATCAAAACACACAATAATGCCAATAATAATCAAAATGCAGCATGTCCCAAAAAATGATAAATAAATAAAATGAGAATCCAAATTAATCCAAATGAAAATGTGTCCAAAGTCACCGTCCAAAAAAGCAAATCCAAAGGGAAAGAAAAGCGTAATATCAATTGCTATATGGTGAAAAAAAAAAGATGAAGGAGAAAAATCCACTGTAAAACTATGTACAAATAGCAAATCCAGGGTCCATGAGCCCAATGACATAAATGAAACATACAATGAAACCTACCTAATTACTAACTATATACAAAAATGTGGGGCATAGTCCATGCGCCCCAAATGAAAGAAAAAAGAAATGAAACTTTACACTAATGAACTATATACAATGGCGGCAGGCAAGTCCAACGGCTCACTTGTTGATGTCATGGGCCAGGGCATCATCGAACTCCTGTTCAATGTCTTGGAGGCGGTCCTGTTCTCTGGCCCTGAGGTCTCGCAGGGATAACGCCATGTCCACCTCCAACTCCCTGCGAATTCCCTCGAGGCACTCAGCCCGCCTCAGCACCCTGTGTATGGAGTTCTGCGCCCTGACCATTGTGAGCCGTGCCTCCTCCGCCTGCCGCCACTCCGCACCTATCCGCTGGCCCAACTGCTGCCACACAGAAGACACTCCCATTCCAGGGTCCTCCTGCCCTCCGGCCGATGCCTGCCCCTCTGATGTAGATGGCCCCGAGCCATGATGTCTCCCACGTTGAGCCTGCCGCTGCCTCTGATGCAACTGCCTCTGCCAGCATGACGGCATCCAGGCTGATGGAATCCACCGACGCCGTCGTGCACGTACCTTGCCCGATGATGCCGGAACATCCTCCATCTGCTGGGGTCCAGTTACTGGGATGTCCACCCCTGCTGGACCTCTGACTCCCGACTGTGGCAGGGATGGGATCCCCACCGAGCTGGCTGCGTTGGTCAGGGCAGGTCCACAGGGGGCCCTGGTGGCATCTGGGCCAGAAGACGGCATGGAGAACGACTGGCGCATAGTCTCCACAGAGGAGGAGAGGGCCACCAGAGTGGCCGACACATGTACAAAACACCCAACCATGGACACTCCCAAGTGGGCCACGTTGGCACGCTAATCTTCGTGATGATGTGCGTGCTCCCCCCGGGAAGCATGCACGTCATCAAGAATGTCACGCGTGCGCAACGCGACACCAATCAGGACCTTCTCCATACGGCCAGGGGTCCCCTCGTCTGCAGGTAGAGGAGTGTCAGATGACATAGACATCCCCCCTACCTGCGGACGGGCATGGGATGGGGCATCCCTGCTGGTGCATGGTGGTGCAGTCACAGTGTCAGGGACAGTGACATGCACAGGCCCCTCCACGGCGACCTGTGCTGCCCCCTGCCCCTGGACTGCACCACTTGCACCAGTGGTACCACCCCCACCAGGCCCCATGTTCGGCTTAGTAGCGGCCTCCTCCTCCTCTGTGGATGGCTCCACACCGTCTTCCGCCGTTGCAAGTCCCTGTGGTTGATCACCCTCCCCTTCCGCTGCAGCCATAGTGGCAGACGCAGGACCAGTCCCCTCACTCCCGGACGATGGTAATTTCTGGGAGGGTGACTGCGCCTTGCGTTGCCGGCCTTATGGGGGCATCCCCTGCTGCTTTGCTCCACAGTGTAGAGGGAGACATAGAATACAAGCATCAGGGTACTGTACAATGGTCCCCTAGACAGGAAGCAATAGCAGATGAGTGGCACTGTCAAACATCACTACCAACATGTCCCTCCACAACACATGGGTCAGTGCAGGCAAAACACATGCAGTAACAGGCATGGCGCATGCTATGAACATTAGCATACATGTCCAAGGGACTCTTGAAACATACAATGCTGGTTTGAAACTCACATGCATCATGGGTCATGCCTATCACATGCACACACTTCACCGTAGTTTCATCCATCTGGCCTCATACACCCCAGACACAGTGGATACAAGGATGAGTAGGCTGCTTCAGTGAATCTGAACATTGTCACAGACATGTGTCATGCATCCATGACATTTACAAGTCACAGACACGCAAGTCAGACACACAGACATGGACACCATACATGTCCATGACAGCAGCACCCATCTCTCACACCCCATCCATGTCCAATAACAGAGACAGGCATGCATTAATATGTGCATTCCGCATGCTGCTCCGCATGTTGCATTGTAACACATGTACCAACCATGTGGTTCACACATTACTGGTCTCACATGCATGACCATGATGTCCCTGCACGCACACTCACATACGTACATGGCCTATGTCACACATACAGGCAAGTATCAGACAACCAGCACCCTGCAACATGCCCTGTCTCACACAGCAATGCTTGGCCACTTACCGCTCAACTCCAGACGGGTCTGCCTCTGAAGGATCTGGGCGTGGAGCGATGGGCCCACGCGTTCCAGGACCCACATCTGGATGATACTCATGCTGCCCCAGCCCCCCTCCACGAGGCGCCGGGCCTTTATGAGGGTCCTGGACCTCAAGTCCTCCCAGCGCTTCTTGACTTGCTTGATGTTGCGGGTTGCCACCCCCTCCGCATTGATGGCAACCACAAAGTCGTCCCAGATCCTATCCCATCCTTCCTTGTTGGCACGTGATGTTCCGAAGAGGGCATCATAATGCCCCAGGACATGCTCCACCAGGACACCAACTTCCTTCTGACTGAAGCTGGTGGCCCTCTGCCCCTCTGGCTGGGGGTCGCCAGTGGTCTCAGATGGTGTTTGCCCCGACATGGCGACCCCCGAGGCAGGCGTGGGTGGGCAACTGTGTCCTGGGGCTGGGCTGTGGAGCGATGGTATCCCAGTCGGGAGTCTTCTGTTCCAACAGGGGTGGACACAGCAACTGGACCCCTGCAGATGGCTGATGTGCAGGCACCAAATACCAGGACACGTGGGCAGCAGGCAGTCAGGCAGCAGCAGATGGCAGGTGGGAGCGTGCTCAGGACTCTGGGGGTCAGGAAAATGGCCTTCAGGGCAGGCGCATGGTCTTCCGTGTGTCTTCGCGTGGCCAGTTTGATACGGAGTGTTTTGACACATGAAAATCTTGCACGTCAGCGTGTAATTCGAGGAAAGGGCCTTAGCGCGTAAGTGCGTCAGCACACGCACACGATTTCATTGGACCAAAGGTCCTTAGCGCGTAAGCACGTAAGTTACATTATGCACACGGGCGTTTCCCTCATAGCACGTGATGACAGAGCACACGTGGAAAAACTGCACGTCTGAGTGGCATTGCGTGTAATTGGATGAAAGCGCCCGCGTACACGCGTCTCTGACGTGTACGTGTGGGCCGGTTTAAAAGCTGCATGTAGGATGCCATTTCCTTGTACGCCCTTTTCGTGGAGACCGAGTGGGTGAAATCTGTACTTCTTGTCGGTTCACACGCAATTACTTCACAGCGTTTCTAGTTCGTACTCCCTGTTACCTCTGACAGATCTTTTCTGATTTTTTGTTGGGCCTGTTTCCTCAAACAGAGTTCACTTCTCCTTTTGTCCTGTCTCCTCAGACTGCGTACAATTCTTCTTTTGGCGGGGGTGTTGCCAACGCGCACACGCGCGTATTTTTCACGTTCTTTTTCCAGGCAGACGGTGAGTTCCGCACGTACTTAGCAACTGTGCTTGCCCCGTATGTCGCGTTCCCCTTCAGAGGTCATTGTAGGCTGCGTGTTTTCCGCGTACGCTTTTTTTTGTGTTTCTGTGTGCCACAGCGTAGTGCGGGTTCATTTTCTCACGCACGTGGTCTACGAGGGGTTGCGTGCACGTTTATTTTTGATTTTGGGCTGCCTGTGTGTTGCATGACCCGTCATCTTCCCCCAGGGATCACAGACGGCATTGTTAGAGCACTAGGGTACGTATTCCATCTGCTAGCCTACCCCTTTGACCCCCAATTGCCCAGGACAATAGTTTACTGCAACTCCCATACGCACAACAACATCAGTGCCATGGTTGGGAGGCGCCCAAGCGGTAAGGGAGGCAAAGGTGGCCAACCCGCAAGAGGTGGCCGTGGTGGGCGCGGTAGGGGACGTGGCCGGGATTTGCAGGGTGCCCCTATGCCCCCATGTGTGGAGGAACTATCAGGGACACCCATGCCCCCCCTATGGTTGAGGGAAACGTGGCTGACACCATCCAAGCTCAGCCCCTGTTGGACCAGCCCATTGTATATATACTGGAGGGTAAATCCCCTACTCTGTGGTGGACTGGGGAAAACAATCAGCAAAAACCAACAAAAAATGTCCCCACAGGTTATAAACTGGTGATATGGTATATGTATTACCTGTACACACCTCTTTCTCTCTGACCAAACAAAAAAATATATAATTGGATCATTTACTTTGATTTTGTCACTTAACCAAATATGAAGTTACACCCTATACATTAAGGATGTTTTTTTTCAATTATTTAATGAAGAACATAGAACAATATATTACACATGAGCCTCTGTGATATTTCACTAGCTGTTAGACACTTTTTTTTCTTTTTTTTAGGTATGTATCAGGCTCAAAGCATATGACAATCAGATCAACAATATCTCAATAAATCATACCCCATACAGAATGATAATAATCCAAAAAAGACCTGCATCAATTGCAAAAAGAAAAACTATACATTTTGAAAAAACAAACAAGAAAAAATTAAACAAGAAAAAATTAAACATAGAAAAAAGAAATTTTCCCTTCAATAGAGACACTGAATGTCACAGAAAAAATACATTCTTGTTCTATATCCAAGAAGTGTTCTGGGATCACTTTGCTTCCATCCTGTTTCAATTATGGAAAACCTCAGATAATACTGCTCGGGTTTCACTTCTTACAAAACTGCTCGGGTCTACGTATAGGATCTGGCCTAAGAAGTGAAACCCGAGCAGTATTATCTGAGGTTTTCCATAATTGAAATTTTTTCTTGTTTAATTTTTTCTTGTTTGTTTTTTCAAAATGTATAGTTTTTCTTTTTGCAAGAAAAAGAAAAAAAAGTGTCTAACAGCTAGTGAAATGTCACAGAGGCTCATGTGTAATATATTGTTCTATGTTCTTCATTAAATAATTGAAAAAAAACATCCTTAATGTATAGGGTGTAACTTCATATTTGGTTAAGTGACAAAATCAAAGTAAATGATCCAATTATATATTTTTTTGTTTGGTCAGAGAGAAAGAGGTGTGTACAGGTAATACATATACCATATCACCAGTTTATAACCTGTGGGGACATTTTTTGTTGGTTTTTGCGGACCAGCCCATTGTGGCACCTGACCTGGCACAGGATGACTCCCTGGCTGACTTCCAGGTCAGCAAGTCTCCACCACGTGTGGCGGTGCAAGTTGTTGTCACCAATCCACTTGGATCTGGGGCAGCTATGTCATCTGCTGCCCCAAGTATGCAGGGTGGGGAGGCTGCAGGGGCAGCTGCAGCTCCATCCGCCCCAGCTCTGACTCTCCCAGCCAGGACAGTGTCAGTCCCAGTCCATCAAACTGACGTTCCCCCTGCCAACATTACCCTGCAACCAATGCCTGCATCAAGACTTATGGTCATTGTGCATTCCCACACTCCTACTACCCAGTCCACCGGTAATTCTGCCCCTACTGACCAGAGTGGCGTAAGCCACTCTGGCTCTGCTCCACCTTTAAAGAAGAGGAAGAAGGGTGCTCTGGCACAACAGGCTGAGACCCCAGACACGGCTACACACTCCGGTACCTCAAGGAAGCCTTGCTTCAATGATCCGGAACTTGATGCACTCGTGGGCTATGTGTCGGCACATAGCCACGAAATTCTGGTGACTGCAGGGTGCAAGACCACACCTGGTCAACGTAAGGCACACTGGCAGACCATCGCCGACCGCATAAGTGCCCTTGGATTTGTGAGGCGCTCAGATGATGATTGCTACAAGCGGTGGAATGACCTGAAACGCAGAGCAAAGAACAAGCTGGCCTCAAATCATGCCGCTACTCTGGTGACTGGTAGTGAGTCTCCACAAGAGGACAACAGACTCACTGAACATGAGTCTGTTGCTGGGGCCTTCGTCACAGAGGAACAGATCCAAGGTGTGGGAGGACTACCTGATTATGATGCATTGTCCGGTGAGTGCCCATGCATGTGTGTGTAATGCATGTGTATGTTGTTTGGGTGACGGGTTCTAATTGAGTGCCAGGTGGGGGTGTGTGTGCCTGAGTGGTATGGGTCACCCATGTGCTTCATCCAAAACATTCAGCAGCCTTGGATTTGGGTGTGACAGTATCCCTTCTGCCCACATTAGTAATTTGGCTCAACATTACGGTAGTTGCCTTTGAAGTGGCATCTTGCAGCAACATTGTTTGTATTTTTCAGTGTTCGTTCAGGCTGATTGTTTCAATTCTCCCACTTTTGCTACGCATTCCTCCATCTGTGACATGCTTCTGTCATTGATGAACCCCACATTGGCCCACATGTGTTACCTTGTAAGATGAATGATTTGATCATTCAGGCTAATTGAGTATTGCCTGATCACAGGAATTTTTGGGGCCTGTTTGAATGTGGAACATGATAGTTGTTTCCTGTCATGTTGAAGTGACAAACCAGTGTACATCGGCCTGCAATCACTGTATTTTTGTACACTGGATGTGTTGCAGCGTGTGGCACATGCCTATTTTGTCACACTATGTAGCATTTTTCATCTCACCATGTCCATCTCACATGGATTGCTGACAGTATTCATTCGCTGACAAATGTATGTACTTGTGGAATGTACCATGGCTATGGTACATGCCATCTGTGTGATGGCATGTGTCATGTATGTGTATTGGACATGCCACTCACAGGCCAATGTGTGATGGCAGTGCTACCCAGCATGCTGCAAATGTGTTGCTCTTCCATGTTGGTGTCTTCAGTGTCTGCCTTTTGCCTCCCCTTCAAACTCAGTGACAGTGCATGCATGGGAGGGTTATAGTCATGTGGGACATGTGTAAATCATGTACTGGTTCTGTAGCTTGTCAGGCCTATTTGTGTGCTATGGTGCTAATGCCTGTTTCCATTTATTGTCTTTCATGTTTTTGCAGGGGATGACGCACTTGATTCTGTTGAGGTTGAGGAGGAATTTCAGGCACGACTGGGCACCAGTGGGGGACGTGGTATGGTGGTGGGTGAGAACCCAATCCTGCTACAGAACATTCTGTCGAGGGGTGCCTCTGGGTGCACCTCCCCAGACCTCTATTCAGGTGCTGATTCGGATGATGAGACCTATGTGGCGTCTCAGGTAAGTGTTCTTGGCAGGGATTCTGTTATGTCCAACCCACCTGTTCCAGGGGTAGAACCCTCTATGGGGATGTCACTGTTGGTAAGTCCGCCTTTGGCGGTTACGGATGCAGGGTCACACTCCACAACATCTGATCCTGTTCCTGGGCCAGCAGATCAGAGGGGGAATGGAGTCCTGCAGCCTCAGGCAGTGCCGGCACAACAAGGCGCAGATCGCCTTGCCCCAAACAGGTGTGGTGCCCGCCGACGCGGTGGCCGTACGCCACCAGACAATACCGCATGGGAACAATCCATTTACGGTATGGCAACCCAACAGGCAGCATCAGTTGAGATGATGGCTCAAGCAATGGAGAGGGTGGCCACTTCCATTGTACCCCCTGAAAGGCAGATGGAGCTACTACAGCAGGCAACATACTCCATTTGCCAATCACACAGGGAGGACATGTTGGCATCCAACAGGGACAGACGGGCGGCACTGGAGACTCTACGCCAATCGATATCAATAGAGTCCCAGGGCCACAGGGAAGCCCTGAGGGTAGAACTCCATCACCTCAGGAAGACTCTTGTTGACCTTGAGGCTTCCACTAACTTGAGGACAGAACAGCAGCTGGAGCGGCTCACACGTTCGCTCTCAGCTGAGATGCAGGCAACTCGGGAAGAGATCCGGGCATCACGTCAGGTGCTGCATGGGGATCTCTGCACTATAATCCTCCAGAACGAGACCTTCCACACCTGCATGCTTGCTGCCATGGAGGACCATACCAGGGCTTTGCGTGGGCTGCCTCCCACAGCACCACCACCTCCTGTGGCAGCACCACCTCCTGTGGCAGCAGCAGAGGGTGATGAGAGCGACAGCAGCAGTTCTCCACATTGGCATAGCTGTGCAGGCCATGAGCCCATGGAGATGTTTTTTTTTTCCCAACATCCACACAGGTGGGTGTTGGTGCGCACCCTGTCCTCGGACCTCCTGGGTGCCCCCCCCCCGGCCCCCACATGGCCATTTTTGATTTTTGATTTTTGATTTTTGATTTATGATTTTCTTTTTTTTTTTTTGCAGTGTGTTGCCTTGTGTGGCTCCCGTGGGCATCCACTGTATTCCGGCTGGGCACATGCAGGCTTGTCCTTAGTTTGGGTTAGATGCTTGGGTTTGTGAGACACACACCCCTCCTGCTTCCCGTTTCCTTGGGCTTGCAAACGGTGTGCCCAAGTGACATTAACTTACACGGTGACGTATGACTCCCATGAGCTGTGTGGGCAGTCTGTAGTCAATACTGTGTATACATTCCTAGTGGATATTGTTGTTGAATTGTACACTGCATGGTGTATTGCTATGTGCTTGTGCATCCATTTCTTTCACCTAATTTGCAGGTTGATTCCTCATGTCTTCACAAGGCCGTCTACTTTGGAGATGGAGTTCATGTTGTAAGCAGTTCACTTGGACATTTGCGTGGCAGCAGCACTGTGCAGTTGGAAGTAGCCGATGTGCTGACATGATCAGGTTGTAAGACTACCACTACTTTAACTTAGTACGGTCATGTTTATGCTATGTTTGAGGTTGTGTAGTTGCATTGTGTTGTTGGTAAGTATTTGGTCATGTGTGTTGTTAGTTCTACATTACTAGGAGCATATTGTGTGTGGGCAGTTTTCATTAAGGACACTGTACTTTGACACTTGTGTCATGTTTTGGGGATTGCTAGTTGGCTCTCACATAGCATGACATGCCATGGTGTGTTGGGTGGTGGTGCTGGGGAGGGGTTGGGTGACATGGCACTGTTGTCATGTTGTATCTTGCAAGGGGGTAATGATTTTTGCAGCATAGAAGTGTGTCTTTTGATGACACAGCATTGGTGGTGTTTGTGTAGGTAGGGATGCACACAATGTAACACTTCCAGGTAACCAATCTCAGGCTGGTATGGTTGTGACAGATGACTGTCCCTTATGTCATCATCATTGATTGTCAGCTGGTATGTGCCAGGGCTGTGTGCACTCCACAGGGGTGTGATTTTAGGTGAAGTAATTAGCCACCAGCTGCGTACGGGCTGCCTCACCCCGTGCCCTTTCCCCTCCCATGCGCAGCGGGCGTGCATGTGGTTGGGGATGTGGGGACACCACCATGTCCACGGGCAGGCCCTGGTGTGTTGCAACGTTGTGCAGGACACATGCTGCCACTATGATCCTGCACACTACTGGGGGAGCGTATAACAGCTGCCTGCCCGAACGGTCAAGGGAGCGAAAGCGTGACTTGAGCACTCCGAATGTGCGCTCCACTATGCCCCGGGTTGCAATGTGGGCTGTGTTGTATCTTACCTCGGGTGGCGTGGTGGGGTTCCGAATTGGCGTCATCATGTGGCTGCTCAGAGGGTAGGCACTGTCCCCTGGGGAGGTGGTGATGGGTATCATTAGTGGGGTTGTGACATTGCTCAGTATCTGACATGCATGCATGTGCTGTGGCATTTATACTCCGCCCAGCTTCTAGGTCCCGGTTTAGAGTTGACATTCTGTAAATAAAACTGTCGTGGGTGGACCCTGGATAGTTGGCATATACTGAGGTGATGATTCCCTTGGCATCACATACTACCTGGACGTTGATGGAATGCCAGTGCTTGCAGTTTCTATAGATGTGCTCTGATGCTCTGGGGGGACCTAGAGCCACATGGGTGCAGTCAATGGCACCTAGCACTTTGGGGAAGTGTGCCACCCCGTAAAAATCCTGGACGACAGCCTGCCTTTCTGCAGGTGTTCTGGGCAAGTATATGTGCCTGCGGACTGATGGGCGTGCAGTCATGATGGCCAAGACAGGCAGCGTGACTGCGTGGCCTGTGACACCCCCCCCCCGACTATAGCAGTTGTCCTTTGAAATGATCCAGTGGCCAAGAAGTGCAGTACATTGAGGACCTTATGCAGGGCGCTGAGTGCTTGGGAGCACAGGGTGGGTGATGTGAGGTCATCCTCCCACTCACTGACCAGGTCGAGTATTATGTGAGGTGGAAACCTGTACCTCCCACACACCTGGTCATCAGGCATCCCAAAAAGGCTGTTTCTGGGTGTAAAAATTCTGGGCCTGACTATCCTCCTCCTCCTCCTGCGGTATCTCACGACCAATGCTAGGAACGGTATATTCATCCTGGCTCTGTGCTTGTTTGTTGTTTGCGTGCACTTTTATGCTGCGCTGGTCTACGTATGCCTGCTTCCTGCTGGCGTACGTGTTTCCTGATTAGCGTGTCTTTTTTGGCACACGCCTTAGCCCCGTTCGATTCCATGAATACGTGTTTTGAACGTGCGTGTGGGCGTTCCGCGCACTTGCCTCCTGTACTTCCCCCGTGACGCCCACATTTTCACGAGTTGTTCCCCATTCCGCGTGTCACACCCCCTGTTCCTCCTACTTTTGTTGTGTGCGCCACACTATGCTGTGCGCTTAGCGCACGCTGTTTGGAGACGTGTGCGCCAGCGTGCGCCACGCAGAATTTTGGCACACATCCTGGAATTTCCACACGCACGGACTTCCATGAATCACTGTGGGCGGGTTTCGCTGCGATTTTCGCACTGGCACTGCGATTCGCACACTTTCTCACGTTTGCGCTGAAAATTTCAGCGCACATTAATTCCATGAATCGCCCTCTTAATCTGGCTCACAGCTGAGAAAATTAGGCATGTTTGTCTTTTAACAAGGAAATGCAAGACCAGTACTGCCCGTTTAGCCCCTCAGTGACTGGTAATAATAGGTTATTTATAACATGCTTAATACCCAGAGGTTTCTAAGCGTGGACTCGGGCATCAAACCTGTGTTGCTCCGTGTCGTCTTGCTTCCAAGGCAAGCATGTTGCCCCTGAGCTATCCTCATGAGAAAATAGGTGAATAGGACTGCAGCTGGGCAGATACAAAAAATCCTTTCTGGCTTGTGAAAGTGAATTAGATGAAACAATTACCTAACATGTGTACACATTTGTGATAACCGCTATATTCTCAGAGTTTGTGGTTTTTCATAAATTATCAATAAGGAGGATTAATATTAATTATTGATGATAAAAAGTGGATTATACATTTGTAAAACCAGATATTGGGCTTGCCTGTTTTGTTATCATTAGTAATTCATGTATTAATTTAGTAATTCATTTATCCATCATTCATTCTGAGTATAGAGACATTAGTTATCAATTATATGCATATAGGTTATGCTTCAGAGAAAGCCATTTGTATGCATTGGAAGAGAGAAATAGGCCTTGTTATATGAAGGGCATGCTAAAACTTGTTTAGACATATGTTATTATGTATGCAATTAGACACGCATGCATGCGCACTTAGGTATGAACACATTGAGCCATTATATAGAGCTCTGGTTGGAGTGAATGTTGTTAGGCACTAATGCATGGAACAGTCATTCTGAAGCCAGCTCCACTCTGTGCGCGGAAGAGTTGTTATGGTAGACTGTGAATCGAAGAATGTCAACAGATTAGGTTGCCTTTGCCTGAGCAGAGGGAAGACAGCCTGGCTTTATCAGCATCCTTAGGCCTTGCTCTAAGACAGCGCAGACAGACAGAATGGTGGCAGGTATTTGAATGGGAGCATGGTATGTTTTGTAACATACAGAGAAGGCCATGGTCACTTGTACAGACAGACACGCAGCTTGAAAGCAGTATGAACTAGTTTGTAATGTCATGGTGACAAGAGAACATAGCGGACATTAAACATGTATGCACACAGTTTGACGCTTGCTAGAATTAGAAATGCATGCTTGCAGAAGAGGATGTTACCAAAGAGATATATGTATGACATTTGACACTATATTTGTGAAGCAAGATTTGATTAGAGTTAGAAGCTTTTGGAGAAGAGTTTCGGAAGCGTTTTGGGTGCAGCAGAATTGAATGGTTTTGGGAAAATTGGATGGCTTTGGCTGAGGGGAAGCCTTTTTGGGAATCTTTGGAATGACACCAGCAGATGCAGACTGCTTGAGAGGGGAGAGCAGAGTTTGAGATCAATCTAGCAGGGAGAGCAGGACAGCCGATGCAGACCACTGAGGGGCCAAGAAAGGAGCCCGGTGAGAGGCTTGAGATCAGCCCAATGCAGATCGGTGGGGGCTGCCTGCAGTTCATTCAAAAAGGGGAGTAAAGGCCTGTTGAGTGGGAAGCTGTGTAGAGATGGGTTGTTGACATACTGGCAGAAGGGGAGATGTGGTGATGAGAGAGATAAATGCTGACGCTCGCGAATTGTTATTAGGCCACATTTGTTGTTATTAGGCATGCATTGTTATTATCATTGCAGTGGCAATTGCAGATTGCATTAACTTGCATTATTGAATTATAGTTAGCACCCATGCAGAAAGGGTTGCACATTCGTTTTGCTAGTAGTGTTTGCATCATGCAGTGCTGTGCATGAATAAAAGTGTTTTTATTGTTGAATCGATTCCTGTGTTTTCTTTGCCTCATGTTATTGTTATCTCATTTTGTGTAATTTCCTAGTGTTTGGTTTGGTTTGTCGTGTATGTCCTATTTGCAGTAACACAGTAATACAGTGCACACCGCCCTGCGATCCTGAGATACATATTTGCTGAGCTATTAGGCAGTAACGGGGGTCAGATTGCACTCCCCCACCCCTCCCCCCCAAGGTAGATTCTTTGAAAACTAACACATTTTGTAATCATGCACATGTTAAAATATTATACTAAAAATGTGGTATTTTCTGTTTCTTACCTCTCTTTTACCCCACCTTGACCTCCTCCTTGTCTAAATGTCGTGTTCACTTTAATGGAGAATGACTTTGAGGACAATATGTTTTAGGGGATGTTACAACAATAGAGCTGGAACAAACAACATTTGAATGAATGCAAATATATTTGTGGACAGTCCTGCATAAGGCAATTTATAGGTCTTGCAATAGCTAAACTTGGCAAAACACAGGCAATGCAAGCCATTTTGAAGTGTATAAGAGGGCCATTTCCTGGCTCAAGAAAATATTTTACATTTTTTGGCTGAAGCAACTTGAACATTTAAAAGCACAGGAAGGAGATTTATCACGAGATAATGACAATACAAATATTTGGAATGATTTTTCATGTTGTCACATTCTGATATTAAGCATATTTAAAGATGATTAATAGTGAAAAAGTTCATGGTATAAACCAGAGCTAATTAGGAGGAAAATGTCTGTTAAAAGTGATTGAATGATCAAAAAGCATATCTTGCATATGATTGCGCTAAGCATAATCTTGACTATATAGTAATTTGGGGTACCTGGTAATGGTACTGTGATAGGGGAAAGGCAGCAGCTAGTCTAATCTAACATACTTCAAACAAAGTAAGTAGGCATGCAAAGTTTTACCATTTCATTTTTTTATTACCATTCCAGCCTAATTCAATTATTACTAGTACCAATATTTTGCCATATTGATTTTGGGGTATGTAGAAATAATATACAACTGCCAAAACCACAGCAATAAAACAGACAAAAATAAGTATTGGAATGCTGTACACAGCCCAGAATCTCCAACCCATATTTTCATAACCCATTAAACAGACCCTCCTGTTGTTCAACTAGTATGATAAAACTCTCGGCTCCCCTGGGCAGCACACCAATTTGCTGCATTTACAAGCTTTCTCTTCATGATATGAATGTGGGGCCTTTAAGAGGATGATTTCTGCAAGTCCGTGCTACACAGAACTGTGCGACATGTCCGAGTCACAGTGCCAACTGCAAGACAAAATGACAGAATCCTATCTGTTCACCTGTTCTCACCCGACTAACTCACCCCACCGTCCAGACCCATAATTATTTATAATGTACTGCCCATATGACCATGGATCTTTCCATAACCCTTACACCAAACTTTCCGGCATGCTATTTCTGCCTCCTGCATAAAACAAAGAAACCTATTCATTCCAATGCATAGTCCATTGATTGAGTTGATGTAGAGTGATACCACCTGACGATGCGCTTCTGTGTTACAATGACTGACCAGGTGCACTTCTTGTCCTGTCCTTCTCAAGAGAAGGGCATAGAGCTGCCACCATCCTGACGACTTCTGCTCCTGATAAAGGATTCCATGGTGCTTCCGGTGGGTTGCTGCTAGACTCGTAACATTTTACCGGCACTTAGCTTCCCGGTGCCACCGGGACATTACAAGTCCCAGCGGACCAGAAAGCTAGGTGCCGGTAAAATGTTAGTAAAATGGAGTCCACGGGAATGGGTTCACAGAAGCACCGTCACTAACAGTGCTGGTGCTTCAATGATGAGTCTGCCTATTGCGCCTGCTGCGTCCGGCAGGGTCAGACCTGTCGAGCGCCGCGGCCCTGGCAGGCAGACTCGCAGTGTGGCAGTCCGGAAACAAGGGTGCTGGTAATATTACCGTCATCCTTGTTTCTGGACCGCCACACTTGTAATGAGGCCCATTATCTTAACCAGGTTGCGCTGGCCTGATCCATTGGCCTCAGTTCAACAGCCTTGTCCCATTGCCCCTGCCATCCTTTCTCTTTCCTAATCTTTCTGCCCTGTTCTGAAATCCTTGCAATTTCTAGTTCACTTCCTCTGTTTGAACTATGTAAGGTGCACTGACATTCCCTGGTTAGGGCCAGTGCTGCATCAAAGTCCAAATATATTATTAATTGTAACAATAGTAATGATGAAATAATAATAATAATAATAATAATAATAACAACAACAACAACAACAACAACAACAACAACAACAACAATAATAATAATAATAATAATAATAATAATAATAATAATAATAATAATAATAATAATAATAATAATAATAATTTGATAATCCAAATTAATGTTTTTTTTTAATTAGCATTATACACTTGGCTTCCAGAGAGCAAAGTCAAGAACTGGCTTTTGAGTCCTTCACTGTTCCCACATGCAAGTCTGTCACTGGACGGAGACATGCAACATTGTAAATATTTATGAAGCAGTATAAGCTGGTTTGAACCAATGCACGATTAGTGCAGAAATTCTGTGTAATTTTGTATTTTGCAGATACAATACACCGCTCAAGAATCCCAACCTATAAACTCCAAGCCTAGAAATGCAGGCCCTCCACCTCATGTATTTACATACCATAGCCTTATGAGGGTTCGTAAGAATGTCTGCTTAATGCTGCTATCCAAAAAAAAGACAAGAAAGACCTTTATCTTACGTGGTGTTTTTCATAGTTTCAGGTATGCCTTACCAGTTTGCCTGTGTAGCAGCTTCGTAACCCTGAACAGTGGCACCAATTCTACCCATTGACCCAACCTCAGTAAACTTGTCATTTAAAGCAGCAAACCTCATATATTTCAAGAGCACTAATGGCAATAATAACACACTGGGTCATTGCTAGCTTTGAAAGTGCGATTTTACATGGATATAACATCAGGGTGTCTGCTCAGAAACAAATCCTATCGCATCTAATCCATGAACTTTACCTATTCTTTGTTTTTCGTACCAAAGCCACCAACAGTTCCGCTTCCCTGTACACCCAACCCTAGGATATATCTTTAACAGGCAAGCCAGAGGTAAAGGTCATATTTGTAAACATTTGGAGTATTGAACTACTTACTATACCCATATAGGTTGCTGACTCACAATGAACAATACAACCTCAAAATCAGATGATGCAGAACAGGCTTCACCTCACTCACTTGCGGATGCAAGTCACTTGCCTAAAACAAGCAGGGCAAGTCTCAGAAATTGTTCACTCATCTGCACTGGCTATCTGACCTAACTAGTATTCTGAAAGCTCCCTCCTTTTGAAGTTAAAGGGATGGTCTAGTAAAAAATGTTATTTAAAAAATAGATAGGCAACATAAAAAAAAAAATACTAGCATTCTCTTTTTTAAAACTTCCTATTTAAAATGTTGAGCTATTCAAGCTCAAAATTTGCAAAAGCAAGCACATGGGGCATCCATTTTGTGAAATGGAGGCCCTCCTGTGCTGGCTTTTGCTTTTGCGGCACTAATGAAGGAAAAGCCAGCCAGCTGTAGTAAACAAAAGCTACCGCTGGGTGGCTTTCCCTTCATTACTGCTGTAGGCGGAGGACAGGGACCGGAGACCAGAGCAGGAAAGCTGCAGCTGAATCTCGGTAAGTGCTATTTATTTATTTTTTAAAATAAGCACTAGCTGCGGTTTTTTTTCTAAGTTTTCCGGGCTGGAGGAGCCCGGAAAACTTAGAAATAAAACCGCAGCTTTAAAAACGTTGTATTTATGTTTGCGGTCGCTTTTGAAGCGACCGCAAACATAAATACAACGTTATTGTGTTGGAAAACGCTGCGGTTTTTCTTTTCAGGTTTCTCAGGCTCCTCCGGCTCGGAGGAGCCTGAGAAACTCGGAAAGAAAAACCGCAGCGTTTTCCAACACAACCGCGTTGTTTCTGCCTGAATCTGCTTTCCCATTTGGGGTTCTCGGGCTCCCCATGGGGAGCCCGATAGCCCCAAATGGGAAAGCAGATTCAGGCAGAAACAATGCGGCATTGCGGAAGACAACCGCGTTGTTTCTGCCTGAATCTGCTTTCCCATTTGGGGCTCTCGGGCTCCCCACGGGGAGCCCGAGAGCCCCAAATGGGAAATCAGCTGTAGGTAGAAACACTACGCAGCATGTAAACATAACTGCGTTGTGTTTCTGCCTGCTGTGGCTTTCACTTTGGGTCTCCGGTGCTCCCCTGGGAGCACCGGAGACCCAAAGTGATAGCCACAGCAGGCAGAAACAACGCGGTTGTGTTGGAAAACGCTGCGGTTTTTCTTTCCAAGTTTCTCAGGCTCCTCCGAGCCGGAGGAGCCTGAGAAACTTGGAAAGAAAAACCACAGCGTTTTCCAACACAATAACGTTGTATTTATGTTTGCGGTCGCTTCAAAAGCGACCGCAAACATAAATACGTTTTTAAAGCTGCGGTTTTATTTCTAAGTTTTCCGGGCTCATCCAGCCCGGAAAACGTAGAAAAAAAAACGCAGCTAGTGCTTATTTAAAAAAAAAAAAATAGCACTTACCAAGATTCAGCTGCAGCTTTCCTGCTCTGGTCTCCGGTCCCCGTCCTCCGCCTACAGCACTAATGAAGGGAAAGCCACCCAGCGGTAGCTTTTGTTTACTACAGCTGGCTGGCTTTTCCTTCATTAGTGCCGCAAAAGCAAAAGCCAGCACAGGAGGGCCTCCATTTCACAAAATGGATGCGCCCATGTGCTTGCTTTTGCGAATTTTGAGCTTGAATAGCTCAAAATTTTACATAGGAAGTTTTAAAAAAGAGAATGCTAGTATTTTTTTTATGTTGCCTATCTATTTTTTAAATAAAAATTTTTACTAGACCATCCCTTTAACCGTATACATAACTATAAGCAAAGCTCCCGCCTAGTCAGACCATAATACTACCTACTTTACCTCAATTGATTTTTCCCGCTTCATCATACATTGTACACCTACTTTCCTCTTCCTTCCATTCCTTACGTATTAGTATATTTCTTTGGTTTTATGTGACCAAATGTTACGTTTGACCGAATTTGGCCAGTAACATTCGATCGAATAAAACCGAACAAATAGGCTAATATGTGCCGAACATAGGGAGTGGAGGTTGCGGGTGTGTCCCCTGCGTCCTATGTTCGGCACGTATTAGCCTTTGGGGGATGCAGGGGTGTCCCCACTTCTTCCATATTGGATGCGGGGACCAAAAAAAAATGAAAAAAGGGACTCTGTGGCGTCAGATCCGAACAGCGTTGGAGGGACGGATCTGACACAGCAGGGCTAAAGTGGACCAGGCGGCGAGATAATAGGTAAGTGAGAGTGCGGGGGGGTGAGTGAAACATTTTTTTCCAAAACCCCCAAATCTGACCACATGCAACATCATACGACATGATGTTGCATGCAGTCAGTTTATTATTGATCATTTTTTTCAACCGATTTGTTTTTAGTCAATTATACCAAAACCATCCCTTATACTCCCATGCACTCACTCTGACACAGAGTCTACCCTCCCTTCAAGTCTTCATTCCAAATCCCCTATATTGGTTTCCAGGATGTCTTAGCTACAAATCCCTAAACAATATCAGAAAGTAAAATAGTATGGCTCAAGAGTAACGTTACCAATGTGCTTTTACCTCTCCACGTCCCCCGCTATTAAGCTTATATTGGCACATGGCCTCCTTCATGAAAGATAATTCTCTGTCAAAGAGCTCCCCATCATTTAATGTATCACTTATTATATCAGTGAGAATAACCTTGACGTTGCTGCCATCACAGAACCGTGGACGTCTACCAGAATGTGTCCTCAAAGGTGTTGTATTCATAGACACTGACACCATCCAGTGTTAAAAATGAAAATCTAAAAGAGTGGGGGGATTTGCTATCATTGCTGCCTTCTTCCTCTATCAAGTGGTGCCTCCAAAGGTATTTACTCATTTGAAAACATTATTTTATCAACAGTCTTCATTATCCACAGATCGTGCTCATCCTTGATATCACTTAAAGATGTATTTGTACCTCAAAGCCAGAGATAGAACCATATGAGTTAAGTAATTCAATATCACCTTCTGCAAAGATTCAGACTACTAAACATATATCAGTATGATGCCTGAGAAATTGTAGATGTTATGGGCAGCAAGCCTGCCTTAAATTAAATGCAGTGACAGAAAGGCAGTGGCAAGTGAGAAGGTAAGAATGGGAAAAAAGAGAGAGGAGATGCCCATTTGCACAAACAAAGAAAGTATTCATAGAACTATTCAAAGAACTAAACCTAACAACATATTCCAAATCATTCGAGTTGATTTTGCAAGGAGAAGTTGACTTTAATGGTTGGTTAGGCCAGGCTACCATCAATATGCAGAAAGAGTCTAATAGTGACTTGTGAAGTGAAATGCCTTGGTGAATTAAAATAACTTTAGTTTCTTTCTAAATGAAAGGCAGTAGTGTTGAAGATTGTGAGGGGTCAGTAATGTGAGGCAGATAACTGTTTGTAGTTTTCTCTAAGTAAGACATTTCATTAAAGTAAAAGTTTGAAAATAAAGCCTCCCTTGCCCTACCTTATCGAAAAAATCCCTACCTATTCTAAAAGCTAAGGAAACAATCTCTAGAATGGGTAAACTGGCCCTCACTCTAAACAACAAACATTCAAAATAAATGTTGAGGCAACACAAGATAGTAAACAATAACTAAACAATATTTGAATGACCTTCATCTGTCCTGGGTAGAATCCTTTCCACAGGTTTTTAAATCAGCTTAAAAAATGTTCAAAGGAAAAGAAAAGTCTTGAACCACTTCTTACCAGTTCCAAGTCAAAATAAAAGTTCAGCAAATAAAAATACACTCTTAACAATTATTGGTTTGGTTGAAAAGATCCCCTTCTAATCTTCCTCCAAGAAAATAGCACCAGCGGTAATCCTGCTTATCTTCTCTTTAAGATTATTTACCACAGTTAAAAAAAATAGGAGTATGATGTCTCCAGCTACAACTTTACAATGGGTAAGACTTCTACAGTACATTTGGTATATTTGTCAGGATGCTTCTTCTTTGGGTTGTTACTTCCTTTTAACAACCACTCTTCTACTGTACTTCCTCTTGTTTCACAGTATGCCACTACTTTAAAACCACTCCAATGTGCCATCTAATAACAACTTTGTATTCCACCACAGTTCAAGTATTTCTACCACTGCTTTATCCTTCGGAATTATCACCAGTGTCTGACAAGACACTTCAGCCTGTTCACGTAGGAAAGGCACTCTTCCCTTAAATGACTTACTGAAAAGGGGGCAGCCTCTTTGCCTCTTCTTTCTGTCTAACTGCTGCAAGGATAACCTACCTCCGCCCACAAGACTTCCTTTCAACTCCAGAAGTCTTTTAGCATTACAGGTTATATTCTGGAAATTCTTTACAAGCACCCAGCTCCCCTTCCCAAGCTTGCTCACACCTCTTCTACCCAAGTAATTAGCCAGAAGCTGTAGTGCCACTCTTTCAGCTTCAAGTAGCAATGCCACATTTATGTCTGAGGCCTCTGGATAGTTGACAACTTTGTAGATTAGGTGGAGGGGTTTAAACAGGTTTTGTTTGACTATGCAAAGGAATCACTTCTTGGCTTGGGTATTGCATGTTCTCCACTTCAGTATAATAACTTCTTGAAATAAAGAATGTCAATTCTGTATTATACAAGTTTCAGTCTTCAAAGTGAAAGCATAATTAGGCACACAGGCCCACTCTTTAAGGTAGATTGTTAATCTTAAAATATTGACTGAAATTGTATTCCTGTGTAACGTCTAACTTCCCTCAGGAAGCACACTCGGTCACACACAACCGTTCTTTAATAAAGCTTCACTTGTAACTCTTGTAAAACGTCAATGTCAGGTTTTCGGCAGGAGCTGGTAAGCATTCTTCCGATACAATTAAGGACGCGCTACCACTACATTAATAATTAGTTTAGAATTAATGAACAACTTCTACTCACTTTCAATCAACTCTATGCAAGCCACTTTGGAGCTGGTAACAGTACTGGGCCACATTACGAGTTTGGCGGCAGCCATGGAGCTATTAGCGAGTACGGAGGGCCAAGTAATTCCTCCTTCTGGGAACCCGGGCCTGGACCTTCCCCATTCCCATTGAGCCCCAATGGGGCTCAATGGGAATGGGAGAGGATGCAAACAAAAGGCCGATTACGAGCGGCCTGTTGTTTTTTCCCTCTTTCCCTCGCGGGACCCAGTAAAACGCCTGGTTTCTGACAAGGCTTGTTGATTAAATCTGAACATCATGCTTCACTCACTGGCTTCAGGGATACTGCAGTTGAGGGTTGCTCTGCTTTCCCGAATTCCTTGACCTCTGCTACTACTTCAGGCTCACTTGGGACCCACAACCATCTCCAGCACGGGTGTCTACTGTCCGGCCACCTTAGTTGTTAGTCTCTTTCACTCTCTAAACCCTCAGCTTGCCTTCTGCCTCTGGCCTTGGGTTACTGCATGGTCACGGCACTGCAATCACAGCTACTCGTCTCACATGGGGAAAACTTTACTTCCAGCAAGTCTTCCTCTGCGCAGCCTCTGCAATACAGATTTTGGGAACACAGGACTGTCTCAGATCTTGCAGGTGAAATATGCTCGCTCCATGTTTCCTGCGTCCAGTCTGTGCTCCCACTTCCTCGTGAATTGCCAGCCTCATGATTCTCCTCTTCTATTACTACTGCCACCCTTCCAACTCCTGCTCCAGCTCCTTCCTTCTCTCCTTTCCTGCCACAGCCTTTTATCCCCCACAGGTTTGACAACTGGCTTCAGGTGTGAGCCATCAGTCTCAATTGCCTGACTCCTACAATGGCTATTAGGCTTAATGGCCTGACTACTACATCTATATGACTCTTTATCCCTCTTCCTCATCTCAGTGCCTCTAGGATTCTGGGACATGTAGTTAGATTTGTCCACTTCTTTAGTTTGGCAAAAAACCATCAAAATTGTGAGATTATGGGAAAAGTTACAAAGGGGTTTATCCCAGTCTTCCTGGTCTGTCCCCCCCACCCCATGTTTGTGATCTTTGGGCAGTACACCGCCTCCGGGGTCCAGATCAGTAAGCGTCTGCCTTTCCCTGGCCACACGAGGAGGGTCCCAGACCAGGATTCGGGGGAGAATCCTATCAGGTTCTTCCCATACCCTTCCCCTAATGTCATTCCTTTCCCAGTTCCCCTTAATGTTCCACTATAAAACAATAAGGCTGTAAGCCTAAAGAACAGCGCATAACTCAAGCATTGGTATCAAACTTAACCATTTCAACGTGGCATGATCAGTGACTCACTTGAATTCTCCTCCCATCAAATAGTATTTCAAATAGGTTATTGCCCATTTGATGGGACGGACTTCCAACTCTAGAGTGGCATAATTCTTTTCCTGATCAAATGGTTTTTAACTTACATAAAGGATTGAATGTTCTATCCCATCATGTCATTGATATAACACTACTCCTAAGCCAATATAGGAAGCATCTGTTTGCAAAATAAAGGGTTGATTAAAGTCAGCTACTTTCAAAACAGGTTCACTACACAATATCTGGTCCAATTTATCAAAACACTTTTGATCCTCTAGTAGTCACTGTAATCTCTGAAGGGCTACATTCTTAAGTTCATCAGTAAGAGAACCAGCAATGGAGGAAACATTGTGAATAAACCTTCAATAGTAGCCAACAAGACGCAAAAAACACACGCAACTAATTTATTTGTTTTAGGAGGGGATGTTTTCATTATGGCTTCCACTTTATCCTGTGGGGGCTGTACTAATCCATTTCTAACAAATAAACCCAGGTACTTAAGCACTGATCTAGCCTGGAGAAATTATTTTGGGTTAGCTGTTAATCCTGCTTCCCTCAAGGCTCTGGTGACTTGATACAAATGGAACATGTGCTCAGGCGGGTTGTGCTATATAAAATGATGTCTTCAATATAAGATGCAGAGAAAGATGTAGAGGTCTTAGAACTTGATCCAGCAATCTCTGAAAAGTAGCAGGGGCCCCATGTGAGCAAAAAGGTAATGCTTTAAATTAAAATAGCCCAAGAGGAGTAGAAAAAGAAGGCTTGTGTTTATCAGCTGGATTAAAAGGTACCTGTGAATACCCTTTTGTGAGATCAATGGTGGATAGGTATTTGGCATCACTTCATTTTTCAATCAGATCATCTATACTGGGCATCGGATAGCTATCAAATTGGGACACCTCATTTACTTTTCGGAAATCTATAAAGAATCTCCAAGAGTTATCTGGTTTTGCTACTACGACAATCAGGGAGGACCATGGACTTTGAGATGGTTAAATTACATCAGTTTTTAACATAGCTTGCACTTCCTCCTGAATGGTTTATTTTCTACTCTCAGGAATTCAGTAAGGTTTTTTATGTACGACCTGTCCTGGAGGAGTATCTATATAATAGTATACTGCTTTCACTCTCCCGAGTTCTGGTCTAAACACATTAGGAAATTGCTATAATATATCCAATAAACCCTGATTTTGATTTTGAGGTAATTCAGGGGAGATAAATTGGTTTTCCTGATTGTCTTCTGAAAAGAGGCTTGTTAGCATGATGGAAGTATCTTTATACATAGGTTGTATCCATTCTTTAAATAAGTTAATATGATATATATGTCTTAATTTTCAGTCCAGCTGTGATATTTTATAATTATAAGGTCCCATCGGTTCAAGTACTTCCTAAGGTCCATGCCACCGGGATAACATTTAATTACCAGATGAGGGAAAAAGGACTAATACTTTTTGCCCTATGAAGAATATATCTCATCAATGCTTTTCGGTCATAACATTCTTTTTGCTGTTCTTGTGATTTTACCATATTTAAGTGAACTATTTTCCTTATTGCTGCCATCTGTTCTTTCAATTTGTCAGCAGTTTGGGAAAACGGAATGTTGGTTCTATGCCTTTCCTCCCAAGTCTCTTTAAGCATATCTAGCACAACTTTGGGTTCCCGTCCATACAACAATTCAAAGGGGGATATCCGGTGGATAATTGAGATTGAGGAGTTTTTTGTATGGCAAACAATGCCCAAGGTATGATAACATCCCAGTTCTTCCCATCTGCTTCAACTAATTTCTTCAGAATATGCTTTAGCGTTTGATTTAACCTTTCAACTAACCAATCAGTCTGGGAATGATAAATGGAGGTTCTGAGAGTCTTAATTTGAAGAATGTCTTTTACCTTGGACATGTGCTTACTCATGAAAGTGGAACCTTGATCAGTTTGAATCTCTTTTGGAAAACTAGTTTGAGAGAAAAATGGAAATACATCTTCCAAGACTTACTGAGAGGTATTATTCCTTAAAGGAAAAGCCTCCGGATATTTGGTAGCATAGTCCAAAATGACCAGGCTATAGTTATAACCTAATTTTGAGGTTTCCAATGGACCAACTATATCCATCCCAATTTGGTGGAAAAGGGACTTCAATAAAAGGCAAATGTTTTAAGTGGGCATGAGGAGGTATTTTTGAAATGGTCTTTATACAAAGTTCAAAAATGTTTATAAACCTTTTCAGATTCGCATAGATACTTGGCCAATAGAACCTATTCACAATCTGTGATTGGGATTTACTAATTCCCAAATGTCCCAAAGTCAAATGAGTATGGGCCATCTTCAGTACAATGTCTTTATTATTTCTTGGTATTAAAATTTGAGTTTGGTGTTTGTCAGATGGATCTACATCTCCCCTATATAGTAACGCATTATTTTGCAGAAAATAAATGGAGCCCCTTTCTCCCTGCCTTCTTCCTCACTGGTTATTTGCTTAAAGGTTTCTGCTAGCAAAGAGTCACTATGCTTCGCAAAAGCCTAAGTCAGGCATCATTTCTTCCTCTTCATTCATATTTATGGGAGGTTTTTGTTTACGATATGCCTGCTCGAACCCCTGGCTTCATCTTTCTATTCTCCCAGAGTTCTTAGTTTTCTTGAGCATTGGGAACAAAACACATTCTAAAATAACTTGTGTTGTTCTTTCCCCAGCTTTGATTTGGTAGGCCTTTTTCTAATTATTTTGGATTAACACTTTTATGTCTCCTCTACAGTCGGGGTCAATCACCGCTGCCAATACATCTAGGCCATACGACCAGGCCAGACTTGGAAGCGAGGTAAATATAAGCAACCTTAGGGGGGGATAAAAATTAAATATGTGAGGATAAAAGATCTCTCCCCTGGTTGTACTAATTATCCCCTACTACTACAAAAGTGAAATCCAATAGAATGTTCAGTAACTATTGTTGGATTACAAGCTCTCTTACTAAGCTTCTCAAATTGTAGGGATCCCATATTTGTATCAATTGAGTCTGATCCCACAACTGACACCATATATGAGGGATCAGTAATGAGAGGCAGGCAACTACTTGTAGATTTCTCAAAGTAAGACATTTTACTAAAGTAAAAGTTTGCAAATAAAGCCTTGCTTGCCCTAATCTATAAAGGAATTCCCTACTTATTCTAAAGGCTAAATGTTGAACCAACACAAGATAATAAACAATAACTAAACAATATTTGCATGACCGTCATCTGTCGTGAAATACTTTCCCCAGCTTCAAAAATGTTCAATGGAGAAGAAAAGCCTTGAACCAGTTCTTATCAGCTCCAAGTAAAAAAAAAGTTCATCAAATAAAAATGCACTGGTAACAATTGTCTGGTTTGGTTGAAAAGATCCCCTTCCAATCTCCATCCACGAAAACAGCACCAATGGTAATCCTGGTTTTCTTCTCTTCAAGATTATTAGCCACAGTTCAAAAGAATAGGTATATGACTTCTCCAGCTACAACTTTACAAAGGGTTAATACTTCTGGAGTACATTTGGTATACTTCTTTGGGTTGTTACTTCATTTAACATCTCCTCTTCTACTGTTGAATACAGTTACTCTTGTTTCTCAATATGCCACTATTTCAAAACCACTTGAATGTGACATCCAATGACAACTTTGTATACCACCACAGTTCCAGTATTTCTACCAGACACTTTAACTTGTTCACGTAGGAAAGGCACTCTTCCCTTTAATGACTTTCTGAAAAGGGGGCAGCCTCTTTGCCTCTTGCGTTTGTCTAACTGCTGCAAGGATAACCTGCCTCTGCCCGCAAGACTTACTTCCTTTCTACTCCCGCAGTCATTTAGCATTAAAGGTTATATTCTGGAAATTCTTTATAAGCACCAATCCTCCTTCCCAAGCTTTCTCACACCTCTTCTGACCAAGTAATTACCCATAGCTGCAGTGCCACTCTTTCAGCTTCAGGTAGCAATGCCACACTTATGTCTGAGGCCTCTGAATGGTTGATTTCTTCACAGATTAGGTGGAGGGATTTAAAAAGATTTTGTTTCACTCTGCAAAGGGATCGCCTCTTGGCTTGGGTATTGTGTGTACTCCTCTTCAGTATAACAACCTCTTGAAATAAAGAATGTCAATTCTCTATTATGCAAAGTACAGTCTTCAAAGTGAAAGCATAACTCGGCACACACAACCTCTCTTTAAGGTAGATTGTTAAACTTAAAGTATTGACTGAAATTATATTCCTGTGTAGTATCAAGTAGACAACTTCGAACTTCCCTCAGGAAACACAATCGGTGACATACGACCGTTTTTCGATGAGGTTTCCCTTGTAACTCTTGTAAAACGTCAATGTCAGGTTTTCATCAGGAGCCGGTAAGGATTCCTCCTATACAATTAAGGACACGTGACAACTCTGTTAATGTTCAAGAGTTCAACAATGGATGTAATGGATTTTAATGTCACTTGGAAACTGCAGCCTTCAGAATAACCACACGTGTTACATTTCCATTGTTAATAGTCAGTTTAGAATTAACGAACCACTTTCAACTCTACGCAAGCCAATTTGGAGCTGGTTACAGTTACCTGCAAGTCTTGTTGAGTGAATCTGAACTATGTGCTTCACTCACCGGCTTCTGGGACACTGTGTTGTGGGTTGCTCTGCTTTCCTGACTTCCTCGATCTCTGCTACTGCCGTGAGCTCACTTGGGACCGACTCCCTTCACCAGCATGGGTGTCTCTAGTCTGGCCTCCTTAATTTGTAGTCTCTTTCACTCCCTAAACCCTTGGCTTGCCTTCTGCCGCTAGCCTTGGGTTGCTGCATGGTCACGCCTCTGCAATCACAGCGACTCGGCTCACATGGGGAAAACATTACTTCCAGCACTTCTTATGTTGGGCCTCTGCAATACAGGTATTGAGAACACAAGTCCCTCTTGCAGGTGGAATCTTCTGTCTCCACGTTCCAGCGTCCTTTGTGTGCTCCCACTTACTCGTGAATTAGCAGCTGTGTGCTTCTCCTCTTCTACTACTATTGGCAGCCTTCCCACTCCAGCTCCTTCCTTCTCTCCTTTCGTGCTGCAGCCTTTTATGCCCCCACAGGTTTGACAATGGGCTTCAGGTATGAACCATCAGTCTGAATTGCCGGACTCCTACTGTGGCTATTAGGATCAATTGCCTTACTACTACATCTGCCTGCCTCTTCAGCCCTCTTTCTCATTTCAATCCATCTAAGATTCAGGGACATGTAGTTTATTTTATCAAAGTTTGATTTTTCCACTTCTTAAGTTTGTCAAAAAGCCATCAAAATAATGGGATTACAGGACAGTTAAAACAGGGGTTATCCCAGTGTTCCTGGTCTGTTTCCGTCCGATGTGATCCTCTTGCAGTACACCAACCCCAGGGTTAGGATCAGGAAGTGTCTGCCTTTCCCTCTCCACATAAGGAGGGTCCCAAACCAGGTTTCTGGGGAGAATCCTATCAGATTCTACATACAATCCAGTGAAAGCTTGTTCAACCTTTTTTAGGCCAAGGTGCATAGGAGTTTGTTTTCATCACACAACTTCAATAGACAGCAGGCCTTTCAATGTTCAGTGAAGGTTCCTCAAAGAAACATATTGCGTGATAATGGTGGGCGAGTACTTAGGCTCTGTTCCCCTGGATCACCAGCATGTGAGTCAAATAACCTTAAAGATTATACAATAATTCAGAGATGATCAGTGAAGATGCTTATGGTTTGGTTCCTATATGAGTTAAAGATGCTTGATCAGCTATTTTGGTGCTCCGGCATAGACACTATTGCAATAATGCAGGTAGGGAAGGATCAAGGCCCTGACAAGGTGCATCTTGCATTTTATGTCCCATGCCGGAAAGATGTCTTCAACATATGGTGGTAAATATTTGCTTTCTGTGCACAATGTTGCATTTCGCCAAGAAGGACAAACTGAAGTCACAGTTTACAACAAAATTGCAAGCATTATTGGTTGGAATGGGTGGGGTGCCCAAGGATTATGGCCAGGCAAATGGGAGGTTGTTAAAATTGCAGTTCCAGGGACAAAGAACTCTGCCTTTCCAAAATCGAACAAAAGACTGCAGCAGGCCATCAAATGCATTTTCCCTCGATGCAGTGGGTTACAACTTTATGGCTATTGTCTGTCGCAATATTTTATATTGTCAAAATATTTTTTGAATGATAAATTGTGAGCCTCATTTGGGGAAGCAAGTGGCTCATGTAGACATTGAGCATCTATGTGGAAATTGCTGATCCTTGAGGCACCCGTAATGCGCAGACCGCACTTTACACTGGACTTGATCCATGCTCACTTTAAGCAACATATACTGTATGTAATTCTGCCTGCACTCATTTCCAGTTTTTGGAGGTAGAGTGGAGCAACTATCTCCAGCTAAGCGAGAGCAGTATTACTTCCTGTTTACTGGCAGGATGGCAGTGGACTGAAAGCGCTGTTGATTCTGTTACCACCACTTTTCCCCCAAACTGCCATATTCGGAATGATCACAATTTGTTTTCATTCTGTTACCTTGTATGCGTTAGTTTGATGGACTTCTACCTGAGGTAACTAAAGTGCACGTTAATATTTGCCACTGAGACTTTGCTGTGAATAACTGTGGACCACAAGAGAACCGTATCAGGTAATAATGTTGCCATTTAAAAAGTTGCCATTTTGACGACTTTATTTTAAAAATACATTAATGATGCAGCCTCCAGGCTATCCCACACTTTACCCAAATATTCTAGGAATCGGAGGTAATAATATGTAATCATTCCCCTCCTAGAATATTTGGGGAAAGCATTTTGGTAGCCAGGAAAAAGTAGCCAACACCTGGTGACTTTTTCAAGGCAACATTATTACATGGAACCAAAACAACACTGTTTTCCCAGATTTGTTCACATTTCCTCTATTTCATTGATTGGTGTATAAAATGCTCTGGAACCAGTTGAGAACACAATTTCTGTAGGTATTGTGATGAATCTGATGGTGTCATCAATTCTTTCCCAATTGGTGACCTCTCTAAATGTGGCATGAGGATGGCAACCGCTACCTGATCCTGACACTGTGGGTGGCGATATAAGGGAGGATCACATGGGGAGGCAAATCCCAAGGGAGTGACATGACATCATCGGACGAGACATGGTATCCCCCTTTTTCTTTTAGGAACTCCCATCCAAATGCCAGTCAGATAGCACAGTGAGTAGGGCGCTTGCTTTGACATCCATGCAGAGCCTGCCAAGCGCAGGTGCAAATCCCAGCAGGGCCAAACTCAGCCTTTCATCCTTCTGAGGTTGATAAATAAATACTACACACCGTGAGTAATAATAAGCAGTGCTCAGATTCCTGAGGGTTTGTAGCACTATATAAATGCTAAATTATTATTATTATTATTATTATTATTATTATTATTATTATTATTCCCCATGCCTTAATGGCATATTGTCATACCTCCCCTCACCTACTTAGGACGTTTACTGAAAACACTTTCCCATATTCTGTACACAAGTCATTAAAACCTGACTTGCCTTTTAAAACTACTGAAAACACTTTTCCAAACTTTTCATACAAGCCATCAGGAAATGACTTCCTTTTTCCTAAATACGAAATTACTGGGACAAAGAAGATGAGCAGAGTATTGAAAATCAATGGAGGCCATGAGCACAAATTGCAGGAAAAGGCAAGCTGATGGGAGATTTAAACCAGAAGACCAGACAGAGGGACGTTGACTGGAAAACTCTAGTCCTATCAGTGTCGACAGAGGGACTCCAGGGCTGAGAGCAATGGGTGATGAGGTGGTGTGCATCACACACCATCTGCACATTGAGTGCGTGGTAAAGTGTATGATTCCTGTGGACTGCCTCAATGGCATGCCTGGCCACCAGCTCCACATGTGAGCAGTACAATGCACCAATCACATTGGGCATTCCGGCTAGTTCATGGAATGCGACTTTGGTGGCATTAACCTGGTCAAGTGTTTTGGGTAGGACTATGTGATCAGACACGTGCCACAGGAGGGCATCCAGAACCTGGAAAAGGACCCTCGAAGAAAAGGCTTGGGATAGCCTGTGCAGTTCACTCACGGTGTGTTGGTTGGTGCTGGTGGCAAGGAAAAGTAGCACAGACACTGCCTTGAGCAAGGCGCCGGGGGTGGCAGTACAGATCTGGATGAGGCTGACAAGCTCATCGTGGATCAGATTCACTATGGAGTTGATAGTGTCCATGTCTAGCCGGTACAGGGTGTGGATCTGTGTTTGGTTCAGGTTGAATGGTGTGGCCCTAATGCAGGGTATGAGTGGCTGCCTGCGGGGTGTTAACTGCTGGCCATTGTTATTTTGCATGGCCATGATGACCCACCTTCTCCAATGTGCCTCCACTGCCTCCTCTGCCTCTCTGCCTCTTCCAGTTGTATCCCTGCATGCAGGGCCTTCAGCTCCATTACTGCTGCTGCAAGCATCGTTGTGGTGGATGGGGTGTGGGGTTGGGAGTGGTCCTTTTGTGCTTGTACACTGCTCATGGTGGGCACCTTGGCTGATTTTGGCCACCTGTGGCCTGTTCCTGCACACCTGACACATTTTAATGCCTGGTTGGCGATGCTGATGTTTCTGGCACGGTCATCACATTGCCACCACCACTTCTACGCCAGTGTTTCCGTGAAGTTGGTACTCGGAATGTGCACATACTACCGCAGATTCTGTTCACGGTGCTGCCAGATACAGTAGGTCACTTCCAGTGACAGAGTTTGCGGCATCACAACTCGGAGTATGCCGGTCTGAAAAAAGGTGCACCGCTATTTCTGGACCGGCATACTTGTAATGAGGCCCATTGCATTCACTCACAAAACACATCACATAGTATAACAACATTAAAGATCCACTGAAATAAACTTGTTTTGAAGTGACATTAATGTCATTTTACAAATCCCCAAATCACTGGATTTTAATAGTTAAGATATCTTGTGAACCATAGAGACCTCTATTGACTGTCGGTGGCTTTGCATATCGGACCACAGGTGGTATCCCAGTTCTTATCATCAATGACATTACCTTTGACAGTATACATTAAAACACCAGGAGAAGAACAAACTCAGGTTCTTCTCATTCTAGGCTGCCCCTGAAAACTAAAAGTGAACACAGGCCAATCTCTACACTAATGGGCAAAAGGGACAAAAAGGAAATTAAGATTCAAAGGACAAATCTGGAAATCACTATTCTTGACAAGATATTCTTATCCCTTCTCTGAAAATGAAATGTAAAATATGTTTACAAACAACTTACACTGATCTCATCTAATTCTTATGGATTGCTTATTGCTTGTGTCTTGAAGAAGGAAGCATTATAGAGATGTGTCTGCTAATTTGGAACAATTCTGTGTCTTGCTAGCAAGTAAGTGTTTATTTGCATACTTGTGTTACCTCATTTGCAGTTCCTCAGTAATATTCTTGCCAATGTTCTTATCTACAGTGGAAAGAGCCAGTACCCCTTTGCATTCTATTTGATACCATGAACTAGTAGACAGCATTGCCTACAAAAAATGAAATCTGTTGTTGCAAGGTTGGTGAAGTTTTTTTTCCTTACAGTACTTGGTGCACACTGATATTTTACCTTGAACGTGATTCTAAGGAATGCATATCCATGGATTGTTTCAATATAACTCAAACAACTCTAGGCTGATCTTCTTAGAGGAGGCTTTTGTTAGTTTCAGCACATATGACAAGCAGGTTCTATAATGTACGTTTTCCTTATTCTATTTTCCATTTTATTTTAAATTCATGTTTTCTTTCATTTTTGACCTATATCTAAAATGATTTGTGTTTTGTTATGAAATTGTACTGTTAACCCCACCAATACACCAATAAATAGAATTTAAAAAGAAAAAAAGATAGACAAAAAATGGCAAAGTCTGCATAGGGCAATAGAATTATAGATCACACAGAGTTGACGGAGGGGTTCCATTTCTCAATCGAAGATTTACAAATTTAGGGATATATTGTAAATGCTGCCCGACAAGCTTGCATGCCGGACAGCATGTATTTGTAATTGTGAGCACTGCTTACCATGCACTCAAGGTAAGCAGTGTTCACAATGAAAATTAAACCATCCTCCTGAAAGAGCGCATCTGAAGTAGCTAGAGGTGAGTCTCATGCCCAGCTAAATAACTATGCACAGTGCTCCAAGAATGGCCCATCTACATTTCCTTGTAGGCTGATGGCAATAAGCCAGGGAACTTTTGGGGCCCCAAATATTTGATGGGTTCGGCACCCCAGCCAGGAACGGACACCAGCACCTACCATGGAAGAGCTGTAGCCCGTGGAAATGGGGCACAATGGACCCCAACTCCTTCCTGAAATTCTTGACCAACGGAGACCCGGGTGCATGTTCTATCTTGGAACAAAGCAGGGTAAAATAATTAGATTGTGGACAATGAATGGCACAATTTCATCTGGGCATTTGGGGTAGTCAGCCTTCAAGAAACATGGTCAATTACTTCTGCCAAGGGAAAAACTGGCCATCCAAGTGAGGGTTTGTTTTCGTGGATGGATGTCTCCTGGTTTGAATCAATACATGTGCAGGATTCAGGGTTTCCCTACTTGCTTGAATTACATTTGAAACCTGCTGACAGCTCCATGATCCTTCTCATAAATCTGTATAACATGTGTCCTTCAGGATCCGGTGTTGATCTTATTCAGAAGGTGATTGTGAGAATTCATGATTGGCGATCAAACTTATCCAACTCAGTGAGGATGTTTGTTATGTGGGATTTTAATATACTATTTCGAGCTACTGGACATCATGGCGGATATCATGGATGAGGAGGATAGCCATTGGGGTATCGGCTTTTTAAACTTAGACAAAACAAGAAGTCAATACAGGCACTATGAGGAGGTGGCAATCCTTTTACCTTTGACTAACCTTAGGGTCTGCAATGGCCAATTCCCCGTGGATGTGCCAGCAAAGTCAACATATGACAATGAGGTAGCACAAAGTAAAATAGATTACATCTTGTTTAATTTGGAAGCTTGGTCGTATATAAATAGTTTTTACATCCAGTGCAGGATTGAGAGGGATCACCATCCTTTAGTGGTGGATATTAAAGAATCATTTTTAGGAATGGCTGGTATTGATAAACCGAAGGCCAATGTGCCAATGGCCATTACCGGCCAAGCAAGACTAAACATCAGGTGGGTAATTTAGATCTGGCCAAAACCTTGCCCGAGCGTATAAAGACATTCTCCCACTTTTAGAAGGATTTGCTACATTGGACCCTGAGGATCATATAGCTACATTAGAATTGCATGACAACTTGACTGGGAAGCTAGGTCTAATGTTCTCTATACACCAGAAAGTTGTGCGCAAATGTATGGAATCAAGGGCCACTTGGTATGACAGAGATTGTAAACAGGCCAAAGGTTTGTTGGTCAGCCAGGCTAGATTACAACAGGTAGATGGCACCTCATCTCTTTGGGAAACTAGAAACCAGTACTGTAAACTTCTGAATCAGAAAAAAAGGGTTGGGGTGAGGAGATTTGGGGCTTGCTACTGATAGCTATTGATAAGGGTGACTTGTAGTGTGGGACTTGCATTGTCATATGGAATGCAAGCCATGGGATGTTGGCTAGTGGTGGAACCCTGCATTCCCTCAGGGTTCTATGGGGCACACTTAGTCATTCAGGATGGGAGACACAACTGAGAGGAGAATGCTCCATATACTCTTCCTCTTCTTATAACCTATGCCCTGAAACGCGAATAAAGAACTTCTACTTTTTATCCCTGCTGGCTCCAGTGGCTCACCTTCATCGTGTCTCTGAAGCTGCACAAAACACATTGGCAATGAGGATGGAATTGCATAGAGCATCCTAGCACTATTCAGTCATGACATGTATTTGATGCACTATGGGTGTCTTAGAGCATCCAAGAATTCTAGAGTTGTGGTATGTATGTGAAGCAGTATACAATGGATGTCTCAGAGCATCCAAACATTGTACAGTTATAATACAAGAGACGAAGTAAGCAATGGGTGTCTTTAAGCATCCAAGCACAATGCAGTTTGGTTATGTGAGGATATAATTTTTAAGGTATTTTGGTCCATGTTAAAAGTGTGACCTACAAATAGCATGCTATTATTGATTGTTACAATCTATTGCACACATGTGTAGGAGTAATTAATCCATATATGTGTGTGTGTATCTTTAGACTCACTGTTCTTTTTGCTTTGCAGCTATTTTTCTGTGTGTGCTTTGTTGTGTTTGTTACTATTTACTTGTTGTTGCTTTTGTGTGTGCTCTGTGGGAGTAGTGTGGTAGAGACACCCTCTGTTGTTGGCAGATTTAGAACATCGATGTGTGAAAGGATCCCAGGGTGAGGTCAGTTTGGTGGTAAGTAAGGGGATGTCATTTTGGTTACAGTGAGGTTGGTTGTGTGATGCTGTGCACAGGATCCTGTCAGGTCTGGTGATGTGCAGGAGGGGGGATATATAGTGTGGAACTTGCATTGTCATATACAATGCAAGTCATAGAATGTTGGCTAGTGGTGGAAACCTGAGTTCCCTCAGGGTTCCATGGATGGGAGACACAACTGAGAGGAGGATGCTCCCTGTGCTCTCCCTCCTCTTATAACCTATCCCCTGAAATACAAATAATGCACTTCTACATTTTGTACCTGCTGGCGCCAGTGTCTTACCTGCATCCTGTGTCTTCCTCCTGAAGGTGCACATTACATGACTCCAGATGATTCTGGGAAATAATGGGGGTGGGGTGCCAAACTGACAGAAATATTCTACAGGGTAGTACTGAAGCTACCTGGGTTGAACAGTTCACAGGGTTGTACAAGGAGAATATATTATTCACTCAGGGAACTGTGGGTTAATATGTCCCCGCATGGAGTGTTTTAGACTGTAACCAATCCCCATTTGTTCTCTCCTGTGAGGAAGTTGGAAGAGCCCATAACAACCCAACGCTGGGGAAGGCCCCCAGCCGGACAGGGTCCCAGTAGACTTCTATGCTATGGAACCAGGAATTAGGATTCCTGGTTCAATAGCATGTTTGGTGGTAAGTTAGGGGATACCATTTTGGTTACAGTGAGGTTGGTTGTGTGTTGCTGTGCACAGGATCCTGTCAGGTGTGGTGATGTGTGTGTGTGTGTGTATGTGTGGGTGCGTCTATGTTGACCCCTTCTTTGTAGTCTTATAAGGAAGGGGGATGTTTAGTGTGGGGCTTTCATTGTCATATGCAATGCAAGCCATGCAATGTTGGCCAGTGGTGGAACCCTGGGTTCCTTCAGGATTCCATGTATGACAGTCATTCAGGATGGAGACACAACTGAGAGGAGGATGCTACCTATGCTCTCCCTCTTCTTATAACCTACCCCCTTAAATACAAATAAAGCACTTCTACTTTTTGTACCTGCTTCCTCCAGTGTCTTACCTGCATCCTGTGTCTTCCTCCTGAAGCTGCACACTACATGACTCCAGGGGATTCTGAGAAATAATGGGGTGGGGTGACAAACTGACAGCAATATTCTAGAGGGTGCACTTCATGGGGTTGTACACAGAGAATTGATTATTCATTCAGGGAACTGTGGGTGAATATGTCCCTGCATGGAGTGTTTTAGTCTGTAACCAATCCCCACTTGTTCTCTCCTGTGAGGAAGATGGAAGAGCCCTTAACAACCAAAAGCTGGGAAAGGCCTCCAGCCTAGACAGGGTCCCAATAAACTTCTATGCTATGGAATTAGGCATTTGGATTCCCTATCTCACCAAGCCATTCAATACAGTCCTCAGTATAATGTTGTACCTACCTTGTGGACTCAGGCTGAGATAGTTCCAATCTATGAAAGAAGAATTGCCAGCTAACTACCGACCAATATCTTTGTTAGACGCAGGCAGTGAAATCTATGCTAGAGAAATCCTACCCATTTGGAATCTTGGATTATTGATAATATATGACGCAACATACTATGAATTGATATAGGTTTTAACATGTTGTTATGTTATGTTACTTGGCATTTATATAGCGCTTTATGTATCATTGGTATGACTTCAAAGCACTGGTAGGATGAACGCCCTCGGGAACCGTAGTTCAATTCAGAAGAGAGAAAGAGTGTCATAAGGTGCGTGGGAGCATCAGCTGTGTGTGCAGCTGGAGGGGTTGATGGATGATGGCTGCTTTATAGCAATAGGTGTGGTGCTGGTGAAATTAGTTGAATGTGTTCAGTCTAGTGGGTGGACACCTAGACTGGGTTCTGGCTGCCTTGGGCCTGAGGAGCGCTTAAGCTACCCGGAATGTGCTCAGCTAGCTGTGTTCTATTAGGGTGATGAAGTGTTTGTGGGGTCGGGTTCGTATGAGAACAGCTAGGCCGAATTTATCATGGTGTAAGATCAAACAAGGAATACCGAGGCTTAGTACCACCAAAAATTGAATCCGCCAGTCACAAAGTCAAAAGTTATGAATATAACTTTATTCTGTACAGATTTAAATATCAAAGCAGATAGCTGTCTGGCTCCCAACACCTCGCAGTGTGGACCAGGTGACACAGTGAGGAGTGAGAGTACTGGTCATCACAAAACATGCAGTATTTATACAGAGTCCTGGTCATAGCCCAGCCCATCTCCAACCTAATAGGTTACAAATGTGGGTTTGTGCCCAGTTCACCTAACAAATATACAATATTGGTTTGTACTTTTGACATGTTGTCACATCCTTGAAGATTCAATGGTGGTGTTGGTTCTCCAGCTTAGGTTGATCCAAGTTGAAACAAATTCAATAGCTTATGGCTAAGGCACATAGTTTTAGTTTGTCTACCATTCAAGTTCTTATGTGTGAATATGGCTGATGCTATTGATGCAGGCAACACTTTAAATTGAAGTTCACTTTGGCTCCAAGATTCCTTAAACATACTGGCAAACTTTGTTGTAGTCAGCTGTGTTGATCTTTAGCCTTTAGAGTAAGTCCTGTTTCAAGAAATGTAAAAAGGATTCCTTCAAATTAGTTTACATGCATTGTATATAACTGTTTGAGGAAGGATGAGTTTTGTAGACATAGATAACACTTTGAATGAGAGTTCATTCTGACTACAAGGTCTCTTTGCACAGGACAAATAGTCTGCTCTGCCAGCCCTAGTGTTGACATAGGTTAAAAGGTTGTTTCTTCTCTGGCAGCTGAAAACCTGGTTAATCATTTCTGAACAGGGAACAGAAGTTTGAATCAAGCTGGAGGATATTTTCCAACATGGCGTTTGAAGTTAATTCTAATTAACTGCATGTTTTAATACAAATGCGGATGGCTTAGGACAATATTCATAATCAGACAATATTTATGGGTATATGGTTGAACAAACCCTCCTTTTGGCCTAAGCCAAGAGCATAATTCAAACATTCTGACCAATACGATGACCATGTGTCATAATCAGAACACTCTGAGTTGTTGGATTCAAAAACATCAATTGCCATTAACTCTTTAATAGTTACTTCCTGCATTATTAAGGCATTGGTTGCTTTTTCAGGCATTTGTATCCTAGGTCCTAGTGTACCTTTTGCTTGTGTACAACATCCTCATATCGTGGAACATATGACAGGGAGGCATTGTACACAACAACAACAGAACAGGAGAATACCAAGAATCACCATTAAGACTGCAAAGATCTTCCAACCCCATGATCGTAATGAGTCCCAGACCCAAGATTCCAGTTTCCCTCTGGGACATGTACTTCAGTACTAAAGGTATGTAGATTTTGAATTGCCTTGAATATGGTAGGGGAGGAGTCAGGTACGAAAACGCAACAAGCAGATCCAACCAATTTACATACTCCACCACGCTCAGCCAGGATGACGTCTAACACCATCCGGTTCTGTAGAGGCACTAATCTAATTGCTTTCTGTTCCAATGTCATATTGTATAGTATATCGGTGGTTCTGTTGATGGTTCTCTCCAATACTCTTGCCAGTCTCCTAATATCCTCAGAGTTCATGATCTGTCCCCAAAATGGCACAAAAGATTTCGCTATATCACTCATGACCTGCGAAGGAGTATCACCGTTCTCGTCCCACCTTGGACGAGCTCTAGAGACCTCAGAGGTGCTAGCTACATATACCCCTAGTAGCAAGATACTCAAATAACAAGCACCCTGCCAATCTCTAGGTAACCAAGGATAAGCTTCATTGCCACAGACAAAATAAACGGGATCACCTACATACAAAGGTCCGTCCTCACTAGTCAGATTTGCAATATTGGTACAACCCTCAAAAGTACCCATTGACTGAGAACCATCCCTCTGTATGCAGAAGGAAACAGAGTTGGGGCTATGATTAATAGTATAAGAAGGAGGTATGGCATCCTGGTTGCCTACGGGAGCATCTTGAAAGAAATTAATGATTGGAAAGGTCTAAAAAGTCTATCAGAAGGTCTAATAGAAGCAACATTAAGTTTGCTCCTATTTGCGAAAAGGGAACATCACAGAGGAATCAGGACCCGTATTTCAAATTCATTCAAATTAGTCCCATCGAAGTTCCCCAAGATGCTATCATTCCAATGACCAAAGAATAGTGCCCTTAGAGAGGCATAGCATGCAGTAGTCAAAGGAAGAGGATTACTATACCAGCCCAACCCTTTTTCCCCGTGCTGTGGCAAATGTGAACATATCCAGCAATTTGTTCTATTGCGAATTGCATGGGTCGCATTCATGATTAATAATAAAGTATTATTGTGGTACCTCTGTTTGTGTTGGGAATCCCTAGGAGGTAGAGTGTGCAGATGCACGAAAGGTGAAGACATAGTGGGAACACTTTCAGTAGGTAACAAAGTCTCAAGTGGATGCACTCCTTTGCTATGCCAGAACCCAAGCACGGTCACAACTGTTAGACCAGTTAACATAACTACAAGAAAACAGTCAGTCCTCAAGGATCATGATTTTGATGTCCAATGTCTTTGTTAGCCACACAATCGATCGGTTGCTTCGTACGAGGAGAGTTAGCGACAGGCATTGTTCCTCAAAGTTCATTCCGAAAAGTCTCTGCAATAAAACTCCTTAAGTTCGTTCGTTGGTGATCTCCTGACCACATAATTTATCTTGATTGAAGGTAACTTTGCCGGTCCCGGCCACTTACTTATGTTTCAGCGAGAGTGGCAAGGGACTAGCTCAACAGCCATTTCTTGTGGGCACAGTCGTGCTGTGCTGTAAGTCTAGTGTCGTGGATGCAGATCGTACCTAAAAACTCCAGGTACGGCGTGATCTGCGAACAGAGTGTCATTGCTTCCTGATGGAAGTGGTGAAACAGAGGCAAGATTGCTCAAGGGTGCAGAAAGATCAGAGAAAGAATTTGAAGACAAAGCAGCAGTCTCCCCAGGCCCCATGGGCTCAGGAAGAATCTCTGAGACACCCTTGGAGGAGAACAGAACAAACTTCTCTTCTCCTTCATCAAGTGGCAGAGGAAAAGGAATCTTCTTGACGTGAGTCGCGTGGATCCAATGTCTCTTTCCGGATACTCACACAGCGGTCTGTATGGCCAAAAGGACCGGGAACGGTCCTCTGAAGCGTGGTGCTAGACAGGATGCTCTTTCAAATGCTTTAGTGAGCACCCAGTCACTGGGTCGAAGTCGATGACCTGACCCCTCGTATTTTACTGGGAGGGCTTTTTGCATCTGTTGATAAATGAAATACAAGTTTTGAGTTAACTGGTCACAGTATTCAGAAAGGAGCAAATGCTCCATGTCTTTCAATCGTTTTGGTTTGGGCAAGTTCGAAATATTTGCTGGCCTCCGCATTATTATTTCATAGGGGGAGAGTCTAGTGCTGGTTTGTGGGGTCATCCGCATGGACAATAAAGCTACTGGTAAGGCATCTGGCCATTTCAAATTGCTACTGGCACAGATCTTAGCCACCTTATTCTTTAAGATACCATTATGGCGTTCTACAAGCCCAGCACTCTGGCCGAATGGAACCATTTTTCTATCTGTAATCCCGCACATACTTGCAGAATAACAGCAGTGATAAAATATGGACCATTTTCTGACCAAATGACCCTTGGCAAACCAAACGTAGGAAAATATTCCTTAAGCATGCTTTTCGCGTCGTTATTGGTGTGGCATCTTTTACAGGGAATGCTTCGACCCACTTGCTAAATGCACAAATGACTACCAGAACATATGTATAATTCTGGCAGCACTCCAATTTGATGAAGTCAAAATGTATCACTTCAAAGGGCACAGAGGGGGGACCAAAACTGCCCCTCGATGTCGATGTACCCTTTCCCACATTATGCTGTAAGCATACCATGCAATTTCGGAACCAAATGTTCAGCAGTCTTAGAGATGATTACATTTACCCAGATAGATTCTAGCAGTTTACACATTTTTCTAGCACATATGTGAGTAGGACCATGAGCCATAGTAACCATAGCAGTGACATAAACATTGGGTAGTATCCATCTGTTCCTGACATTGTCTATCCAACAACCTTCATCATCTAAACTTGATAGACCCTCAGCCCATTGCTTAAGCTCTTCTGAAGTGGCATCAGCTTGAATACCTTTTATTGAATCAATTCCTTCGTCTAATATACAAATGTTCATGGCTTCTTTAGTGACATACATTTCTGAGTATAAATCGGTGGCAGTTTGTTTGGTTATCTTGTCAACAAAAGCGTTTCCTCTCCCCACATCATCTGTTACTTTCTGGTGTGCGGCGCACTTCAAAATTGCTAGTTGACTAGGAAGAGCAAGTGCTGAGAGTAGTCGAACTATCAAGGTACCACGTTGGATATTAGTTCCATGTGAGGTCAAGAAACCTCTTTCTGCCCATAGTCTACCAAAGTTGTGAACCACCCCAAAGGCATACTGGCTATTTGTAAATATTTTTACTCTAATCCCTTCGGAAAGTTCACAAGCTCGAGTCAATACAATAATCTCGGCGGCCTGCGCAGAGTTATGCGAAATTCTTTTGGTTTCCACAATAGTGCTTAACGTAGTGATGGCATAAGTAGCAGTGGATGTACCAACCGGAAGTTTGAAGCAGGCGCCATCGCAAAATAGCTCCCCTTGTGGATCTTTCAGTGGTGTGTCATTTAAATCAATCCTGCCTTTGGTTTGTTGCTCTGTAGTATAGAGGCAGTCATGTGACATTTCGTCACTGCAAGCAATTTCTTGCAGAAGAGGTAACAATTCAGCCGGATTCAATATGCAACACCTCTTAATTTGGATATGCGGTGCAAATAGGATCAGTTTGTATCTTGTTAATCGTGTGGAAGTAAGGTGTTGTGTTTGTGTTCTGTTGAATAGAACGTCTACGGAGTGGGGTAACATCACGGTTAAAGTGTGACCTAAAACCATACCCTTACTTTGTTTTACGGACACAGCAGTGGCAGCGACAGCACTCAAACACCACGGCAAAGCACATGCAACAGGATCAAGTGTGGAGGAAAAATAACTGCATGGTCTATTCTTCGCCCCATGTTCCTGCGTTAACACTGCCAAAGCACATCCATCACAATCATGCATATATAACACGAAGACCTTATCATAATTTTGCGAGCCCAAAACTGGTGCTGAACACAGTCCAGTTTTGAGCAGATCAGAAGCTTTCTGGTGTTTCAATTTCCACGGCAATGGCAAGGAAATGCCCTTCTTTGTAAATGCCAACATTGGTTTTATCGCTAGTGAAAAGTTAGGGATCCACTGTCTACAGTAAGAAGCCATTCCTATCAAGGCTCTGACTTCCTTCTGTGTATTTTGAACAGGCATGCAAGAGATGCTTTTTTATCCGTTCAGGTGTCAATCTTCTTCCCTCCTTTGACAGGAGATAGCCTAGATAGGCGACCTCCTGTCGACAATACTGAAACTTTTTTAATGAAGCTTTATGCCCATGCTTTGCTATATGAATAAGCAAGAACACAGTACCCTTCTTGCAAGCACTTTCTGAGTCTGCAGCTAAGAGAAGGTCATCAAGGTATTGCAACAATGTACAAGTAGAAGGCAACTCAAGTGTATCGAGCTGCTCTTTCAAAGCCCTAATATAAATGCTCGGACTCTCTGTGTGCCCTTGTGGTGCACAAGTGAATGTAAACGAGCATCCCCCTAGGGTGAACGCGAACAAATAGCTACTATCCACGTGTACGGGAATACTAAAGAAGGCTTTCTTAAGATCCACCACACTGAAATGAGTAGCAGAAGCTGGAATCATCGTTAACAGTGTGGTCACATCAGGCACAATTGGAAATTGTTGAGCAACAATGTTATTGATAGCACGCAAATCAATAATAAAACAGAAAGGAATCGCATTATCCCCTTTCTTGTACACCGGTAAAATCGTGCTATTGCAAAAACTTCCTGCAATTTCCTCAATCACTCCGCGATAAACAAAATAAGAAACTATGCTTTTTAGAGCTTGCTCATCATCAACTGAAATCTTATATTGTGGAATACGTGGCAACTTAACTCCTGGTTTCAAAACAATTTTAACAGGTTCAATTTGCATAATGCCAACATCATTGTCATCAACTGCCCATAAACATGCCGGAACTTTACTAAATTCAGACGGTAAAGGCCTAGTCAAAAATCGTGAAGCAGAAAATTGATGTGGTGAAATTGTCAAATGTACTCCATCTGAAGAACAATGAATTGCCTCATTTAATTCCTTCAACAGATTCAACCCCAACAAATTCTCACCACAATTCGTCATTAGAAGAAATGGGCAATGCTTCATGAATGGCCCCAGTGAAATCGGTACCGGCTGAGAAACCGGACTGACCACTGGCGTGCCAGAAAACCCTACAAAAACGTTATTCTGCCCTGACAATGGAATATCTGGAACCTGTGAATGATCAATGGAACACTTCTGTGCTCCTGTATCTATCAAATTTAGATGCTTCATATACACCACTTTCATCTCAACGTAGGGCCCTTTCTGATCGACAGGAATAGGTAGAGATTCCAGACCATGCTTCGGGCTGTCCTAACAAAACAATATATCATCAAAGACAAGATCCTCAGAAAGATTGAAGGATTATCAAAAATATTTCTGCTATCTATACTAGGTTGCTGACTATCTTGCGAGAATGACTGTGGATTTGGGGTAAACTGGCTTCTACCAGGAACCCCTAACCCAGGACAGCCTCTGGATCATCTACCACATGTGTTATTCGATCTCTGATGAGGGATCGGGCATTGTGCCCACCAATGACCCTCTTTTCTGCAATGAGCACATTGGTTCATGTGTACAGGACCCAACTGCGCATTGCTTTGTGGAACAAACTGACCTCCAAACTGTATACTCCCACCTCTAGGTCCTCTAACTATCTGTTGCAATACTACTTTGGTTTTCAGGTCTCCCTTTTTCTTTTCAATTCTCTCCTTTTCATTATTGACTCTATTTTCTTAATACTGAGCTATATGCAATACTTTGGACTGCGATTTAGCTTGCCAAGCACATTCGTAAGTCATGATTTGTGACTGGATACCAGGCAACAATCCACGCACACATTTATCCACAAACAACCTTTTCCCTGACTCGGTGCTTAAATCCTGTCTGCTAAAACCTGAAAATACTTGTTCAAACCGATTAAAGAATTTGGTAGCACCTTCAGATTTCCCTTGGGTACAAGTAGTGATTTTGTCCCAAACTATCCTTCTTTATGGAACTAGAGTCTTTAATTTAATTACTATTCTGTCTGGCAGTGTCAGTATCACCTGTGGTGGCCTCTCACCAGCTTTCCTTTCTCCATCTAACCGTACTAAGTTAACCCATGTGTCACCCAGCCCTGCCTGATCATCTACAGTTCTAATCTGTTTCCATAAATCAGCAGGTAGGATCACAGGGAACAACAAGTCTATATCACCCAGAGTGAAAACTGATGAATGCAAGACAGATTCTATTTCTTTATAAAACCCTGTAGGATTTTTCCTAATATCTGGAATCGACTGTCTAATAATATTCACGCCCTGTGTGGAAAACCGAACATGAACAAATTGTGAAACATAGTGAGCTTCAATAGTGGTAGCTGGTGTGCCTGCTGCGGCATGAGCTGGAATTCCCACTTTAGGAGCAAATGTCAGAGGAACCTCTCTCATTGGCATTTGAGAAGCATGCAACTCTGAACGTTTGTTAAGCAACAAGGCTAAATCGAGCGACAAAGTAGTCAAAGCAGTGTCAGGTGAAAATGCTCTCTTATAAATAATCATCAAATCTACGGTGCAACAAATATTTTTCATCAGACACTCATCCTGCAGGTACCCTACCATTACATGTAACACTTTCTTTTGCATTTCTGGAGTATACTGACTGAACGTATCATATACTTCCATGGGAGATATCGAAACTTCTGAAATCCATCTAAGCGCATCTCTTGTGCAAATTCGCGTCTCTTCACTCGTTGATTTACAAGAAGGAAGAAACCGTTTCTGCACATACAGAGCGTCCAATCTATCACCATCTGTTTCATCATTCTGTAACCGATCTAACTCCCTCTTAAACTCAAAAACCCTCTCGACATGCTCATGTACTTTCTCCGCAGTGTCCCTTGAGTAAGCTAAGACATTCAAATCCCTCAACCCTTGTGGGACATCCATGTCCGTCAAATCATTCCACGTTTCAGCCAAGTGCATTCCCATCCCCTCTATAAAAATATTCTGTTCGGGAATACTTTCTTGGTCAGAAATTGTAGCAAAGACAGCTGATTTTTCACCTTCTTCTATACATTTCTTAGCCCATACATACAATTCCCTCTTTCTAGCTTTAGAAACTCTACTACAAGTCACTATCTATGTTTCGGCACTCACCCCTTCAATTGTTTCAAGTGGAGCAGAACCACTTGGGAAAGAGAGTTCAGACAAATCCTGTACAACAGGTAGTGGAGACACTACCGCTGGCGGTAGAGACGGAATTACGGGAACAGAAAGTATCGGTAAGGGTGGAGATGCAGAAGGAGAAACAACGATAGGAAGAGGAACAACAGCTGGCAGCGGAGGAGCAACAGGAAGAACAGGGACAGCTACGGGAGGAGGTGCAACAACAGGAAGAGGTAAGACAGCAGGAAGAGGTACATAATGAGGTGGTGCAGTGGCACCAGGCCGACGTTCATTTAAAAGTTTATCAATTAGTTCACCTGAGGTACGAAAATGATTAGACGGATATATTTTCTGTGCACCAAGTTGGAAAGTCCTATCCATGTTTCTAACAGGCTCTGACTGTTTCTGTTGATCATACAATAATGCCATTTCTGAATTTGACATATGACGACGTGCATGCTTCTCTTTACTCTTAAGTTTCTGCATAACTTCCTTTTTCCAATTCTGAATTGCATTAAATTCTGCAGGTCTAGTTTTTTTCTTTAACAATATAGACTCAAAATACTCTATTCGGGCAATCTCAAAACTACCATTGACTGGCCACTGAACTTCAGAAGCATGTCTAGTTTGCCTGTGCCAAATATCGTTGAATACTTTAATACCAATGCTGTACTTACAGTATACAGTACATGCCGGCGATCACTCCTGTGGCGCCGGATGGCCAAATTCCAAAGATTGTCTGTCTTTGCGGAATAATCCCCGGAAACAGGCAGACAATTTTCCAGGCATATCAGTTCACTGGTGTTACCTGGCGTCGTTTGAACTCGCGAGTGCAAATCTGCAACCAAATATCAGGATACTTAGGAATCGGGACACGACTCACCTGATTGCAAAGGACAAAGGAGTTCCAATCGGATTACAAAGGATCGATGTGGCTGGTGATTCCGGCAAAAAAAACCACCTCGATATGGCGACCCTCGTCACGATGTCCTTTCGAACCGCTTGCTCACCGTTCAGGGATCAGACCGTGCAGTACTGTCGAGGGGTCGCGTCTCATACAAAAAGGGGCCCCTTTTCTCATGCTCCGATCCCAGTCCGGTAGCTGCGTCCTTAATCAGCGAGGTGACATCAATCTTGAGGGTGCCTATTCGGGCACCATCTTGTAAGATCAAACAAGGAATATCGAGGCTTAGTACCACCAAAAATTGAACCCACCAGTCACGAAGTCAAAAGTTATGAATATAACTTTATTCTGTACAGATTCAAATATCAAAGCAATCTGGCTCCCAACACCACAAAGTGTGGGCCAGCTGACACAGTGATGAGTGAGGGTACTGGTCATCACAAAACATGCAGTATTTATACACAGTCCTGGTCATAGCCCAGCCCATCTCCAAACTAATAAGTTACACATTTGGGTTTGTTCCCAGTTGACATAACAAATATACAATATTGGTTTGTGCTTTTGACATGTTGTCCCATCCTTGAAGATTCAATGGTGGTGTTGGTTCTCCAGCTTAGGTTGATCCTAGTTTCAAGAAACAAATTCAATAGCTTATGGCTAAGGCACATAGTTTTAGTTTGTCTACCATTCAAGTTCTTATGTTTGAATATGGTTGATGTTATTGATGCAGACAACACTTTAAATTGAAGTTCACTTTGGCTCCAAGGTTCCTTAAACATACTGGCAAACTTTGTTGTAGTCAGCTGTGTGGATTTTAAGCCTTTAGAGTAAGTCCTGTTTCAAGAAATGTACAAAGGATTCCTTCAAAACTCATAGCATTAGTTTGCATGCATTGTATATCACTGTTTGAGGGAGGATGAATTTTGTAAACACAGATAACACTTTGAATGAGAGTTCATTCTGACTACAAGGCTCTTTGCACAGAGCAAATAGTCTGCTCTGCCAGACCTAGTGTTCACATAGGCTCAAAGGTCGTTTCTGCTCTGGCAGCTGAAAACATGGTTAATCATTTCTGAACAGAGAGCAGAAGTTATAATCAAGATGGAGGATATTTTCCAAAATGGTATTTGAAGTCAATTCTAATTAACCGCAGGTTTTAATACAAATGTGGATGGCTTAGGACAATATTCATAATCAAACTATATGTATGTGAATATGGTATAGCTGTGTTCTAGTTGAATGATGGTGCATAGAAGAGAGTAAGCATAGTGGTGTGATATGGTGGATATCAGTACAAGTGCCTTCCTGAGCCGGGCACGTGAGCCGGACAGTGGGGACGTACATAGCGGCATACATATATTTAACGAGAGGATAGATAGGGGTAAATCTGGGGTACAGATACATGAGCAGATACTGGTACATGGCATATATAAGTGATACAGATATTAGGTAGCTTCATGGTGAACAGGTGTTGTCTCTATCTGCACCATCCATTGCATGCACGCTATTTGCACCATCCGTGACATCCATAACATCTGCCCCATCTATATCTTCCGCGCCATCCGTAACACCCGCACCATTAGTTCCATCCATTCCGTTCACTTCATCCGTTCCATCCCTTCCATCAGTTCCACCCACTTCTTCCGTTCCATCCACTTTGTACATTCCATCTATTCCACCCGTTCCGTCCACTCCAATGGGTTCCATACATTCTATCCACTCTATCCACACTTCCACCTGCACCAACTGTTTCATCTGCACCTACTGTTCCACCTGTTCCATCCATAATATCGTTCCATCCGCACCAGCCGATTGATCCGCACAAGCCGTTCCATCCATACCAACCGTTCCAGCCGCACCAACCATTCCATCCGCACCAAACGTTCCATCTGCACCAGCCATTCCATCTGCACCAGGCATTCCTTCCGCACCAGCCGTATCTTCCACACCAGCCGTTCCTTCCGCACCTTAGTAACAGAAGGGACAGCCCTAGAAAGGGACAAGACTATGGGCTTTGACACTATCAACTCAGAGGGGGCGTCCTACCCTTAGAATTTCATTGTTCGTGTTTCTTAAAACAAACAATTATATGTTATGTCATAGTTTGTACACATAACCTAACTAAAGTGTACCATCAACGTATTTGCAAGATTCAGGAGCAAAAAACACAATTATTCATTCAAATCCAACCAGCATTCATTAATTAGCTGTTATTTTGTTTTGCTTTTCTTATCTTTTTTTCTTATTTTCTCTCAAGATAATTACTGCATTTCATTATCATAGTTTTACAAACAGGCATCTTGACGGCAAGATCCATCAACTTGATAGTGTTTAGTGATACTTGTGTTACACCATCACCTCCAGTGACTTGTGAATATAATACAGTATGCACAGTCCAATCAGAGTCACATTTTAGGCAATCTATACATATATAGTTGCAATGCAAGACACAAAAGGGTGGCCTAATAATAGGTCTATGTCTGGATCTAAATCAGCAGTTCAAAATCAAGAGACAGCCTATACACAAGATGTGTTGGGTCCTTCCTTCTGCACCAGCCGTTCCTTCCACACTAGCCGTTCAATCCGCACCAACCGTTCTATCCACATCAACCGTTCCATCCGCACCAAGCATTCCATCTGCACCAACTGTTCCATCCACTCCTTACGTTCCATTCACTCCTTCAGTTTCATCCACTCCATCTTTTCCTTCCATTCCTTCCATTCCATCTACTCCATCCGTTGCATCCATTCTATCCATTGCATCCCCTCCATCTGTTGCGTCCACTCCATCCGTTGCGTCCACTCCATCCATTCCAACCACTCCATCCGTTCCTTCCCCTCCGTCAGTTCTATCCACTCCGTCCGTTCTATACACTTCGTCCACACCGTCCGTTCTGTCTGCTCCAACCGTTCCATCTGCGCCAACCGTACGATTTGCACCAATGGTTCCATCCGCACTAACCGTTCCACCCACTCCTTCTGTTCCATCTACTCCTTCTGTTCCATCCACTCCATTCCTTCAATCTGCTCGATCCCTTCCAACCGTTCTGTCCACTCCATCCATTCCGTCCACTCCATCTGTTCAATCCACTCCATCCGTTCCATCCACTCCATCTGTTTCATCCACTCCATCCATTTCAGCCACTCCATCCGATTCACCACTCCACCCGTTTCATCCATTCCATCTGTTTCTCCTCTCCCTCTGTTCCATCCACTCCCTCCGTTCCATCCACTTCCTCCGTTCCATCCACTCTATCCATTCCATTTACTCCATCCGCTCAATCCACGTCATCCGTTCCATCCATTCCGTCCCTTGCATCCACTCTGTCCACTCCGTCCGTTGAAACCACTCATTCGTTCTTTCTACTCCAACTGTTTCATCCGTTCCACCCACTCACCTGTTCTACCCACGTCAACTGTTCCATCCGCGCCAGCCATACGATTCGCACCAATCGCTCCATCCGCACTAACCGTTCCATCCTCAATAACCATTCCATCCACTCTTTCTGTTCCATCCACTCCTTCTGTTCCATCCGTTCCATCCGTTCCATCCTCATGATCCCTTCCATCCGTTCCATTCACTCCATCCGTTCCGTTCACTCCATCCATTCCATCCACTCCATCCGTTCCATCCACTCCATCTGTTTCATCCACTCCATCCATTTCATCCACTCCATCCGATTCATCCACTCCATCCGTTTCATCCATTCATCCGTTTCTCCTCTCCCTCCATTCCATCCACTCCCTCTGTTCTATCCACTCCCTCCATTCCATCCACTCTATCTGTTCCATTTACTCCATCCGTTCAATCCATGTCATCCGTTTCATCCATTCCGTCCGTTGCATCCAGTCTGTCCGTTGAAACCACTCATCCATTCTTTCTACTCCAACTGTTTCATCTGTTCCAACCACTCATCCGTTCCACCCACTCACCCATTCCACCCACTCACCCGTTCCATACACTCCATCCATTCCATACACTTGATCCGTTCCATACACTCAATCTATTCCATCCACTCTGTCAGTTCCATCCACTCTGTCCGTTCCATCCACTCCATGGGTTCAAATCCAATTCCATCCGTTTCATCACTCCATCCACTCTTCCATCCGCATCCGCCGTACCATGCACATCAACCGTACCATCTGCATCAACTGTACCATCCGCACCAACCGTTCTTTCCACTCCATCTGTTCCATCCACTCATCCGCTCTATCCACTCTGTCCATTCCATTCACTCCATGGGTTCGGTCGATTCCATCTGTTCCATCTACACTTCATCCGTACCAACCGTTCCATCTGTGCTAACCATTCTATCTGTGCCAAACGTTCCATCCGCACCAAGCGTTCCATCCGCACCAACCATTCCATCCGCACTAGCCGTTCCATCCTGCACTAGCCGTTCCATCCGCACTAACCGTTCCATCTATTCCTTCTGTTCCATCCACCACTTCCATTCCATCAACTCCATTTGTTCCATCACTCCATCTGTTTCTATCCACTCCCTCCGTTCTATTTACTCCTTCTGTTCCATTCGCTCCCTCCATTTCATCTGCTCCCTCAGTTCCATCCGCTCCCTCTGCTCATCTGCTTCCATCAGTTCTTCCATTCCATACACCCCTTCCGTTCCTTTAACTCCATCCGTTCCATCCACTCCATCCGTTCCATCCACTCCATCTGTTCCATCCACTCCATCCGTTCCATCTACTCTATCCGTTCCATCGACCTCTCTTGGTTCCATCCACTCCCTTCAGTTCCATTCACTTCCTCCATTCCATCTGCTCACTCCGTTCCATCTGTTCCACCCGTTCCATCAACTCCATCATTTCCGTCCGTTCCATCCACTCAATCCGTTCCATCCACTCTATCCGTTCCATCCACTCTCTCCGTGCCATACACTCAGTCTGTTCCATACACTCCCTCTGTTCTATATGCTCTCTCTGTTCCATCCGCTGTGACACTCCACTCCCTCTGTTCCATCAACTCCATCACCTCCATCCACTCCATCACCTTCATCCATTCCATCCATTCCATCCACTCCATCCATTCCATCCACTCCATCTGTTCCATCCACTCCCTCCGTTCCATCCAGTCCCTGCGTGCTATCTACTTCCTTTGTTCTTTCACTCCGCTCCCTCTGTTCCATCAACTCCATTGCCTCCATCCATTCCTTCCATTCCTTCCACTCCATCTTTTCCATCAACTCCCTCTGTGCCATCCACTCCATCCGTGCCATCCACTCCATCCGTTCCATCCACTCCATCTGTTCCATCCACTCCCTCGGTTCCATCCAGTCCTTGCGTGCTATCTACTTCCTTGGTTCTATCCACTCCCTCGGTTCCATCCACTCTCTCCGTTCCATCCGTCTTGACCGTTCCATCCATCTCGACCGTTCCATTCACCTCCATCTGTTCCATCCCCCTTATCTGTTCTGTCCGGCTTGTGGAAGCACAGTGAGTGGTTATAAGGTGGTGAGCGCCCACTCCATCTGCTCAGTCCAGTTTTGGCTGCCAGGAAGCTAGTTTTATTGTGTTTCTTTTGGAAGTTTCATGCGTATCTTTAGGGTGGTGATTGGAGTTGTGGGAAGACCCATGTTTTTAGTAGTTTGCAGAATGATAAATAGTCTTCGGTGTGTCAGATGTGAGGGGGAAGTGAGTTCCAAAGAGTGGGGGCCAAGGCTGAGAATGAGGATTCTCCGATCCTACCGAGTTGGTGGTTGGGATCACCAGAAGGAGTGCTGCGCTTGATCTTAGGGTGCAGCAAGGGTGGTAAGGTTTAAGTTTGTCTTGCAGGTATATAGGGCCTGTCTTGTACACTGCTCGGTGAGTGAGGCACAGAGTCTTGAAAGTGGCCCTTCGTCCAATTGTGAGCCAGTGCAGAGTTCTGAGAGCGGGAGAGGTGTGGTCTCTTGGGCCCAGTGCAAGAAGCAATTTGGCGGCAGCGTTTTGTGCTCTTTGTAATTTAGTAAGGTGGTTTGCCCAGACTCTGAGGTAGGAGGAATTAGCATAGTCTAGTCTTGACATTACAATGGACCTAACAGCGGAAACTCTGTTCGGGAATGAGAGGTAGGGAAAAATGCGTCTGAGAGTTTTGAGATGGTAATGACAGGATTTGGAGACGTCCTTGATTTGGCGAGGGAGGGATAGGTCAAAGTCTAGAGTGCATCCAAGGTTTTTTACTGTGACGGAGCGGGTTTGAGCTTGGCCCATGGATGGGGGCCAGGGTAGGGGGTGGGGGAGGAGCTCAGTGTTGCCACACAACATGATTTCGGTTTTAGTGGGGTTTAGGAGGAGGTGGTTTATAGTCATCCAGCTGTATATGTCAAGGAGGCAAGCTGTAAGGTCGGGCTGGAGATTGTGAGCTGAGTTGAGGAGTTTCAGGATGATTTGTGTATCATTCGCATAGTTATAGCACAGGATATTGTGCGGGTGGATGATTCCAGGGAGGGTGGACAAATAGAAGTTGAATAGGAGGGCTGATAGAGATGCCCCTTGTGGTACTCCAATATTGACAGGGCGCGCGGCCGAGGCAAAAGTGGATAGTTTGGTTATTTGTTTCCTGTTGTTGAGGAAGGAGGCGATCCATTTGAGAGTGGTTCCGCAGATTCCTAGGGAGTGGAGACGGTCAAGTAGGATTGAATGGTTGACTGTGTCGAACGTGGCCGAGACGTCTAGGAGGATTAGTGCAGCGTATCCTGCATAGACAGCAGTGATCTTGTGATCGTCCCAGATTGAGGCCAGAGTGGTTTCTGCTCTGTGTAGTGGTCTGAGCCCTGATTGGGCAGGATCCAGAAGGTTGTTGGATTCCACAAAGGCATTTAGTTGGGAGTAAGAAGTTCAATCAATGAGTTTTGCAAGGAATCTGGTGTTTGAGATGGGGCGGTAGTTTTTGGGGTCGAGGGATGGTTTCTTTAGGAGAGGTTTGACGTGAGCAATTTTGATGGCGTCAGGGAAGATTCCAGAGCTAAGGGAGTCGTTTAGAATGGTTCTTGCATATTCTCCTGTGCAGGCGGAAGAGAATATTTTTTTGAGTACTGAGGTGGGGCAGGGTCAAGGGGGGAGCCAGAGAGTTTTCAGGCAGAGAGAAGGACGAGAAATTAATCTCTGGTGAGTGGTTTGAAGGAATCGAAAATGGGCAGAGTTGTTGCGGTTGCAGGCTAGGGGTGGTCGGAATGCCCGTGAATTTTGTGGCGGTGAGAGCAGTGTCAGTTTGTTGTTAAGAGAGGCTGTTTTGTGAAGAGCGGTGGAGTAGAAGTGGAGCAAGAGTGAGTCGCACAGTGATTGAGAAGGGGGAGAATGGGCAGAGATACAGGATGGTTTGACAAACTTGGAAATGATTTTGTGGAGTTCTTGCTGGGGTTTTTACATTTGTGAATCCGATTGTTGTAATGGGCTTTTTTCGTTTTATAATAGCGATGGTGCAAGGTGCGGTTGGATCTACTCAGGTTGGTTGTTCTTTTCCGCCATTTGCATTCTAGGGATTTATTCCGCTGTTTTGCAATCTTCAGCTCAGGGGTAAACCATATGGGATGAGGACCAGGGCAAGGGGAGGAGTGGCAGGTGGGGGCGAGCGGGTTAGTGAGTTATTGAGCCAAGAATCAAAGCTGTTGATGGTTAAGGGTTCATCACGGAGGGTGTGTGAGGGCGGTCTGAGAAGCAGTGCTTCAGCAAGGTTGGTATGGATCTTTAGTTTCTTCCAGCATTTGCAGAGGAGGGGGGTGGCTGGTTCAGCGATGGGCATGGGGGCAGGAGAGTGGATGGAGAAGGTTATGATGAAGTGATCGGACCAGATGAGAGGTATGGGGGGGCTAGGTGTATCTGGTTGTGTGAACTGAAGATGGCATCAAGGGTGTGTCATTTGGAATTGGTTGGGCCGTTTATGTGAAGGGTGAGGATAAGCGCATCGAGGCAGTTGACTAGAGAGTGGGTCATGGGATTGGTCGGAATGTCGAGTCAAATTTTGAAGTCTCGTAGAAGGGTGAGAGAGGGGTGGTTTACTTGGATGGTGGCTATAGAGTCACAGAGGTTGGTTGTGAAATGGGAGGTCTGTAGATGATTATGAAGCTATGGGAGAATGACAGGGCAGTGAGAGTTTTACGAGAAGGGATTTGCAGGAAGGAGTGCATGTCTGGGAGTCGACAAGTGAGACAGAGAAGTGAGATTTGAAAAACAACTGCAACTCCACCTCCTCTAGAGGGTCTGTTGAGTGGGATGAGGGAGTAGTCTGGGGGGAAGGTTTCATGAGCAACAGGGGCATAGTCGTCGGAGAACCAGGTTTCAGTGATAAAGACTAGGTTGGGATTGTCAGAGGAGAGGAGGTCAAAGATGATGTGTCTGTTTTTGGCTACAGAGCGGGCATTAAAGAGGATGCATCCGACTTCTGAGGGAGGGATTGTCCTTGTGGTAGTAGGTGGGTGGGTGGGGGGGATTGGGGGCATGGGTGGTGGTGGTTGCGGGCGCGGTTGAGGGCTAGGAAGGGGAGGGAGGGGGAAGAGTGGGAGCAGGTTCTGGATGGTGGCAGGCTGGTCAACGATTGAGGGAAAGAGAAGGCAGGTGGAGGAGGGAGTGAGTGGCGGGTGGTCAGGGTTGGCTGGTTGGGTGCGGGTCAGTGGTCAGTTAGAGGGCATGGTCAATGATTGGTTAGAGGACAGGGAGGGAGTAGGGGTTGGGAATCCGTGTGTGGATCTCATGGGGATGGTGAAGTTGGGTGAGCTGGCTGAGACGTCGAGGGAGAGGGGTTGGAAGAGGGGTGAGGGTGAGGGAGAGTGGTGAAGGTGGGTGGTGAGGGAAGGTGGGATTGGGTCGGCGGAGGAGGGGTGAGGAGTGGAGAGAGGAAGATGGGGACCAGGATCGCTTTCTCTTTCCCTGGGTTTTTGTGCCGCAGCTGTGTGAGAGAGGGTGGGGGGTTCTGATGGTGACAGAGATAAGGCTACAGTTCTTGCCATGGCAAGATGTGCAGTACTCAGGGAAGGGAAGGGATACGGTGGGTGGGGGGTGTTAGGGGGTGGCAAGGGCACGATAGGGTAGGGGAAGTTGGGGGATGTGGGTGGCTCTGTGCGTGCGTGCGGGTGGGCGGTTTGGTGTGGGAGTGGGTGTTTTGATGAGAAGGTGGGAAAGGGGGATTATGTGGTAATGGGGTTGAGAAGGAGGGGGGGTATGCTTGCAGGTGAGTGGGTGGGTGGGGTGTAGGAGACAGAGGTCTTTGGATGTCTGCAGCGCTAGCGGGCTCCTCTGGCTTGGGGATTGGATAGAGGGCGTGGTGGGTTCATGATGGTGGGTGGAGGGCGGTTAGGTGGTGGTGGGGTTGTTTGAGGGGGTGGATTCAAGGGGGGGCTGCGAGGCATGCCAGAGTGTGGCTCTGAGATTGGATCTAGATGAGACAGGTGGAGTCATGGCACACTATCTCGAAGTGAGACTCAACACAGTGATGCAATTAGGGCTGAATGATATTTGGGCACAATGGGCCTCATTATAAGTGTTGCTGTAATGCAACAGCGTCTCCGGTAGTGCTACCGGCGCCGTTGTTACCTCGCCGCAACATTACGAGTTCTGCTCGCGGGGGCCGCTATGCACGCCTGGTCAGACCAGACATGCAGAGCGGCACCCGCGAGCAGTACCGGATGCTAGCAACAGCCCCGTTATTAACGGGACCGTTGTTGCTCAATGGGAATGGGGACATACCAGGTCCAGGTCCTGCCAATGGGAATTACCCGGCCCGCAAATGTTGGAATGGCCCAGTAATTCCAATTTTTCGGGACCCAGACCTGAGTTTGGAGCTAGCCATGCTAGTAAAAACGGCAAGGGTCCCTCCAAACACATAATGAGGCCCACTATCTAGATGTGGTATTTAGCACAGAGAAACAATTAGGCACACTATCAAGATGAGAAACTCAACACAGTGAAATAATTAGGGTACAGTCAGTGATATTTGGGTGCACTGTCTAGAAGTGAGACTCAAGAAGGTGGAAACAGTTAGGGTATACTCAATACTATTTGGGTATCCGATCTAGATGTGGGACTCAGTAGTGAGCTAGATGGGGCACACTCAATGATATCCTCATTGTTGTTCGGCACACTTTCTAAATCAGATTTTAACACAGTGACGCTATTAGGCACACTCAATGATGTTGGGAGTATCTTCTAACTTCAATTTTAACAGAGTGACAGTATTAAGGCATACTCATTGATGTTGGGAATGCTTTCTAAATTCAAACTTTGACACAGTGATGCTATTAGGCACACTTTCTAAATACAAACTTTGACACAGTGACGCTATTTGTTACACTTTCTAAATTCAACTTTAACGCAGTGACACTATTTGGGCACACTCAATGATGCTGGCAATACCTTCTAAATTCAACTTTCACACAGTGACGCTATCAGGGCACACTCAATGATGTTGGCAATACCTTCTAAATTCAAATTTAACACAGTGACACTATTAGGGCACACTCAATGATGTTGGCAATACCTTCTAAATTCAACTTTAACACAGTGACGCTATTAGGCACGCTCACTGTTGTTGGGAACACTTACTAAATTCAAACTTTAACACAGTGACGGAATTAGGGCACACAATGATGTTGGCAATACCTTCTAAATTCAACTTGACGCTATTAGGCACGCTCACTGTTGTTGGGAACACTTACTAAATTCAAACTTTAACACAGTGACGCTATTAGGCACACTCGTGATGTTGGGAATACCTTCGAAATTCAGACTTTAACACAGTGACGGTATCAGGGCACACTCAGTGATGGTGGGGATACCTTCTAAATTCAAACTTTAACAAAGTGATGCTAATAGGCACACTTTTTAAATTCATCTTTAACACAGTGACGCTATTAGGCACGCTCAATGACGTTGGGAACACTTACTAAATTCAAATTTTAACACAGTGACTCTATTGTGCACACTTTCTAAATTCAACTTTAACACAGTGACGCTACTAGGCACACTTTCTAAATTCAACTTTAAAACATTGACACTATTAGTGCACACTCAGTGATGTTGGGAATATCTTCTAGATTCAAACTTTAACACAGTGACGCTATTAGGCACACTTTCTAGATTCAATTTTAACACAGTGACGCTATTAGGCACACTTTCTAATTTGAACTTTAACACAGTGACGCTACTAGGCATGCTCAATGATGTTGGGAATACCTTCTAAATTCAACTTTAACACAGTGACGCTATCAGGGCACACTCAATGATGTTGGCAATACCTTCTAAATTCAAATTTAACACAGTGACGGTATTTGGGTGCATTTAATGATGTTGGCAATACCTTCTAAATCCAACTTTAACACATCGACACTATTAGGGCACACTCAATGATGTTGGCAATACCTTCTAAATTCAACTTTAACACAGTGACGTTATTAGGCACGCTCACTGTTGTTGGGAGCACTTACTAAATTCAAACTTTAACACAGTGACGCAATTAGGTCACACAATGATGTTGGCAGTACCTTCTAAATTCAACTTGACGCTATTAGGCACGCTCACTGTTATTGGGAACACTTACTAAATTCAACCTTTAACAGAGTGAGGCTATTAGGCACACTCAGTGATGTTGGGAATACCTTCTAAATTAAGACTTTAACACAGTGATGGTATCAGGGCACACTCAGTGATGGTGGGGATACCTTCTAAATTCAAACTTTAACACAGTGATGCTATTAGGCACACTTTCTAAATTCAACTTTCACACAGTGATGCTACTAGGCACACTTTCTAAATTCAACTTTAACACAGTGATGCTATTAGGCACACTTTCTAAATTCAACTTTAACACAGTGACGCGATTAGGCACACTTTTTAAATTCAACTTCAACACAGTGACGCTATTAGGCACACTTTCTAAATTCAACTTTAACACAGTGACACTATTGGGCACACTCAATGATGTTGGGAATACCTTCTAAATTCAACTTTAACACAGTGACGCTATTAGGCACACTTTCTAAATTCAATTTTAACACAGTGACACTATTAGGGCACACTCAATGATGTTGGGAGCACAGTCTAGATGCAATGTTCTATATAGTGAAGCTATTAGTGTATGAATAATCGTTTGACCATAATATGTGACTGTACAATGTAACACAGTAGAATTTTTAGGATTTTTTTTTTTAGTCAGAGTGGTAGGGCTTTCTGGCATGAAGTAATTGCTTCAGTCCCCACCTTTGCCACACTTACTTTTTTGGTTGGTGCTGGTTGACGGCAGGCTACTGGCTTCTTGCTCCTCCTACGGATACCTGCATATACGATCTGGAGCTGCCTGCTAAAAAATGTTTTATCACTGTAAATATGTATGAATGTGCTGTGTTCTCTTAAATCAATTTGTCCCAGTACACCACCGCAATTAACTACACAAGTTGTTTTGTAAATCGGAGTACTTTTTAGTTTGTTAGTTGTGCTCAAAAACTGCATCATCTACTATTCATTTTATGTCTTTGTAAGCTTTTAAGGTTCTGTGCTGAAATAAAGCAACTTTGAAATATTATTAATCATTGCCAAGCTGGGTCCTGTAGCAGTTTGAGTACCATTGATCAAAGCCTTCGGTTGAGGTTAATATGTGACAAGTATGCTGTCCTATGAAAGATTAGTGTTTATGCCATTTTCATTGATCCTTGGACAGCTTTTGACCCAGTACCGAGGGGTCGACTGTGGGACGTCCTTCATGGACTTAACATTACCCCTGCACTTGTTGGTAGCCATCCAGAACCTGTAGTTTGACAACAAAGCCATTGTTTGGTGGGGCACTGATGGAAGTATGACCTAATCCATTGAGATTGAGAAGGGAATCGGCCAAAGTATGCGTACTGGCTCCCAAGCTATATCACCCAATTTAGATGCCCATGCGTTGGCAAGAGAAAACATTCCAGATTTAATGTTTGCTGATGATGCAGTCTTACTGTCTCTAGCACCCACAGGCATTGACAAATAATCAAAGATGTTTGTGAATTTCTCTATTGTCTCGGGGGGATAGCTCAGGGGCAACATGCTCGCCTTGGAAGCAAGACTACACTGAGCACCACATGTTCGATCCCTTGAGCCATGCTTAGAAACCTCTGGGTGAGTGTGTTATAAATGACCTATCATATCATATCTAATGGAAATAGGTTGGCTCTTAATGTGTCAAAGATGAAATCCATGATTTTTAGCATTGCAAGAAAGAGGAAACCCAGAGCGCTAAGGTTGCAACTAGAAGAGGGCCCTGTTGATCACGTCGATTTTTATGATTATCTGCGTGTGATGGTAATGTCGTCTTGCAGTTGGCAAAGCAAAAACAAAGAGGTGATGGCTGGAAGGTTTAGAATGAATCTTAACCACTGGCATTGCTCTGGGCAACCCTCCAGACCACCGTTCTTCGCCGGCCAAGCCATTACAGAAGGGGAAAGACCATATACAAATCAGGCTTGGCCCCACCCCAAAAGGGGCAGTCCAGCCCGAACTGCTAGGTCACATCCCTTCTGCACGAGGCCACAAGCATCCCCAAACATGTTGGGTGGTGTTGAACGGTGGTCTGGAGGGTTGCCCAGAGCAATGCAAGTGGTTAAGATTCATTCTTAACCTCCCAGACATCACCTCTTTGTTTTTGCTTTGTCACCCCGAGTGGGACGGGTATGCCCGGACGTGGGTCCCGTGCCTGCTGGGCCTAGAGACCCAAGCTACTCCTCACTGATGAGCCCCAACAAGGGTGAAACATGTTTGGGGATGCTTCTAGTTGTAATAGTCCAATCCGGATACGATGATGGCTCTGGCTATGGTGATGCAGTTCTGTTGGGATAGGAAAGGCATAATGGCATTAATGAGTTTGGAGTGGTATGCTGCAGAGGAGGCGATGGCACTGACCTGCCTGTCCATGGTGAGGCTGGGTTTGAGGTACACACCCAGTGTCTTGATCGTTTGAGAGACTGTGATGGGGATGTTATCAATGGTGAAGGAGTGGTACTTTTTATCAAGTTTGCCCAGTGTGGATGGAGAGCCGACCAGTAAGAGTTCGGTTTTATCAGTATTCCAGGTGCAGTATTGCGTGCTGGCCCCAGTTGTGCAACACCACACTCCCTCAGGTACCTCTTTGTTTGTGCATTCCCCTACCCAAGTCTTCTAAGCGCTGTAAATTGGTGTCCTCTGATCTGATTTTTAAGGAGGTTCATGCTGGAGTGCTCAGCTTATAAGCAGTGTAAATTGTTAACATCTGCTTAATGTAGCACTTCATGCCTCATTCAGCAGCTTCTAAGTGCTGTATATTTTTGACAACTTGTGCTCTTTGTGGCACCTCATGCTGAATTCCTCATGCTTAAATGCACTGTAAATTGTTAGCATCTGCTTTACGTATCACTTCATGGTGTATTGCTCATCTTCTAAGGGCTGTAACTTGGTGTCATCTGATATGATTTGTATACTGCTTCATGCTGGAGTTCTCAGCTTTTAAGCACTGTAAATTATAGTCCACATCTGCTTTATGTAGCACTTAATGCTGAATTCATACTTGTTTCAATGTGCAGTCGAGGAAACTGAAATGTATCTTTTTCTGGACTGAAAATAGTGCACAATGCGTAATTTCGGTATTAAAAATTGCGTGAGTGTCAAAACTAAATCTGTCATGTATAACGCAATCTCTTCCTTCGCCACGAAAGAGTTGTGTAGCCTGAAGGCAAAGTGGGAGAGGGATTTGGGCCCGTTGTTATCTGAGGAATGGACATCAACCTTAATGTACCCCAGAGAGACGGCAATATCGTCCAGAATCCGGCTTATACAATTGAAAGTGTTACACAGAATATACTATCCCTGAGTAACACTGTACCGCTGGGGCAAGATCACAGATGCCAAATGCCTACTCTGTAAACATGAAGAGGGTACCTTTCATCACATCTTGTGGCAATGCGCATGCATACAGTAATTCTGGCAAAAATGCTGCGACAGGTTGTCAAGGGTTATGGGCCAGCCAATCCCAAATGAACCAAAACTCTTGCCACTGGGGATTGAGGAGGAGGGAGAAATGACTCGCTTTGAAAAACTCTTGCTCTCAACGACCACAGGGCTGACCAAAAGAAATATCGCACAACTATGGGGTTCAGAGATCACCCCCCAATATGACCAATGGGTAACAGATGTGGACGCCTGTATAGTAATGGAGCGCCGAGTCTACAAAGCTAGAGGCTGCCTTGGGAAAGCCGGCAAAATATGGCAGAAATGGGAACAAACTATGTAATGAAGAAGTAAAGAACTGTGGGGCCCTGATGTGCAATAATTATATGATATGGAGGTGATCCAGCTGTGGTCCTGTTACGTTACGTGCTATTGTGCTTTCACTAAGCATGGGACTACTTGCAATACCTTTGTTGTGCGTATGCAAGTTTTGTCTGCATATTGTATGCTGTTGTTTTGTAGTAACAAAATACAATAAAATGTGTTATTAAAAAAACAAATTGTAGTAGTGGTGTGCCGCAAAATGTCCCTTTTTGTGACGCAAAATTGTACATTCTTGCCACAATATCCTGGAGGGCCTGAATAAATATCCAAACAGCAGTGTCTGCGTTTCCTTATAGGCCTACAAAGCCCAAGCTAGGCAGGCTGGAATTTATGGGGCAGAGCTATGAGGGCAAACACGTTCTGCCCCCTTATCCATTGTGAGAAATAAGTACCTGAGGCCATCCTTGGGTTACCTTACACTGCGTCCAATCTGCCTATATTCTTACAAATAGGGATACAAGGCATTGAATCAGTCTTCCGTTTGCGTCCGGTATATTACTGGGTTCGCTTATGGTTGAATGATTCTTTGATCAAGTTTAAAGAAGTGACGAGTAAGCATTGAAGTGCTGTGATTAGTAGGCAACATGTTGTTATGAGGTTCTGTATAATGTATTTACTTGGTACCAGCCGGTCATGTATTGCACAAAGATGTTTTATTTATTGATATTAAGCAAACCTTGCTGCTGTATTGGATTTTACTTGTGTTTTAGCATTATTGTACGTGTGTGTTTTATTTATTTTAATGGATTAAATGAATTGATATGTGATGATCATTGTATGCCTTCATGGCATTTTTTGACGAAATAAAAAAGTGAAATTGGAAATAAAATGCTGCCCGACAGCAAACGGCGCTCACAATTAAAAGTAAACACTGCCTGGCATGTGAGCACACCAGGCAACGTTCAGTCACTTTGCACGGTGGAGTGCAACCGTGCTAATATAATGGCTCCCTGCCGTTAGGTTACGATTAGGAGGAACATCAGCTCCAATATGCCTGCCCCTGTTGCTTCCACCTTCAGCAAAATGTTCTGAAAAATGGATTAGTGATCCAAATATATACAGCACATTCGCAGATGCACTGAATGCGGTGTGGTGTTTGTTGTTATTGTTCAGTGTGACAATGGTTTGTGCCACATGAACAAAACTATCACAGGCTAGATTTGACCATGAGGTTCATCTGGTGGCGAAGTAGTGACTTTTCACCAGTCTGTAACGTTTAGCAGTGTGCAATGGATAGTAAGGGCCCGATTCATGAAACTTTTTGCACGGTTCAATGTGACTTTGCACTGCTGAAAAGTGACTCTGCACTGTTGACACAAACCCTGATTCATGGAACTGTGCAACATGTATTTTTCAGTGCAAAGTCATGTTGTACTGCCAAAATGACTTTGTACTGACTTTGCACTGCAATAAAACAAAAAAACCTTTGCACAGTTCCATGAATCAGAGTTCGGGTCGGCAGTGCACAGTCAATTTTCAGCAGTGCAAAGTCACTTTGAACCATAAAAAATATTCAATGATTCGGGTCCTTAGGGCACCAGTGCAAAGTCCACAAGAATATTTGTCACTCTGATAATATAGCTACTTTTCGCAACGTAACCAAACCATTATGTTTTTTTCCTTGACTTTGTATGTTTTATGAAATGTACCGCAATGGCATATGCTGCAATGACCCATTGATGAAAGCATAATCTTTTTAAACCCTCTATTCATCCCATTCAGGAACAATCGACAATTTTCTGCGCAATTCTCAGTTTCTGTTCGGATTAACATTGTGCTATCAAATTCCTGTGTCTTTTGTGTCGTCTTAATCCGTCGTTCTTTTATTTTAGACACATTGTATAATGTTATGTGGGACGTGTCTGGCGTACACATCAAACTCAATATCCAGCAGAATCCCAACACTCTTAAGAGGATCGTTTTCAACCCGTAGGTTTTCTGAAAGCCGGGCAAAAGGAGGAGTTCAAATCCGCTTTAAAGAATAGCAGGGTAAACATGATCTCTGGTAACTAAAGGCCCAAGGAACTTTCTCTGTCTTTAGATATCACATCCTCCGTGGTTTGGTTCCAGCAGGTCTGATCTGGAAACTAAGTGAACAATTGATGACCCTGCCAGCATAAGCCACTATGCTATTAGTTTGCACTTGTGTGAGAGTGACCTCTGGAACAGTTTACGCCCTGTTCTTTTATTTCAAGTATTTTAGAACTACACAATTAAAGAGGCTTTGGTAAGCCCTTGCGAATGGAAAATGTGTAGTTTCCCTCTTAATATCTTGCACCCTGCCAACCTATAATCAAAGTATTGAAATTCATCTTTCATTCTAAGGACATACCAAGCTTGTCAACATGCCATCCTCACAACAATTATATCACCCAACACAAGACCCACACTGATACAGCATAGGAGCACTCTGCCTCATACAACATACCCCCGCATCACATTATGCCACTAAATACAAGCACTTCTGCTAAAACATACATGCCTAGCACACATGCCAGTGTGCTCACAGTATAAGTACGCGTATCCTCAGAGTGGAGACAATAAACACATTAAAATCATACCCTGCTCTTCTCATCAGCACTGGCATATGAAATAACACACATACATTCACGTATTAAATAACACCACACTGACCACATAAAAGCATGCTTCACCAAGCACATTCGCACTTTACTGATCACATCACACAACACCACTATGACTATCATACCACACCACGCCCATTACACCTCACAAAAGCCCTCAAATCACACCAAACCAAATCGACCACACATCATCACATCCCACCAAAATATATAACTTCATAACCATCCTGCCATTCCCAATCATGGCACTCCTTACTGTTTTTCCACATACTACACCTTTTGCCGCAACAACACATCCTATCTCCAACACCACATTACTCCAAGTCACATCCCCCTTGTTCATTTCACACCCGACCATGCTCCCTCAGGCCCCATAAGAGCACTATGACATGTTAATGTGACCTGTCACATCATAATATGCCCAATATGCCCCCTCACACCACTCCACATTAAATAGCACCATGCTCACTGCATTTCAAATTGCCCAGTCACACAATGACCCTCACTATTACACTTCTCGAAAGACAAAACACCTCAACAATTCACCTCAACACCTGACGCCATTATCAAAACAACCACATTATTCATGCCTCAACACACCACGGCACACCAACCAATTCACCCGATACTCCCCACCCACTGCATCCACAATACCCTCCACACCATCACCACCTCAATGGCTGCAATCCAGTTTAGCACTTCATAGTACATGACACAACATTAATCTAGCTCACGCCAAACATACTATTTCACACAAGATGCACTCCACCATAACCTCTCATCAAAACCTCATCAGACACTGGGCCTCATGACAAGTTTGCCGGTCTGGAAACAAGGGTGTTGGTAAACTCACCAGTACCCTTGTTTCCCGGCCAGCAAACTACGTGTTTGCCTGCCGGAGTCGCTGTGCACGACAGGTCTGACCCTGCCCGGCACAGCAGACACGGTAGGCAAACCCTTCACAGAAACACTGGCACTGTTAGCAACAGTGCCAGTGTTTCCGTGTCCCCACTCCTATAGAGTCCTATGGGAATGGGGATTTACAAATGTACCGGCGCCCGACTTCCCGGCTTCTGGGCTCATAATGAGCAGGTGGCACAGGGAAGTGAGGCGCTGGTACATTTATATGGTTCCAGCTGTAACCCGCCGGTGCACCGGCAGGGTTAACACCGGAACCGAAATGAGGGCCACTGTATATTCCTACATCAACTTCCGTTCAGTCTCCTGAATGCCCTGTCAACATTTTTGTCTGGAATTAATGATTGTCTAACGTTTTCTTTTCAGGACTAACATCATCCTTTTACAAAGTTACAACTATTGACAATATGGCTGCTGAACAAGAGAACATTCAGGAAATACCTCAAACAGCACCTGTTAACTATAACAAGCATATAACGTCCCCACAGAGTGATATCAGGAGATGGGGTGTCTACAAATGCCCTTACCCCTGCCAACACCTCACTGACATACCATAATTACAGCATGACATTACTATATGTAGGATGTGGGGATGACATGTTGACACCTAGTCACCACAAGACAGCACTGTTTAGGAATCAGACAGACACCCAATCATACATTACCTTAAGTAACACTGGCTTGAGCTGAGTTGGTTGAGTGTGGGCCTATGGTTACCCGGCCATCCCCTCATCAGAATCTATCTATTCACCAACTGCACTGTCCCATACCATACTGTGCCTATGGGTCAGTGAGTGCATTTGGTACCTGACCCCCTACAGCCAGAAAGTAGTATACACATACCACATGGGTGCTCTTATACCAACTCAACATTCCTGACAAGTTAGGAGATGGAAGGGCAGTATGTACCTGCTGCCCTCCTACCCCCCCCCACCCATCCCCCCGAACCTCCCGCTTGACAGGACACAATAGGAATAATATGTATTTGAATACTTCATATAAACAACCCAAGACAGGTAGGAAATATCAAAGGCCTATCAGTTCCTGATGCCGACTCTCAGGTAATTTCACCTCAACTACTCCTCAGACCCATACCATGACATCCTTACTACTATCCAGTATACCAGCAATCACTCGAGAGTTTCAACTATTTCACAAGGTCATGTAAACACCATTTTCACTTTATAAACTCCACTTAACCTTATCTATCTATCTGCATATCTATCTATCTATCTATCTATCTATCTATCTATCTATCTATCTATCTAGCTATCTATCTATCTATCTATCTATCTATCTATCTATCTATCTATCTATCTATCTATCTGCAAGGTGCAACGTTTGTAATGTACTTCTTTCTGAATTGCAAGAGTACAGAGACTTCTTTGATTTCCACTGTAAATGAAATAAAAGATCACCTTGTAACTGGGTGTCATCAACTTAAATTTGAAAACTCTAACCGACTACAGGATCTGACCTTTAATTGGGCAGTGGTGGCCAGTCCTTAATGGGTAACAGTGCACTGACCTGCCACCCTTTAAGGAGGTGGGGATACTGAAGTATACATACAGAGCCAGCATGGATAAGATTTCTTATAATATCATTATGGGCAGCACAAACATGAGTATTTTCGTGTGTGGGAATACGAGCATATATTGTTGCAGGAAACAAGGGCAAGTATGGGAACAGCCAGCATGAGTATACTGTTTACACTGGCAGAATAATGGCATAAAGTGGAAAAAGGCATCATGAAAATGCATTGGAGTATGTAAATGTACATTGTTGGTGATATGTCATCCACTAGGTTTTTTGGGTGTTACCCTACAAAACTGAATCTGATTACAAACCTTGTGGATTATTCAGAAAGCGTGATGTGGGGGGGGGGGGGCTGTTGCGCTCGACGAAGATGGCCGCCTGATTCACTGCTCCGACCCGTGTGACACTTTTTATCTGTAAAATCTCCTGTTTGCCCCGATACAGCGTATAGCCGACCCCCGGCGTGGGTCACTGATCGGACTGGGAGGCTACCACGCGAGTTTCGCCCGCCGAGCCGCCTCTGCTGCGGAGTTTCAGCCCGCCGCGAGAAGGGCGGAGGCGGGTGCCCTCCGGCCTCCGTGCTCGGCTCCAGGAGTTCCTGGCCGAGCGCCGCGGCCTGCGGCCTACTGTGTGGGGGAGGGGCGCCCCACTCGCCTTGCGCGGCTCGCTCCGGCTTGGCCCGTACTGCACAGCGGCCTCTCCCTCTTCACCACACTGGATTCCAGAGCGACCCGCTCCGCTGTCCCGTCCTGGGTGGTGTGCTGTCCGAGATCCGAGTGAACATCGATCCTACCCCGGGTGGTGAGTGGCCCTGGCCCGATATCATCCACGCCCACTACACAGCAGCGGACCCTGCCCTCTTCCTCCCGGACTTTGGAAGCTTGCTTCCCCTTCCCTCCTTCAGCCATCTGGGATCTGACCACCTCCGTTACGGTCACGGAGACAACCGATCTACCCGGCCGTTGGGCCTACTACTGCGACTGATCCGGGGCCCCAACCCTCTCCACTTGCTTTCAACGACCTGCACCGAGCGCCATCCGTCCTACTGCCTCATACAGGGTTGCTCCCCTACACCTGCGGCACCGGCTCTTTGTATTTCTTCGGCTGCTCATTGTTTCTTGGGTCTGGACCCCCAGCGGAATTTCTTGAAAACTTCCTGGGCCCTCCTCCGGTTAACTTACTCCTGCGTGGTTTGACTACCCCGGCGTGCCTCAGGTGGAGACGCCATATTTCCTCCGTCCGGGCGCTCGACTCGGCCCCCACTCAGGCGTTGCCTGCTTGATCCTGTAACCTGTTCTGGCCACCATATCCACTCCCCTGTTTGGTCTCCGGGGGCTTAGTTTATCCCCCCCTCCGGCGACATGTCGACACAAACCGGCAAGAAGCAATCCTCCATCAATATTTTCACTAAACCCTCGGTGGGGCCCGGGGCGGAGGCATCTACGCAGGACTCTTCCCTCTCACCCGCGCCGGAACCACCCGACTCCCAGAAGATGATGGAGTTTATCTGTGAGGGGTTCACCACAATTCATAGCAAACTAGACGATATGAATGGCACAATATCCTCCATTAAAGCGCATATGGAGAGAACTGATGGTCGTGTGACCAAGATTGAGGAGCGTGTGAGCACCGCCGAAGACGGCCTAGGTTCCCTCCGTGCGGAGGTCTCCACACTATCCACCCATGTCGCCGAGGTGGAGAAGAAGAACGAGGACCTTGAATCTCGCTCGAGGCGCAACAACCTTCGCATTGTCGGGGTGCCAGAGGACGGTATACAGGAACCCATGGAGGACTATGTGGAGGGTATGTTGCTTCAGCTCCTCGACTCCCCTAAACTCTCCCCGCAGTTTGCGATTGAGAGAGCCCACCGTTCACTCACGGCGAAGCCCAAACCTGGTGCACCCCCACGCCTGATTATAGCCAAGGTCTTAAACTTTCGGGACCGCGATGCTCTCCTCAGGGCGGCGAGGGCCAGGGGAGACCTTCTCTTAGGCGCGGCCAGGATCCATCTATATCCAGACTTTTCGGTGGCTGTTCAGCGGGAACGTAAGACCTTCCTGGCGGTGAAGAGGAGACTACGCGACCTCCAGGTGAAATATTCCATGTTATACCCCGCTAAACTGCGCATCGAACATGCAAACCGCGTTTACTTTTTCACGCTGCCCGAGGAGGCCTCCAGGTTCATAGATGAACGCTTTCCCGGCTGAAATGCTCTTGCAGCAGACGCCACTACTGGCCCGCCACTGCTTAAGACATTTGTTCAACGGATACCTTTATATCCTGCCTCAGTACTTACCTGGTCCTCTGGCATTCTGACATTACCTAATGTGGTTCCCACGAGAACACCTGTTCGCACCTGTAACAAACACTGTTGTTATCTTTGATATTTTTCACTACTGTTATTGCTCCCTGCTCATTGTCCTAATGCTACGTAACCGGGTTAACCCCGTTAAATTGGTTCATTATATGTTTACCGTGCCTGCCCCTTCCCCCACGGGACCTCCCTTGGACGGGAATCGATATTAGTATCGGGCATTATGGTTATCCTAATATTGCCTCATGGTTCGGAGCATCGCCGCCAGGCCACCTCGCAGGCCCCCCAGGCGTTGATGCCACTGTTCTGGTTTTGGTTGTTGGGCTATAGTGTGATCATCCCTCCGTTTGGGGGAGGAATGTGTGAGGGGGAGGGGGGAATGGGGTTATATGTTAAAAAAAGCTTGGTGTTCAGAGAGAAGGTTGAGTCCGAAGCACTACGATCCCATCAACGATACAGATTTGCCCGCACTGGGCGCCGACCATGGGGGGCACATTTCCATCCACCCGTATTCCTCGATGGCCACCCCCGGAGGGTTGAGTGAGGAAACTTTGACATTTATGAGCTGGAATGTACGGGGGCTGGGTAACTACAAGAAAATGAGGCTATTACAACTACAGGCCGAGCGTCACAGGGCTAAAATCCTGTTCCTTCAGGAGACGCATGCATGCACAGAGTATTGTGACAAATTTGCTAAAACATGGGGCCCACAAAGGTACTTCACCACCTACTCAACCCAGAGCCGCGGGGTCATGACCCTTATCCACAGGAGCCTTAGATTTGTCCCCACTGCTACGTTAATCGATCCCCAGGGCAGGTACGTGCTTCTCCATGGCACCCTACAAAATAGGGAAGTTATCCTGCTTAATATATATGGTCCCAATATTGACGACCCCGACTTTTACACACATCTTATAACTCTCCTGGATGGCTTTCCTCTGATACCGATTCTCTGGGGAGGCGACTTCAATACGATATTCGACGTGGATCTTGATAGATCTGGCTCCAGACCCCGTCAACTCTCCAGAGCTGCATACACCACACTTTCCTCCCTTCCTCGTTTGGCCCTGTTTGATGCTTGGAGGTTCCTCTAATCCGACTCCCACTCTTATTCCTTTTACTCCTCGGTTCACGACTCCTTTTCCCGGATTGATAGATGGTTGTTATCCGACGATCTGATGAAGACCGTGACTGGTATGGCAATCCTTCCTAGGACTCTATCGGATCACTCCCCAGTGACTGTCACTCTATGTTGGGGTCTAGACCGGGAACAAACCAGACACTGGAGAATGAAACCACTTTCTCTCCTTGATCCGGTCTTTAGCTCGGAGATGGGGTCGGCGATCGAGGAGTTCTTCGAGATCAACACCAACACCAACACTGTGTCTTCACAGGCCACCCTATGGGAGTCCTTTAAGGTCTATATCAGAGGCATTGCCCTTTCCAAGGAAAATGGTATCCTCAAAACTATCCGTAGGGAAATCGCTGGAAGCGAGGCCACACTATCTGGACTGGAGGCCCAGTACGCTCTAGACCCAACCCCAGAAACCCTTGCGTTAATTGGCACGGAACTGGAAACCTTTCGCTCGCTCACAGACCGCGAGCTGAGGTTTCTTGATAACCCTGGTTAGGCAAGGAGATATGGTGAGGGTGAACGTCCTAGCCGTCTCCTGGCTAGACTTCTCCACCGTGAGTTCGGTGCCCCACCTATCCCCAGAATTGAGAGACCTGACGGGACCCTGGCCACCTCCCCTGGAGATGTCAATACCGAATTCCTTTCCTTCTATCAATCCCTATATGCACACTCAGACAATGCCACTACGGCGTAAATAGATGCTTACCTTGATAAACTCCCCCTCTCGGCCCTCTCTCCCGATACCATCGGGTCCCTTGAGAGCCCACTAACCACTGAGGAGTTCTCGGAGGCCATAGACTCCCTATCCTCGGGCAAATCCCCAGGCTCGGATGGTATACCAATCCAGTTTTATAAGCACTTCAAATCACTCCTACTCCCACGTCTGGCAGCACTCTGGGAGGAGTCGGTGGAGGCAGGTCAGTTCCCCCCCTCACTCCGCGAAGCCACCATTACAGTCCTGCTAAAACCTAATAAATCCTCTACCCAATGCGGTTCTTACCGTCCGCTTTCATTGATCAACTGTGATGTCAAGATTTATGCCAAGTCACTCGCTCTACGGCTTATCCCCTTCATGCCGCATATCATTCATCCGGACCAGTCGGGATTCATCCCGAGCCGCTCCACCTCCTTGAATCTGCGACGTCTCTTCAACGTTATAAGTAGAGTAAGCCCAGGTGTACATGCGGTGGCCGCAACCCTTGATATGCAAAAGGCCTTTGATTCGGTCTCGTGGAGCTATCTCTGGCGGGTACTTGACAAATGCAAATTTGGCCCCACCTTTGTCTCCTGGGTTAGGCTACTGTACTCCAACCCCGTGGCCAGAGTCCATACCGAGGGCCGTTGTTCCCCCCTTTTTCACATTGCCAGGGGCACTAGACAGGGTTGCCCCTTCTCACCCCTAATCTTCGCTGTGGCAATAGAGCCGTTTGCTGACATGCTTCGCCAGAACCATTCGCACAGGGGTCTGCGTACAGCTGGTTCCTCAGATATAGTCTGTCTATATGCTGACGATGCTCTCCTCTATATTCGTTCCCCTGAGGTTAACCTGGCCCCAATCCTGGAAGATATTGCTCTATTCGGTCGTATCTCTGGTCTCACGGTGAACTGTTCCAAATCAACCCTCTTTCCGCTCACTCCCAGTACACTCCCACCTCCCGATACCATGGGATTCGCATGGGCCCAATCTAAATTTACTTATTTAGGCATAGTGGTGTCCAGGCACACCGAACGGGTCCTGGAGGAAACCTATCAGTCATACCTTGCAAACCTTACGATAAAAATACAGGGCTGGAACAAACTTCCGATCTCACTGGCGGGCAGGATAGGGGTACTGAAGATGGTGGTACTTCCCCAACTACTGTACAGATTTGACAATATTCCGCAATGGCCGGGGGCTGACTACTTTCAGGCGCTGACGCGCACCCTAAACACTTTCCTCTGGCACTCGGGCGCAGTCCGCCTTAAACTCAAGACCCTTTCTGCCCCCATGGAAGCTGGCGGCTTTGGGTCACCAGACTTCCTCAGGTACTGGCTGGCGGCACAACTCCAACATACTGCACACTGGTTCAATACTCTGGACCCCCCTGCCCACGTCAGGCTAGAGAGACTATCAGTGAGTGACCGTGACATTCGATCTCTTGTGATCACACCTATGCCAGTGATATTAGACTCACTGGACCCTGCGGCTTGCACATCCCTGGCCTTATCCAAATCTTGGCAAATACTGGGCACCACCCATCCCTTCCACGGTAACCTCCCAATTTGGAATTTCCTCCCGGAAGTCCCACGAGTCCTACCCTCTGTAGTTCGTTCCTGGGCCGAGGCGGGTTACGAATTGCTACGTGACATATTCGAACAGGGTAACTTCATCGAGTGGCCTGACCTCCCGGCTTCCCTCAGACAGAGACCCTCCGTTTGGCTCCAATATTCGTCCCTCCGAAGAGTACTCAAGCACAAGTACGCATGCTTCCCAGCACTGCCTCCCGATGAACCTGCAATCACCGAACTAACCTCACCCATCCCCTTGAGGGGCAAAATCTCGAGATTATACACTCTGCTTCAAACCAGATCGCCCCTTACATTCCCCAAACTACGGCGCTCCTGGGAGACTGATCTTGGCCTCGAGGTGACCGATGAGCGCTGGGCCCATATGTGTTCACGTATCCAGGGTGTCTCCTTCAACTCCCGATTCAAATTAATTCAATTTAAGGTGCTCCACAGGTACCACTACACTCCGACCAGGCTACATCGCATCTCGGACGACTCCTCCCCTAGG